>NC_057801.1:518267279-518571201 GCF_018294505.1 Triticum aestivum
GTTACCACAAGCATCCTTGTTGTACACATCTTTTTGGAGAAGCCTATTTTATTAGAATTTGCTAGAATACTCTATGTGCTTCACTTATATCTTTTGAGCTTGATAGTTTTTGCTCTAGTACTTCACTTATATCTTTTAGAGCACGGTGGTGGCTTGATTTTATAAAAATTGCTAGTCTCTCATGCTTCACTTATATTATTTTGAGAGTCTTTTAGAACAGCATGGTATTTGCTTTGGTTACAAATTTGGTCCTAGAATGATGAGCATTCAAGTTGGGTATAATAAAAACTATCATATAAATTGAATTGGATGCTATGATCAATTTGTTGCTTGATAATTGTTTTGAGATATAAAGGTAGTAATGTTAGGGTCATGCTAGTGGATAGTTATGAAATTGACAATGTCAGGACCCCGACTCAATGCCACATCGATCTAGCATGTAATACCTCATATCACTTTGCGGCCTCACACACGGTATCCCCACGGGTGTCGCCTTACCTTTGCCCGGGACTGTTTGCGCCTTTTGGCACACGTATATGATAGTGTCGCTAGCATCCATATGATAAGGAGCCCGGGCTGATATGGCTAGTCATAAACCCAAAGTGGCACAAACTTACAGGGACAGGCATCCATGACCCAGCATCGAACGTGTCGGTCATCAGCGAGTGAATCCAGGCTGTAGCACTAGGCTAGCAGGACTCCGGTGAACCGGGCTGTAGCGGGCTAACAGGACTCTGGTATTCATCACGTGACATTTCCCCGAAGGGACAGACACAGGAACGAAGAAGGACACATGCCGGCCAGCCTAAGTGTTCCGGAGCAGTAGCAAGCTACCATGGCTCAGTGGAAACACTAGGAGACATTTCCCGGTAAGAGAGGCTACTAAGGATAAACAACTAGATAGTCAGATCCCACACATACCAAGCATTTCAATAACATACACACAATATGCTCGATATGTGCAAATACAACATGGCATCACAACATGACTCTACAACTCAAGCATTTTATTCAATAGGCTCCGAGGAGCGAGATATTACAATCATGGGTCTCATGACCCAACATTCAGAGCAAACAAGTCAAGCACAAGCGGAAGCTTAACATGTCTGAGTACAGACATCTACAAAAGAAAAAGGCTGAGAAGCCTGACTGTCTATCAGATCCTGCCGAGGGCACAAGATCGTAGCTGAGGAAACAAGCTAAACGTCGAAGTCCACGTGGAACTACTAGCGAGATTGAAGTCTCTCTGCAAAAACATAAATTAAGCAACGTGAGTACAAATGTATCCAGCAAGACTTACGTCAGAACTAACTACATATGCATCATTATCAACAAGGGGATGGTGGGGTTTAACTGCAGCAAGCCATCTTTGACTCAGTGGCTAACCTGAACTACGACTGCAATGTAACTCTTTGAGGTGGCGCACACGAGTCCACATATTCACCATATCAATACACCACTATGGATCCGCTCCCGTCTCCCTACGAGAACGTCATCCATAGCACTCACGCTTATCTTGTGTATTTTAGAGTATCCACTTTCACTTGTCTATGAACTGTACAGGCAACCCAGAAGTCCTTTACTGCGGACACGGCTATTCGAATAGATCATATTAACCCTGCAGGGGTGTACTTCTTCACACACGCTCTCACCACTTACCGCCGTTTACACGACATGTACTCGGCAACCTTCAAGCGGAAGCCCAGCGAGGGTGTCGGCCACGACCTGACTAACCACACAAGTCTCTCGTCCCGGTTTATCGCCTATTCGGGTTCCATCCACAAGGAGATTCGGCCGGGGTGTCGCTCACGGCCCCAAACGATGTGTGCAGGGCTCCCAAGTCCACCATCCGGGTGTCACTTGGTACACCGGGCCACTGTGCCTAGTCTGTCCCAAGCCCACCTGTACCGGGTGCCACTTGGTAGACTACTAACACTACCTACAAACACCAGAAACTAGTTGCAACTCCTGGACAGAGATCATGTTGATTAATAAGTCGAGAGAGTCAATTAAGGATCCCAATGTGTGGTAGTAGCTGTTCATGGATCACAAACACAGAATCAGTTCCTGAGGACGGCTGCAATGAGACAACCCATCATGTACTCCTACATGGCCTCTCACCGCTACCTTTACCAAATCATGTTCACACACTTAGCTCTCAACAGTAGGACATGTTCACCACATTCCAATTCATCCCCGATGAATCAGACCTGACACAACTCTAAGCAATAGCAGGCATGACAAACAAGCATGAATGAGTAGGCACATCAGGGCTCAAACAACTCCTACTCATGCTAGTGGGTTTCATCTATTTACTGTGGCAATGACAGGTCATGCAGAGGAAAGGGGTTCAACTACCGCAGCATGTAACAGTTGAATCGTTGTTGTCCTAATGCAGTAAAAGAGAGCAGGAGCGAGAGAGTGGGATTGTATCGGAATGAACAAGGGGGTTTTGCTTGCCTGGCACTTCTGAAGATAATATAGTTCTTCATCAGTGTCATCGAACTCATCGTCGGAACATCGTCTACTGAGAGGGGACAAATACCGGCAAACAAGGGAGAACACAATCAATGCAATGCAACAATATGATGCATGAATGTGACATGGCAATATGCTGTGGTTTGAGCTAATGCAACTAGCAACCAGATTAATGAAGTTGGTTTGAATACAAGATTCAAATTCAAACTCCATATGTGATTATTCAAATGCCATTTAATTGATTTGACCTAACAGTGAACAAAAGTTGTTCTAACATGCATTAAAATGGTACAGATGGATAGATTGGATTTTTTTGATCATTTTTCATATATAATTTATTTCATTTGGAGTTACGGTTGAATTTCTATGAATTTTAGAAGTTTAAGCCTTTTCCTGGAATTTCTTGAATTATTTTAAATCCAGAAAACAATTACTGCGTCACCATTGCGTCATTATGACGTCAGCGGGTCAACTGCGGTTGACCAGGTCAAATCTGACCAGTGGGGTCCACTGGTCAGTGACCCAGTGTTGTTAGTGACACTGACAGGTGGGGTCGGGTCAACGGACATGTCAGCATAGTCAACTCTGACTGGTGGGTCCCACCTTATTAACCTAATCTAAACAGAAATTAAACCTAGATTAGTTAGGGCATGGGGCCCAGGTGTCAGTGAGCTAGGGGGGTTTGTTAGGGCGTAATTAGTGGCTAATGACAGCGCCACGTCGGCTTCGCCGGAGTTCTGCCGGCGGCGACCAAAACGCGGCGGAGGGCATCGGGATTTCGCTATGGGGTCCGGTTTGGCGCGCGGGGAGCATCTACGGGGAGCTGGCGGAGTGGCGCATCCAGTGGTGGAGGCGGCTGGAGCTGGGGTGGCCTACAGAGGCACCGGCGACGAGCTTTGCGGCGGCCGGAGCTCGGGGGCGTGCGGGGACGCGGTTTCTGTGGCCGTGGCGATGTGCGATTAGCACCTACGGCGTCTACGTGGTGCTGTGAGTACGATGGGCGCATGCCCGGGACCAAATGGTCACCGGAGCATCACCGGCGACGAGCTCGTGCGGCGGTGGGTTTCGGCCTTGACAGAAGATGCGGCTAGAGGACGCGCGGGAGTGAGGTAGCAGGGGGGATAAAGAGAGAAGCTCACGACGGGGGCAGCAGAGGTGACGGCGAGGTCGGGGAAGCTCTGGGGGTGGCGCATCGACGACGGGGATCTCCGGCGATCCGAGGACGAAGATGACGATGATGGCGTCGATGCAGGGCCTCCGGCGAGGCGTGGCTGGACGGGGAGGATGAGGGAGGCGTGGCGATGCTCGTGGACACGTCGGGGAGGCGAGGGGAGCACGGAGGCTGCGTCTACGGCGTACGGCGGCGGCGAGCTCCGCTCGGGCAGAGAGGGAGAGAGAGCAGAGGAGGGGGAAGAGCACGAGAGAGAGTGAGAGGGGCCAAGGGGGCTGCGGGGTGGCGCCGAGGAGAAGACGCGAGGCGTCGCGGTGGCCAGGCGACGCAGGCAGACAGCCTGGTGGCGTGGCGCCCGCGCGCGCGGCGGCGCGCTCCTCTCTGCCTACCTGGCGAGAAGAAGCAGGTGGCTGGCATGGGCCAGCACAGTGTTGGGCCGGCCAGTGGGCTGCCAGGTGGGCTGGCTGGGCTGCCAGGTGAGCGCCAGGTAAGCTTTTTCTATTTTTGTTTCTCTTTTCTATTTTCTGACATTTGTTTTGATTTAATAAAAATACTAAATCATTTTATTTTCTTATGCCAATTTTTGTAGGAACTAGTGGTATTATTCCAGTGCTCCCCAACAAGTGGCACAATTTTTGGACATATATTATATATATAACATATATATATCCAATGCAAATAATTATGCATTAATTCCAAATGCCCAAAATAAATACTTATGAGCTCCTAAAAATATTGGTTTGATTTTTATCTCTGCCCAATATTTTCAGAGAGCAACATGAACATTTTCTTGGACCTTTTTGGAGCAATTTTTATCTGGGTCATTTCCAGAAATGATTCTGAGTGTTTCACCAATCCCCATTTCAGAATTAAATGAAATTTAAACATGATGCACACATGACTAGTTAGTCTAGGTCATGCCAGACTAGGGATGTGATAAAGAAATACTTTTGTTGAAGTTGGCAAGTCCCGTAGAATGCACGTATGGTAAAAGTTGTGTGACAAATTTGTTGCATGAGGTGCTCTTTTGAGTGTCTTCCTTATGAGTGGCAGTTGGGGACGAGCAATGGAATTTTTTCCTACCAATCTATCCCTCTTGGGGCATGCGTAGCAGTACTTTGCTTCGAGGGCAAAGTAGACTTTTCCAATAAGTATATGAGTTCTTTTTTTTGACTAATGCGAGTCCATGGACATATGCACACTTATCCTTTTACTTTGTTAGCCTTTATTATTACCGCGCAACTCTCGCTGGTATTGAACCCTTTATTTATCTTCCTCAAAACAGCCACCATACCTACCTATTATGGCATTTCCATAGCCATTCTGAGATATTATTGCCATGCAACTTTCCACCGTTCCGTTTATTATGACACGTTTTATCATTGTCATATTGCTCTTTGCATGATCATGTAGTTGACATCGTATTTGTGGCAAAGCCACCTTCATAATCTTCATACATGTCGCTCTTGATTCATTGCATATCTCGGTATACCGCCGGAGGCATTCACATAGAGTCATATCTTGTTCTAGCTTTGAGTTTTAGTTTTTGAGTTGTAAATCCATAAAAGTGTGATGATCTTCATTATTAGAGCATTGTCCTAGTGAGGAAAGGATGATGAAGACTATGATTCCCCCAGAAGTCGGGATGACGCTTCGGACTTTATAAAAATAAAAGAGGCCAAAGAGGCCCACCAAAAAGAAAAAAAAGGGAAAAGAAAAAAAGAGAGAAAGGAAAAGAAAAAAAAGAAAAAAAAGAGAAAAATAAAAAGAGAGAAGGGACAATTGCTACTATCTCTTTTTCCACATTTGTGCTTCAAAATAGCACCATGATCTTCATGATAGAGAGTCTCATATGTTGTCACTTTCATATGCTAGTGGGAATTTTTCATTATAGAACTTGGTTTGTATATTCCAATGATGAGCTCCCTCAAAGTGTCTTAGGTCTTGTGAGCAAGCAAGTTGGATGCACACCCACTTAGTTTCTTTTGTTGAGCTTTCATATATTTATAGCTCTAATGCATTCGTTGCATGGCAATACCTACTCACTCACATTGATATCTATTAATGGGCATCTCCTTACAGCATGTTAATACGCCTAGTTGATGTGAAACTATCTTCTCCCTTTTTGTCCTCACAACCACCATATACCACCATATTGCTATGTCCATGGCTTGCGCTCATGTATTGCGTAAGAGTTGAAAAAGTTGAAGCACGTTAAAAAGTATGAACCAATTGCTCGGCTCGTCATCGGGGTTGTACATGATGGGAGTATTTTGTGCAATGAAAATGAAGCATGGCCCAACTATATGATTTTGTAGGGATAAGCTTTCTTTAGCTATGCTATTTTGATAGGACATGATTATTTGTTAGTATGCTTTGAAGCATTATTATTTTTATGTTTTATAAGCTTTTATCTCGAATTATTTGGATCTGAACATTCATGCCACATAAAAGAAAATTACATTATGAATTATGCTAGGTAGCATTCCACATCAAAAATTCTCTTTTTATCATTTACCTACTCCACGACGAGTAGGAATTAAGCTTGGGGATGCTTGATACATCTCCAACGTATCTATAATTTTTGATTATTCCATGCTATTATATTACCCCTTTTGGATGTTTATGGGGTTTATTTTACACATTTATATTATTTTTTGGACTAACCTACTAACCGGAGGCCCAGCCCATATTGCTGTTTTTTTTGCCTATTTCAGTATTTCAAAGAAAAGGAATATCAAACGGAGTCCAAACGTAATAAAACCTTCGGGAGCGTAATTTTTGGAACGAACGTGATCCGGAGAGCTTGGAGTGCAAGTCAAGAAGCTCTCGAGGACCCCACGAGATAGGCCCCCCCTGTAGGGCGCGCCTCCTGTCTCGTGGGCCCCTCGGGCGGTCACCGGCGTACTTCTTCCTCCTATATATACCTACGTACCCCGAAAACACCCAGGAGCACCACGAAACACAATTTCCACTGTCGTAACCTTCTGTATCCGCGAGATCCCATCTTGGAGCCTTCGTCGGCACTCTGCCGGAGGGGGAATCGACCACGGAGGGCTTCTACATCAACATCCTTGCCCCTACGATGAGTTGTGAGTAGTTTACCACATACCTACGGGTCCATATTTATTAGATAGATGGCTTCTTCTCTCTTTTTGGATCTCAATACAATGTTCTCCCCCTCTCTTGTGGAGATCTATTCGATGTAATCTTTTTTTGCGATGTGTTTGTCGAGATCCGATGAATTGTGGGTTTATGCTCAAGTTTATCTATGAATAATATTTGAATCTTCTCTGAATTCTTTTATGTATAATTGAGTTATCTTTGCAAGTCTCTTCAAATTATCAGTTTGGTTTGGCCTACTAGATTGGTCTTTCTTGCCACGGGAGAAGTGCTTAGCTTTGGGTTTAATCTTGCGGTGTTCTTACCCAGTGACAGAAAGGGTTGCAAGACACGTATTATATTGTTGCCATCGAGGATAACAAGATGGGTTTTACATCATATTGCATGAGTTTATCCCTCTACATCATGTCATCTTGCTTAATGCGTTACTCTGTTCTTATGAACTTAATACTCTAGATGCAGGCAGGAGTCGGTCGATGTGTGGAGTAATAGTAGTAGATGCAGGCAGGAGTCGGTCTACTTGTTATGGACGTGATGCCTATATACATGATCATGCCTAGATAATCTCATAACTATGCGCTTTTCTATCAATTGCTCGACAGTAATTTGTTCACCCACCGTAATACTTATGCTATCTCGAGAGAAGCCTCTAGTGAAACCTATGGCCCCCGGGTCTATCTCTTATCATATTTGCTTTCAATCTACTTTATTTGCATCTTTACTTTTTGCATCTATATTATAAAATACCAAAAATATATTTATCTTATCTTACTATCTCTATCAGATCTCACTTTCGCAAGTGGCCGTGAAGGGATTGACAACCCCTTTATTGCGTTGGTTGCGAGTCCTCAGTTTGTTTGTGTAGGTGCGTGAGATTTTTGAGGAGCCTTCTACTGGATTGATACCTTGGTTCTCAAAACTGAGGGAAATACTTACGCTACACTTGCTGTATCACCCTCTCCTCTTCGGGGAAAACCAACGCTAGCTCAAGACGTAGCACCCGGCGGCGTCCCCTGGCGGCGGCGAGGGAGAAGGAAGGCGAGGAAGGGGAGCGGCGGCGGCGATCTAGGGTTCCGCCCGGGCCACTCGCAAGAGCGGCATGGGGGACGGAACGGGGATTTTCAACTTTAACTAAAAAGCACTTTAAATATAATAAAAATTGCATCGAAATCTATGGAACACTGGACAGCTAATGTCATTGCTAGAACGAGATAGCGATGCATCGTTGTAGGCATTTCAATACCGTACCTTGTCGTTGATACTCGAGAAGTCTCCGCGCACGTGCCCTAAGGACGACCGTTGTGGAGCCACAATCGTCGTCGTTGAGTCGATCTGAAAAACCTAATACCAAATCTTGTCGTCGTGTACGTACCTTCCCAAAACCATGCGGAAAGTTATGGGCAGACCCAAGTTGATCACTAGCAAGTGATTCGCCTTTAGCGCTCGATGCGGGCAATACATTCGCTAACTCGCTCGTCCACGAAAATGAGTAGGTGAGGCTAGGCAAACTCAGTGGCTGACTTTGGGATCATGGGTACTTTCAGCAAGAAATATATTGAAGCTTCGTCGGTTAGAGTGCACCAAAGGATAAGATATCTTTCTGGTCATACAAATCAAATCCGTTCTAACTTGACAATATTTCCCATGTCTTTAGCGTCGAATCCTATTCGGTGCCTTAAGCGCCCGTTATGTTTTGCAAATGGGCGCACACCCTCTCCTCCGCACTAGGTTGGCCCATCTTTTTTTGTTTTAAAAAGCAAAAAATTGTGCGTCTGGTGTGTTTCTAACTAGCGACTGCACTAACCACCCCACCACCCTCACCTGATGTGATTGGTCATATCTTTTTCCTTCTTTCTTTTTTCTTTTTCTTGTTCCTTTTTTCTTTTTATTTACTTTTTGATATTTTCCAAAAAATGATGAA
Organism: Triticum aestivum; assembly: GCF_018294505.1. Classification (NCBI taxonomy): domain Eukaryota; kingdom Viridiplantae; phylum Streptophyta; class Magnoliopsida; order Poales; family Poaceae; genus Triticum; species Triticum aestivum. The sequence continues at coordinate 518,275,973 of NC_057801.1, forward strand.
CTTTTTTCAAATTCTTTGACATTTTAAAATTTTGATGAACTTTTTTTCGAAATCGATGAACTTTTCTCAAATTCGAGGATTTTTTTTCAAAATCAATGAACATTTTTTGGAAAATTGATGACATTTTACAAATTTGTGATTTTTTTTTCAAAATCAACGGATTTTATTTTCAAATTTGATGAACTATTTCAAATTGGTGATTTTTCAAAATTGATGAACTTTTTTACAAAGTCGATGATTCTTTTTTCAAAATCGATGAGCTTTTTCCAATTTGTACAAACTATTTCAAATACTCCCGCCATCTGAAATTACTGTCTGATAATTGGATGTATCTAGACGCATTTTAGTTAGATACATCCATTCTTATCCATTTCTATGACAAGTAATTTCGGAGGGAGTATGTGAACTTTCTTCAAGTTGACGTCTTATTTGTTGGGAACTTTTTCAATTTTATCATAAGATAATATGCATAATATGGATATATATCCTACATGTTAACAATAAAGTATTTTTGTTCAAAATGGACAACAAAATGAGTTGGCATAGTGTTTATTGTCTCGGCTACGGAAGTTGGCGGGCAAAGGTCGAATCCTACTTCTCCCAAAATTCCTTACTAGTTTTTAGTAGTACAAGCGGATAAACTTTTTCTCCTCGTCGCGTTCTTTTGGCCGGCCCGCCAGTACAGAGGGCGATGAAGAGAAAGCCTCGCCTTTAGCATTTTCAGGCTATACACTCCGCCTAGCAGGCCACCTCAAACTAGTGGAGCCCAACCCACCTCACAGCTTGTGCCACACGAGCTAAATGTTAAGTATACGCGCGCAACAAACTAGCAAAGCATGCTTTATCCCTGGGTTTTGGCCGTCATGTTTGGTTAGGTCACCCAGAAAATTTGAATTTCGTCCCTGTAAACATTGTAACGGGTGAATAAAAGCTTTGCGAGTTTGTCTAAAAAAAAAAGTATACGCGCGCAATGGAGGGCGCGTTTGTAACTCACCCACAGTGAGCATCCCCTTGCCTCTGCGTGATGCGCTAATGGGCACGGTAGTTGCTACGGACATTAGTTTGTTCGTTCGTTTGTTTCTTCCATTTTTTCCTTTATTTTTTACTTTTGTTCGTATTTCATAAAAATATAGATATTTCAAAATTAAATTAATAAACAATTTCAGATTATTGATCACACATTTTAAAAATGCTCATGTAGTATAAAATTAATGTTCACGCCACTTTGAATAACAGATTGACAAAAAAATATCATATATTTTATAGAAATATTAGTAACATTTTAAAGAAATGTTGTAATTTAAAAAAAAGTATTTCATAAAACTCAAAAAATTACTCACGCATTTCAGAGAATGTTCATCACATTTTATAAAATGTAAAAAGTGTTTGCGTATTTTTTTATAGAGTGTTCACACATTCAAATAAATGTTTCTAGCATTAAAGAAAAAAAATGTAAATAAATATATATTTGGAATATAAAAATTGTTTTGAACCATACAAAAAAATCTTCATGGCAGAAAAATATGTTAATATATTATAAAAAAATTGCGTAAGATAAAAAAATGTTTCATGCCGTTCAAAAAATGTTCATCGTGTATTTGAAAATGTTTAACATTTATAAAAATATATTCAATAATTGTTTTTCGAAAACTGTTAATCCTTTATTTGGAATCTGGTCACATATAAAAAATAGTAAACATGTATACGAATAATATCCAACATGTATAAAAAAATATTAAACATGTATTGGAAAATGTACAATGTGTATCCAAAAATGTTAATTATTTATTTGAAAAATGTTCAACATGTATTAAAAATGTAAATATGTACAGGAAAAAGTCGACATATAATGATTTCTTTTTAAAAAAATAAAAATGAAAAATACAAAAAAAATCAGAAAGAAACAGAAAAAGAAAACCAAAAACAGAAATAATGACAGATAAAACCCCAAAAAGTCCTTAATGGATTATGAGTTTTGAATTTTGAAAAATTCAAAATTCATACTTTTATATTTCAAAAAACACACATATCCCTGGAGGCATAATGTATAAGTGTGTAAATTTTCATGAAGAAATACGCTGAAATTGGGGCTCTGCAAACAAATTGTGTCTTTTCAGCACCATGTACTGTTCATTGCTCAAAGTCCATGATTCTATTTTTTTTACAGGTCACAATTCAAGATATTTCATCGTGAAATTTTACACACATACTCCCTCCGTCCCAAAATAAGTGTCTCAACTTTGTACTAAAGTTAGGTCAAAGTTGTACTAAGGTTAAGACACTTATTTTGGGACGGAGTACATGACATTCTCATATACATGTACTCCTTTACACACATACATGACATTCTTATATACATGTACTCCATTTCAAGGGACTATATTTTCTCAGAATTTTTCGAAACTGAAAATGGAGTATATACGTGTACTCCATGGAGCTCGGTCTCCAAAAAAGCCCTACTCAAAACCCACATAAAAAACCACACAAAAACCCGATCATAGAAGCTTCTTCACTGAAAACTGCTTCCCCAGGACCCTTATTGGGCGGCCCATCTGTCTCTCGCCTGCGCGAGACGGCAAAATATAGCTCCGGCACGCAGCCGACGCGGCCCTCACCGCTCCGCCGTCGTGCCGGCCGGAGCACCAGAGAGGGCAGCTCGAGTGAGCGGCAGCCCTGTGCACCACTGCGCACGCCCTTCTTCCTCACAGATTCTGGACCCCGGACTCTGGTACACCCGAGGATCAGAAGTACCATTCGCTTCCCAGATGGCAATGTGCAGGTGAGTGAATCATGCTGGCTCCAGATTTCAACACGAGCATTATTAGATACAGCAATACATGACTTGGTTTTTCCCTTCCTGATCACTGTCACAGCTCACAACAGTGACGCCACACCCAGCCTTGAACCAATCAGCTCACAACAGTATACCTTTTCTTTTTTTTCTTTCACTTTTCTTTCGTTTCTTTTTGTATATGTAAAATTACAGACACAAACGTACTTTTTTTTGCCTTGGTCAGACAATCAGCTGCATGATAAAAATATACAGTTAATTAGCCTTGTGGCTCGCGGTTCCCTTCCTATGTCCTATATATCATCATCCTATACTCCCAACTATATTCAGGAGAAGCGTCGTCTTCAGGTGGTCTCTGTACAATCGAATCCCCTCTCAGGTCCATGTTGTAAAAGCCATCATGGAAGCCACATGTAGATCTACATCCTTCTTGTTGGCGCATTTGGGATTTTGGAGTGCTGTCCAGCAAGAAGTCTATGGCTGCTTCTTCACCTTGGCCTCTCCCGTCCTTTATAAAGAATATACCAGGACAAAAATGCTGTACAAGTAGCATAGCTTCTATTCTCGTTTCCTGTCAAGTGTCTACTTGGAATTCAGAAATACTCCTTGTGGAACTCGAATTTTGTGGTGCATTTCCCATTGAACTCGTGGCAAAGCTTGGCAAGTTCTTGTGCCAGGACTGGAGCTCCACAGTAGAAGACACCTGTATGCAAACATAAATAATTATGGACTTTGCTTATCGACATAGGATTTGATATTACTAATACTAATTCAACCCAAGCTGAAATAAAAAAATCATGATTACTAATACTACTAACACACCATTTATAATTTTAAAAATTTGCCTAGCAGTCTTCCTTGTGTAGTACATCCAACTAAACGTTTTGCATATCAACGTACTAGTGCGCGCACATAATAACTCTAGCATGGATATACAAAAATAACTTTGATAACGGTAGATAATCCATGGGTCAATGACTTCAACAAATCAAATCACGTTTGATTAGGCTGTAATACGTATACTAACCTATCTTGGCATACGGGTGCTTGGAGGCAATTTTGGCTAGGACCTTTTTCCAATTTGGTCTTGCAAAATGTGTCCGAACCTGGAAAATGAGTTCACTGGTAGTCAAATGCAAGTAGTAGGAGTACAAGGCAAGTGTGCGCCTCTTTTAAACATTTATGCCAATAAATAGGGAGAAATGGCTTAATAGTTTGATGCATTCACTTTACAGACTGAGGAAAGCTACTAATAGCTTTATATCACTGCTTACTTTAGTTCCAGAGACAACATCGACACCATTCTTGGCATGGTTCAGGGCTTGAAGCATAGTGATGAGCGCCGACCGAGCATCCCCTTCCTCGTAAACGCTTGTGAGGTAGTTGTGCATCTCAATGATATTCTACATGGATCAAAGGTAAGTTTAAGTACAACTTCGCAAGGGGAACCTATTGTGAATTTCTGAAGATAACAAACTGCACTGCAAACAAAAGTAACAGTCACTTGATGTACTTACCCTTTGATCCATGTCGGCAATCTCATTCATGACTCCTTTGAACCAATCAAAAGAGCCTTGCTCACGTGTCACCCAATAAAAGTAAGCATTTGTAGTCTTTAAAACCTTCCTTGGTCTTGTGGTAACCCTCATAAGCGTACCCAGATCAACATGTGGCTTATTCCGACCAACAGGTGGATAAAGATCCGTAGAAGTATCCTGCAATTATGCTTGTGAGTGGAAAATAAACCATAGAAAGAATATGTGAATGATATTTTATTTCACTTCTTAGACTTTTTTGAGTAATCTATTTATTTCTTGAATAATTACTTCTAAGACTATGAAGATGACTGACTGATGATATGGAGAATATAACGAACCTCCTCTTCCTCCATCTTAATGATGTTGTTGAGGAGATCTTTCAAAATGCTGATAAAGGGTGTTGCACCAATTCCTAATCCAACAAGCAGTAAAACATCATACTTGCCGTAATCCTGAGCAGGAGAACCATAAGGGCCATCGATCAGAAGCTTTGGTAAGCTGCATGATCAAAAGACAGTATTATGGATTGTGAAGTGTCCACAGAGCACAAATGTACCCGCTAAAATACAGGGATGTTCATACGTTTTCTTAGTTGTCTCGTCTGCTCTAAGAAGGCCACTTTTTCCACTCACTGGGGGCTCGCAGGCCGCGGAAAATACTCTCTTGAGCTCTCGTGTCCAGTCACCAAGTTGCCGAACATGGATGCTGAGATATTCATCTCCAGGGGCTGAAGTAATTGAGAAGGGATGCCTGAAAGAGATATAGTGTTCAAAGTTGAATGTAATGAGACAGTCTGCCTTCTGCAGACATGAAGTGTGCAAGAAATTATGTGTTGTCTATCCTAGAGGTTGAAACTAGCACACACAATTCAGCAATGATTGAGGGCCACAAGTGTACAGCAACAACATACCATTCAAAGGGCGACACTGCTGGACACTGAACAAACATATATTGCCCACTTTTATAACGAAAGGTCGCAGGTTTGGTCATTTGCAGCGTCAAGACATTACCAGGATAAATGGCCACCTGCAGATAAATGGCACTAGATTAGTACAAGGCACAAAGAATCAGTGCTCAAGTTTCTGATGTATTTTTACTGACCTTCAAGAGCCGGACAGCATAACTGCCAGACCTGAAGAACCTTAGAATCCTCTCCCCTAGATACAAGCACACAGGCACTGCAAGATACATCCATGTCTGCATCAAAAGAAAAATATAAGAATCTTAGGAATCCAACTACTTTCAAGTAAAAGAATGGACGATAAATACATAAATATCTCACCGATTTTCTGTACCAGACACGAATAAGGTACACAAACTGGCCATGAACAATGAGAGCCACGTACACAATGGCAAACAAATGGTGGGAGTACCAGAAAGCATTGAAGCCAGTCAGTTTGTCGAATGGTTTTGGAAGCTTTACTAGGCTACGCCGGAACCACCGAGTTGCTAAAGTAAAAGCAATTATCATGCAGACAACCATGATTATCCCGGTGACGCCCTCCACTCCTTTGATCAATGCAAGATATGTTGGCTTTGTTTCCCCGAAATAAATTCCCAAAGGAGTATACATTTCTTCTGATGAACGTATAAGCCGTGGAAAATCGCATACGAGGTGGTTCCCTGCATGAAGAATAACACCAACCACAATTGCTGCTGCAATAGTCTGCCATTACAACAAAAAACACAAATTATTAGTATTACTTGTGAATTTCATGTAAGCTAAAAGGTTCTGAGTTGGCAACAGGGCTACTATTTTATCTGCAATATAGATGCCTTTAGGTCTCTCTAAGTTGGATTTAAGCAATTTAATCAAATCTACACACATTCACGTCTGTGAGGGCTTCTAAATACATTAAACTAACTTCCAAGGTGATTGCACTATCAAAGTCTAATTTAACTTCAGAAGAGAGGAAAATGATACGTGTGTCTAACCTTGTGGAAGTTGATATTGTCATCAAATGGCAATACACGTGCCGCCCTTGTATTCCGCAGCCAAGTAATGGTGTTGCGGCACACTGGCAGGAGGATGATCGCCATGTTCAGCTTCAAGGTTTCAGCGGCGCCCTTTGCAGTTGTCACGCAGTAGCCCATCACTTTAAAGACATAGCGCTCGCGGTACTGGATGAACTTCCAGGTGAAGAGTCCAGCCATTATTCCAATCCACAACGCGAGCACCCACAAGCGTTTCCAGTTGTCCTCCAAATAGTAGATCAAAGAGTTGCCTATTTTGCGGATGGAGCCCTTCTTCCTTAGTGCCAAGTTTTGGCTCAGTGCCTGGCTTGTGTAACTTAACGCCTGGCTGTAGTTCACGTACGTGTCTTTCTGCAGCAGAAGTGTCTCCAGTTGCCAAAGCTGAAAGGAGAAAAGAAATAGCAGTGCACTTCTCAGAAGTCAGTAAAAGTAGAACCATTGGTTCAAGTTCAAGCGACAGTTATCAATTTGTAAAAAAAAAAAGCCTGTGAACAAATTAATACTTGCATTCTTGTTTCAAAAATAATAATACTTGCATTAGCATTACTTACAGCGACCAAGCATAAGTTCAGTACAAGAGTGACCAAGCATAAGTTCAGCACAACAGTTCAGACTTCAGAAACGAAAAACAAAGGTAGAGAACAGGTTATTCTACAGCCAGTCTACATTCCTATGGGTCAACCTTCAGCCTGCCTAATGATTGCTTAGACCAGCTCGGAAGGGACAAGCTTGCGCCTGAACAATGCACAACTGAAGAATCATGGGAGCCATGATCGAACGATTCGGTTCGGTGGCAACGGAAGTGGTGGTGGTGCGACGGGCTGTAGGTGGCAACCGGCACTGAACTAGCTAGGCAGGCAGGGGAACGGAACGAGGCAAAACAGAAATTGATGCTAGCTATCCTAGCTGGTCCACAGCTGCTCGCCAACCTCGATATAAATGATGATGGGGAAGAACTGTCCATGGGATACCACCATATCCAGCTTCAGTCCATCGATTTCAATGGTGCATTTCGCTGCAGGTGGTTGGGGCCCTTCAATGTGACGAGTAAATTTTTACTACAAAAAATCATACTGGTGCTGCGTGTCGCCTGCCAAGTTTAAGGGTGCTACTACTGTTTATTTCGCCGGCTGAGGTGCACCCATCACCCAGCAATGCGTGAGATGCAGATAAAAACGATGATATTGGACATTGGTACGGCTGGGCTCTACTACCATATTTTATACCCCTGCTGGTACAACTCCACCGGCTTGCCGAGGCAGATAACCCAGGTCAACTGCTCCTGAAGTAAACTAATAAGGTTTACCTACGCGAATAGTAGAGCATGATCTCATTGTTTACGAAGGCGCACGCATCTCCACAAGCTAAACGAGTACAGCAGTAGCACCAGCAATCAAAGAAGTGGTCGCTGACAGGTGCAGCACGCACGCGGTCAGGCACCAAAGCTAAAGCGACGATCGATGGAGCTCACCTCGATGTATCCCAGCTCTTCGGGGTCAAGCTCCTCCATGATCAACGCGGCGTACTCCTCCGCTTGCTCCTTAAGCCTCGACAGCTTATTGGCGGACGCGCTCAGCATGATGATCTGCCAAAGAAAGGGAACATATGATGTAACATTTTCCTTCCAAAACCAAACGGAAAGCTGATGACGCCGCCCCGGTGAAAGGCACCCTGTACGCGCCCCAATCCAAAAAAAAAACTACGTGAATCACCACACCTTTCAGCCTGAGTCGAGCGGATCAGCGAAGATCAGCGGGCAATCACGGAAATGCCCCTCACCTACTGCCTGGCCGGCCGGAATGCCCTCTCGCCCTCACACAAAGCGTTCTAGAACAAAGCTGCCCGGCCTTTCCCTGAACGAGGGCTAAAAAACGAGTGTCCCAAAAGCTGGCAGGTGGGATGTGAATTGCCGAGTTGGTGAGACGCGGAGATGTTTTGGTTTAGCTCACCGACTCCGATTAGATAGATGACCACAGCTTCTTACGTACTCCACCCCGGTTCTTAATAATCCTCTAATTCTAATCTAATCTAATCTAATTAAAACCCCTCCTTGCATGTCGGATTATAGTAAGTACTGTACTGGTTATTAAGAAGGAATTGTCCTTAGTCCTCTGGAAGCACAGAGTGATAATTAAAAAGTGCTGGAGAATGCCATACGGTACGGGGGGGTGCAGTGCATATTCGGCGAAACACTCGACAGATTTTGATATGGACAGCTCGGTCGTCGACCAAATATTTGAGCCGTCGTCAAACCAAAGCCTAAATGATCAGATTTGGTGTCCTCAAATAGCAATGTTTTTTTTTTTTTGAAACGGAGGCAAATAAATAGCAATGTTTGAAAACAAAGGGGAAAGGCAAGCACGGCATAGTCATGGGCATGGAGTGTTTGCTCACCTCTTTCACCTCCGCCTCCCCAATCCGGCCGTCCGCATTCTTATCCACCCTGGTTGAAATTGAAAGGAAGCAAAACATGTTGTCACGGAATGGCTAACGGACAGTAAAATCGAATTACAGGCTTGATAATGGTGAATTAATTACATGTCGAAGAAGATTTGGAGGCGGGAGTCGAAGCTGTTGTCGGTGATCTGCTGCCAGATTTCTCGCAGCTCCTCCTTGCTGATCGTGTCCAGCTTCATCTGTCGCCGCCGGCTCAGCGTGTCGAACAGCTCCAGCGCGAACTCCTTGGATTCCGTCATCCCTGCGGCAGCGCACCTCGCCGGTGTTTGAATTCCTTGGATACGGTTCGAGCAGAGGGAAATGGAGGAGCGGGCGGGATGATGGGGTACCTACCTATGCATTCCGCGAAGTCGGAGCGGGAGAGGTAGCCGTCGCGGGCGAGGCGGTCGAAGTTGGCCTGCACCTCCCTCCAGGCGTTGCTGGCCTTGTTGCTGCTGATGAAGCGGAGGCCGCGGAGCGCCCGGTGCGCCCCGGAGCGCGTGCGGTCCAGCTGCGCGCGCTGCCGGCGGGCGGCACGGGCGGCGAGCGCCGACTCGATGCCGGACGACGGCTGCTGCTGGTGGTGGTGGCCCTCGTCGCGGCTGTGGCTGTGGCTGCGGCTGAACCGCTTGGTGAGGTCGTGCGAGAAGTGCCGCGCGCCGGCCATGAGCTCCTGCGACAGCTGCACCAGCCGGTACGACGACGTCCGGCGCATCGACGGAGACCGCGACGAGGACGACGACGCGCCGCAGCCGCCGTCCGCGAGCTCGCCCCGCGCCGGCACCGGCAGCCTCAGCGCCCCCGAGCCCGACCCCGACGCCGCCGCCGCCGCCGGCTCGACGCTCCGCAGCACAATGGTGTCGTCGTCCTGCAGGTCAAGCGTGACCTCCACCAGCTCCTCTCCGTCCTCGGAGCACGGCTCGGACCCGCGCGGCGAGGAACCCGTGCTGAGCGACCGCGGCGTCGTCCCCGCGGAGCCCCATCGCGGGTGGCCGCCGCCCCTCATCGCGCCGCTGCCCAGCCTCTGTCCCCAACGCACACGCGGCCTCACGAGGCAGTCCGGCCCAATGCCCGCACGCGCGCGCGAGCTCGACGGGATCGCTCCTGCTCCTCGGAAACTGTGGGGGAAAGGCGGCCGCGACGCGTCGGAACGGGAGGCCGGCCGAGGAAGCAACGGGAGAGAGCAATATATGCGCGACAGGTCGACCCCAGAAGCACAGCAATAATAATTTACAAAAGTGACTGAAGTACTTAGTGCTAGTAGCAGCAGCGGCTTATTAAGTACCGGAAGATCAGTGGGGGAAATGCGCCGGAGAGAATGACACGGGCGGTTCACTTTTCGGGTTCATCTCGTTCATATGGCAGGCAAGGCGATCGACGGTCCACACTCCAACTTGCGGAGCTCTTCTTTTTGAAATAGTAGTAGTAGAAGAAGAAATTGATACACTTCTCGCTCTTCTGGCTTCAATGAGTAGTGCATTATCTTTGAGGGAAACGCGGACGCTGCGTCAGCTCTATTAAGATAGAAGAATCCAGGAGTGCAAGACCACAATTCTGTAGCTTCAAAGAGTGGTGAATTTTGCAGTGCATTCTGTTGACGCTCGCATACACCGCAAGATTGTTTTGAGTAAACAACAGTGGAGGAAGCGTGGAAAGCAGTACGCGCGTGTATTAGGGGTCTAGTTTGGGCTCTCCGTATTAACAAGATGATTCTGTCCTTGTAGCGGAGTCAACTCTTGTTGTGATTATGATAGAAAGAAAACTGTTGTTGTGATCTTTCCTAACGTTGATGATGTATAAGGTGGTTGGTGTTGGGCGATCGATGTTCTTACGTGTAATCGAAAGTAAGATATTAGAGGGGCGGCCGAAACACACACGCGGCCAATGCTCTGACGGGCTTGTACTAACTCCGTCCGGGTTTATTGGTCTTCATTGTATTTTCTGTCAAATTTTGACCATAGATTAAACTAATAAAATGTTTTCGCATGTCACCAAACATTGTATTTTTGAAAACTATGTTCAAATACGAATCCAATGAGATAGTTTTTTTTTTGACATGCATTAACATTTTGTTAATTAAATCTTTAGTCAAAATTTGGCACAAACTATAAAGGGGACCTATAAACCAGGACGAAGGTAGTATCTTTTTATGAAAGAAATTGCATCGTATTCGACGTGTCACTGCACCTACCAACCAGGCGTATGAAGTTCATGTAAGCAATTAACCATCAAACGAAAAACTAGAGTATATCTCGTTGCTGCGAAAATTGCTTACAATATACTCCCTCCGTTTCTAAATATAAGTTTTTATAGAGATATACTATGGACTACAAATGGAGCAAAATGAGTGAATCTATACTTTAAAATGCATCTACATACATCTATATGTGGTCCATAGTGAAATCTCTACAAAAACTTATATTTAGGAACGGAAGGAGTATTTCTGTAAGATTAGAATGTGTGAAACATGGATATTTTTGATTAATAATATGATAGCTGACATAAAAATGCATATAAGTACATTTTATTCTTGTATGGTGATAAAATATTTATTAATTTGTAAGATATTTTTACATAGAGTATTTACATTCCAGCCCACTTTGTGGTTGGAGGTGGAAGAGGAGGAGATTTCTAAGGGACAAATGCTAAAAAAGAGATAAAAGGGTTGTTGGGCCTCTCCTATTCTATAGGCAAGGAGAAAAAAAAATCTTCTTTGAACCTGTGAAACCAAGAATCTACGGATGGGGGATCCTCTGAAATTCTTATTCTTCTTTTTTTTGCGGAAAATTGCTGATCTATTCAACTCCAACCATGGCAGTACAATAAACATCAGAAATAATAAAAATTACATCCAGATTCACAGACCACCTAGCGACGGCTACAAGCACTGAAGCGAGCCGAAGGCGCCGCCTTATCTCCCCTCCATCGTCGGAGCCGGGCACAACTTGTTGTAATAGACAGTCTGGAAAGTCGTCTTGCTAAGGTTCCATAGGACCAACGCACCAGAACAATAATAGCCATTGATGAAGAGAAGTTTAGGTCGGAAGGATCCAACCTGAAGACACATGAACAAAGACGAACAAAAGACCGGATCCGAGCACCAAAGACAACCACCGACTGAATCCCGCGAGATCCACCGGAGACACACCTCCACACGCCCTCCGACGATGCTAGACACATCATCGGGACGGGGGCTAGACGGGGAGAACCTTATTCCATCTTCAAGAAGCCGTCGTTGTCTCGTCTTCTTGAGAAGGACACAAACCCTAACAAAACTTGAGGAAGCACCTGAAAACGGAGCCCTCCGGCCGGCAAGGACCGGGATCCACCGTGCACCCATGGCCCTAAGGCCACAGGAGACGTGGGAGATCAGCGGCGCCGTCGATGGGAGGCAGAAACCCTAGCCGCCTTTTCTTCTTTGCAACATCTATAATCTCATTTGGATTCAATTAACCTGACACGGGGACGGTATGTGTTGCATTGGAATCTCACAACATCTGGATCATTCGTAGTTGGTTCAATGTACTATGCCCTCATGCACACGGAGATTTCAGTGAACAATAATAAGAAAATATGGAAACTGAAGATACCATTAAAAAATAAAAAAATTATGTGGTATCTTCAAAGGGTAGTTGTGCTAACTAAAGACAACCTCACTCGTCGCAACTGACATGGAAGCAAGAAATGTTGGTTTTGTACTCACGACGAGACAATCAAGCATCTCTTTTTTCAGTGCAAATTTGCACATTCTACATGGTCAGTCATCCAAACAGCGTCCAATTTGTATCCGCCGACAAGTGTTGCCAATATATATGGTCACTGACTCGACGGATACCAAATAGGTTTACTACACTAATAGAGTTGGGACGTCTGTCTTATTATGGTCACTTTGGCAGTGTAGGAATGATATGGTATTTAATGCAAGAACACTTCTCCCCTGCAGGTTATTTTTTGTTGTACACACTGGCTCCGTATGTGGACGACGCTACACCGAATAGAGTACCAACCTCTGTTCAAGGAGGTGTATATACGGTCGGAGCGAGTGGCCAGAGAGGTTTTTACGAAACATGGGTGGCAGCACAATCTTCGGATCGGTCCACCTCCTCCTTCGATATAGGCATAGTGTCAGTCTTATATGACTTTACTGGTGCTGATTTGTCATTTTAGCTATGCAAAGGCCGGGTGTCACTCAATTCGATTTGTATTCTCTTGAAGCTACTTGTTGAGTTAATATAATGCCCTTTATCAGGAAAAAATATCTCCATGAACATAGGTCTTTCGCACACCTGTTTGCCCGAAACGGTCCATTAACTGTGAACCTTGTATGGAACCCTGGCAATTCTCTCTATAGCAGCATGGCAAAATTTCGAAACACATGGTAATTCTCTCTGTTGCGGCATGGCAAATCCCTTAAATGTATGACGATTATTTCTAATATAACATGTCAATTATTTCTTCTTAGCATGACAAATCTTTCTATTATAGCACGTCAAATCTCTCTATTATTCTATTATAGCATGGTAGTTCTTTCGCTGGAAATGGTTTTTGAGGGAACACTCTCCAGTGCCGCTTTTTTTTTGAAGTAAAAAGGTGGCGCGCAGCTGACCTTATATTTCAAAATGGGCATGAGCCCATAGGGTTTGATTACAAAGCTTGTGAGATGCACCCAGGTGCAAGGCCACAAATAGCATGGTAGAAAAAGAGAGAGAGGGAGGGGGAGGAGAAGAAGAAGAGAAGAGAGAAAAGAGAGAGGGAGGGGGATAGCCTAGCCACTTATCAAGCTAACCCATGTCTGCAAAACATCTTTGTCCTGCTGTTTTGTGGCTCTGTGCTTCCATAAACGAAGCAGATTAGCTGTGTGCAGTCTGATATATGGCTCCGACCAGCTGTTGGCATTAAAAACCCGATCGTTTCTAGCCTGCCATAGAGTGATAGCGCATGCCACGAATGCAACATTCCATTTGGCCTTGATCTGAAGATGACTCGTTGCCTGAGAAACAAAGTGTTGAATGTTGGGTGAGTCTCGTGCTAGCGGCTCCAGAGCTAGCCTGCTCCAGAGGGCGTGAGCGGGCCGACAGCGGAGAACCAAATGATCAGCAGTCTCTGCAGCCGGGCAAGTGTCGCAGCCAGCAGTTGGAGCGATAACTGACCATCCTTTGCGAACCATATTGGCCTTGGTGTTCAAACGCCCCCAGCAAGCCAACCACAAGAAAACTCTGTGCTTGAGAGGAATAATAGTGTCCCAAATTCATGAAGCAGGAGCCCAATGAATACCACGGAAGGTAAGCAAGTTATAAAAGTAGATCGTACTTAGGTTGTGTCCTCCAAGCGTGGGAACCCGTGTATCCAAGCTTGCAGCATCCGGGGTGAGTTGAAGAACAAGCTGATGGAGCAGCTGCAACTCCTGGGCAGCCGTCTGCGAGAGGTTGGGGTGCGAGAGCACATTCCAGCTTCCATTTAGAAACTGTGATTTGACAGAGCAATCCTGATTACAAGCAAAGGAGAATAAAACCGGGAAGGCCTGCCTCAGACTACCATCCCCCAGCCAATGATCATGCCAGAAAGAAACATGCTGGCCACTGCCAACAGAGCATCGTGAGGAAGAAATAACCATAGAGATGCAGCTCTTGAAACCCTTCCACATAGCAGTATCCTTGTGATGCCCCCTAAGCGGCAGGGAAACCTTGCAGTATTGAGAGGCAAACCAATTAAAACAAGGGATGTCCGAGGATTGTAGAATTTTGGCCACAAATTTACACAGCAAGGCTTGATTGTGGGCCTCCAGATTCCTCACTCCCAGACCACCATTGACACGAGGCAGAGCGACCACATCCCAAGCCATGAGGCAGTGACCTCCTTTGGCTTTGTTCTTGCCCTGCCAGAAGAAAGCCCGAAGGAGGGCATCCAACTTGCTGAGAGACTCCTTAGGCCACGGAAAATAGGTCATGTAATAACTTGGTATACCGGCCATGATAGAATTTATGAGAGTGAACCGACCCCCCCGGGAGAGGAAGGTGGCCAACCAACCGGAGAGACGACAATCCACCTTCTGGATGACCGGAAGCAGCATGCCATGCTTGATCTTATGCAAAGAAAGAGGCAGCCCCAAGTATGTACAAGGAAAGGAAGATACCGGGCATCCAAAGATTTGTACAATTTCCATGACTACGTCCTGAGGCACACAGACAGGCACCAAAGTGCTTTTCTGGTAATTGATAGCCAGCCCCGAGAAATCTGAGAACGCAGTGAGGATGTTCATGATAACTCTAGTCTGCTCCACCTCTCCTTGAAAAAGAATCATAGTGACGTCCGCATACTGCAGGACTAGGAAGAAATCATCTGAGCTAAGAGGATGTACCAAACTGCCATTCTGAAAGTGCCAGTAGCATAAACGTTGGAGCACATCAGCAACGAGAATGAAGAGATACTCACTTGAATGATCCTTTTAGAGCGAACGATCATTCACGTCAGGGGCACCAGAGAGGACACGTTCTCTCCCCATTTGAATTCAAAATATAATGTATTGACTGCTAACACATCTCCATAAATAATGGTACTGCTAGTTGATAAGAAAGTTATTTAAAGGTAATAAATATGTAATCATATAGTTGATCACAAAAGAAAAATGTACCTGATAGTTATTCGCCAAAAAGAAAGAATTTATCCATATAGATGCTTTCTTTTTTTTTGAAATGAGAAGGTAGATCATATTCTACCTTATATATTTCAAAAGGCCGAAGCCAAAGGATCATAGATCCGTACATGGGGATCATATTTTGCACCGTGGTGCAAGGCTATGAGAAGCCTGGGAGGGAGAGCAGAGGATGGGGGGACCAAAAATTTGTGCCAAAACTAAGCCAAAGCCAAAGCCAGAAGCTAAGCCAAAAGAGTTTGCGACCAATCTATGATAGTTGCTTTATCTTCGGGGCGCCGAGCACGGTGGCTCCATAGAGTTAACAGATCAGTAGCATACATTCTTGTATAAGGCGGGGACCAGCGCTTGTGATTGAAAACCCGGTCGTTTCTGGCATGCCAAAGGGTGACGAAAGCAGCAGCAATCAGAATATGTAGCTTGGGAGATGTAGACCACCGTAGATGAGCACGTTGGACAAAGTCCAGTAAATCCATGGAAGTGTTAGCGGCGTCGAGTAGGTCGAACCTGCTCCAGATAGTAGGGGCACAAATGCATCTCAAGACTAGATGAATGATGTACTCGATAGCCGGGCATATGTCGCAGCAAGCATGAGTAGCAATATAAGACCACTGCTTCTTTACCATATTGTCTCGAGTATTCAGACGCTCCCAGTAAGCTAGCCAAAGAAAGATTATGTGCTTTAGGGGGATAATAGGATCCCAAATCCACTGTTGGAACATGCTGTTTACACCTCTGAAAGTAAGGAGGTGGTAGAAGAAAGCTGTAGTGACTTCTTTATTGTGGAGAAACGAGAAACGGGAATCTTGACCGGTAGAAGAGGGTTGTGTTGGAAATATGCCCTAGAGGCAATAATAAAAGCATTATTATTATATTTCCTTGTTCATGATAATTGTCTTTATTCATGCTATAATTGTGTTATCCGGAAATCGTAATGCATGTGTGAATAACAGACACCAACATGTCCCTAGTGAGCCTCTAGTTGACTAGCTCGTTGATCAACAGATAGTCATGGTTTCCTGACTATGGACACTGGATGTCATTGATAACGAGATCACATCATTGGGAGAATGATGTGATGGACGAGACCCAATCCTAAACATAGCACAAGATCGTATAGTTCGTTTGCTAGAGTTTTGCAATGTCAAAGTATCTTTTCCTTAGACCATGAGATCGTGTAACTCCCGGATACCGTAGGAGTGCTTTGGGTATGCCAAACGTCACAACGTAACTGGGTGACTATAAAGGTAGACTACGGGTATCTCCGAAAGTGTCTGTTGGGTGACATGGATCAAGACTGGGATTTGTCACTCCGTATGACGGAGAGGTATCACTGGGCCCACTCGGTAATGCATCATCATAATGAGCTCAGAGTGACCAAGTGTCTGGTCACGTGATCATGCATTACGGTACGAGTAAAGTGACTTGCCGGTAACGAGATTGAACGAGGTATTGGGATACCGACGATCGAATCTCGGGCAAGTAACATATCGATAGACAAAGGGAATAGCGTACGGGGTTGATTGAATCCTCGACATCGTGGTTCATCCGATGAGATCATCGTGGAGCATGTGGGAGCCAACATGGGTATCCAGATCCCGCTGTTGGTTATTGACCGGAGAGTCGTCTCGGTCATGTCTGCTTGTCTCTCGAACCCGTAGGGTCTACACACTTAAGGTTCAGTTACGCTAGGGTTGTAGGGATATGTATATGCAGTAACCCGAATGTTGTTCGGAGTCCCGGATGAGATCCCGGACGTCACGAGGAGTTCCGGAATGGTCCGGAGGTAAAGATTTATATATGGGAAGTCTTGTTTCGGGCATCGGGACAAGTTTCAGGGTTATCGGTATTGTACCGGGACCACCGGAAGGGTCCCGGGGGTCCACCGGGTGGGTCCACCTGTCCCGGGGGGCCACATGGGCTGTAAGGGGGTGCGCCTTGGCCTAATGGGCCAAGGGCACAAGCCCCACATAGGCCCATGCGCCTAGGGTTTAAGGGGGCAAGAGTCCTAGGAGGGTAAGGCACCTCCTAGGTGCCTTGGGGGGGAGGGAAACCTCCCCTTGGCCGCCGGCCATAGGAGATTGGATCTCCTAGGCTGCGCACCACCCCCCCTTGGCACCCCTATATATAGTGGGGGGAGAGGAGGGACTTCATACCTGAACGCCTCGGCCTTTGGTTGCCTCCTTCTCCCTCCCCAACACCTCCTCAACCTCCATAGTGCTTAGCGAAGCTCTGCCGGAGTACTGCAGCTCCATCAACACCACGCCGTCGTGCTGCTGCTGGTGCCATCTCCCTCAACCTCTCCTCCCTCCCTTGCTGGATCAAGAAGGAGGAGACGTGGCTGTTCCGTACGTGTGTTGAACGCGGAGGTGCCGTCCGTTCGGCGCTGGTCATCGGTGATTTGGATCACGTCGAGTACGACTAGATCATCACCGTTCTTTTGAACGCTTCCGCTCGCGATCTACAAAGGTATGTAGATGCATCTAATCACTCATTGCTAGATGAACTCCTAGATGATCTTGGTGAAACGAGTAGGAAAATTTTTGTTTTCTGCAACGTTCCCCAACAGTGGCATCATGAGCTAGGTCTATGCGTAGTTCTTCTTGCGCGAGTAGAACACAATTTGTTGTGGGCGTAGATTTGTCAACTTTCTTGCCGTTACTAGTCCTTTCTTGCTTCAGCGGTATTGTGGGATGAAGCGGCCCGGACCAACCTTACACGTACGCTTACGTGAGACCGGTTCCACCGACTAACATGCACTAGTTGCATAAGGTGGCTGGCGGGTGTCTGTCTCTCCTACTTTAGTTGGAGCGGAATCGATGAAAAGGGTCCTTATGAAGGGTAAATAGAAGTTGACAAATCACGTTGTGGCTTTAACGTAGGTAAGAAAACGTTCTTGCTAGAACCCTAATTCAGCCACGTAAAACTTGCAACAACAATTAGAGGACGTCTAACTTGTTTTTGCAGCAAGTGGTTTGTGATATGATATGGCCAAAATTGTGATGAATGATGAATGATCTATATGTGATGTATGAGATGTTCATGCTATTGTAATAGGATTCACGACTTGCATGTCGATGAGTATGACAACCGGCAGGAGCCATAGGAGTTGTCTTTATTCTTTTATATGACCTGCGTGTCATCAAGAAACGCCATGTAAATTACTTTACTTTATTGCTAAATGCGTTAGCCATAGTAGTAGAAGTAATAGTTGGCGAGCAACTTCATGGAGACACGATGATGGAGATCATGATGATGGAGATCATGGTGTCAAGCCGGTGACAAGATGATCATGGAGCCCCAAGATGGAGATCAAAGGAGCTATGTGATATTGGCCATATCATGTCACGTTTATTATTTGATTGCATGTGATGTTTATCATGTTTTGCATCTTGTTTACTTAGAACGACGGTAGTAAATAAGATGATCCCTCACAATAAATTCAAGAAGTGTCCCCCCTAACTGTGCACCGTTGCGACAGTTCGCTGTTTCAAAACACCACGTGATGATCGGGTGTTTTATTCAGACGTTCACATACAACGGGTGTAAGACAGATTTACACATGCAAACACTTAGGTTGACTTGACGAGCCTAGCATGTACAGACATGGCCTCGGAACACAGAAGACCGAAAGGTCGAGCATGAGTCGTATAGAAGATACGATCAACATGAAGATGTTCACCGATGTTGACTAGTCCGTCTCACGTGATGATCGGACACGGTCTAGTTTAACTCAGATCATGTAATACTTAGATGACTAGAGGGATGTCTAATCTAAGTGGGAGTTCACTAATAATTTGATTAGTTGAACTTAATTATCATGAACTTAGTCTAAAATCTTTGCAATATGTCTTGTAGATCAAATGGCCAACGTAGTCCTCAACTTCAACGCGTTCCTAGAGAAAACTAAGCTGAAAGACGATGGCAGCAACTATACGGACTGGGTCCGGAACCTGAGGATCATCCTCATAGCTGCCAAGAAAGATTATGTCCTACAAGCACCGCTTGGTGACGCACCCGTTCTCCCTGCAGAACAAGATGTTATGAACGCTTGGCAGGCACGTTTCGATGACTACTCCCTCGTTCAGTGCGGCATGCTTTACAGCCTAGAGCCGGGGCTCCAAAAGCGTTTTGAGAGACATGGAGCATATGAGATGTTCGAAGAGCTGAAAATGGTTTTCCAAGCTCATGCCTGGGTCGAGAGATATGAAGTCTCCGACAAATTCTTTAGCTGTAAGATGGAGGAAAACAGTTCTGTCAGTGAGCACATACTCACTATGTCTGGGTTGCATAACCGCTTGACTCAGCTGGGAGTTAATCTCCCGGATGATGCGGTCATTGACAGAATCCTCCAGTCGCTTCCACCAAGCTACAAGAGCTTTGTGATGAACTTCAATATGCAGGGGATGGAAAAGACCATTCCTGAAGTATTTGCTATGCTGAAATCAGCAGAGGTAGAAGTCAGAAAGGAACATCAAGTGTTGATGGTCAATAAAACCACTAAGTTCAAGAAAGGCAAGGGTAAAAAGAACTTCAAGAAGGACGGCAAGGAGGTTGCCGCGCCCGGCAAGCAAGCTGCTGGGAAGAAGCCAAAGAATGGACCCAAGCCCGAGACTGAGTGCTTTTATTGCAAGGGAAGCGGTCACTGGAAGCGGAACTGCCCTAAGTACTTAGCGGATAAGAAGGCCGGCAAAACAAAAGATATATGTGATATACATGTAATTGATGTGTACCTTACTAGTGCCCGTAGTAGCTCCTGGGTATTTGATACCGGTGCAGTTGCTCACATTTGTAACTCAAAGCAGGGGCTGTGGAATAAGCGGAAACTGGCAAAGGACGAGGTGACGATGCGCGTCGGGAATGGTTCCAAGGTCAATGTGATCGCCGTCGGCACGCTACCTCTGCATCTCCCTTCGGGATTAGTTTTAAACCTTAATAATTGTTATTTAGTGCCAGCTTTGAGCATGAACATTGTATCGGGATCTCGTTTAATTCGAGATGGCTACTCTTTTAAATCTGAGAATAATGGTTGTTCCATTTTTATGAGAGATATGTTTTATGGTCATGCTCCTATGGTGAATGGTTTATTCCTTATGAATCTCGAACGTGATGCTACACATATTCATAATGTGAGTACCAAAAGAAGTAAGGTTGATAATGATAGTCCCACATACTTGTGGCACTGCCGCCTTGGTCACATAGGTGTTAAACGCATGAAGAAGCTCCATGCTGATGGACTTTTAGAGTCTCTTGATTATGAATCATTTGACACGTGCGAACCATGCCTTATGGGTAAAATGACCAAGACTCCGTTCTCAGGAACAATGGAGCGAGCAACCGACTTATTGGAAATCATACATACTGATGTGTGCGGTCCGATGAGTGTTGAGGCTCGCGGTGGCTATCGTTATGTTCTCATCCTCACTGATGATTTAAGTAGGTATGGGTATATCTACTTAATGAAACACAAGTCTGAAACCTTTGAAAAGTTCAAGGAATTTCAGAGTGAGGTTGAAAATCAACGTGACAGGAAAATCAAGTTTCTACGATCAGATCGTGGAGGAGAATACTTGAGTCACGAGTTTGGGGCACACTTAAGAAAATGTGGAATAGTTTCACAACTCACGCCGCCTGGAACACCTCAGCGTAATGGTGTGTCCGAACATCGTAATCGCACTCTGTTAGATATGGTGCGATCTATGATGTCTCTTACCGATTTACCGCTTTCTTTTTGGGGCTATGCTTTAGAGACTGCCGCATTCACTTTAAATAGGGCTCCGTCGAAATCCGTTGAGACGACACCGTATGAATTATGGTTTGGGAAGAAACCTAAGCTGTCGTTTCTAAAAGTTTGGGGATGCGATGCTTATGTCAAGAAACTTCAACCTGAAAAGCTCGAACCCAAATCGGAAAAATGTGTCTTCATAGGGTACCCAAAAGAAACTATTGGGTACACCTTCTACCTCAGATCCGAAGGCAAGATCTTTGTTGCCAAGAATGGGTCCTTTCTGGAGAAAGAGTTTCTCTCGAAAGAAGTAAGTGGGAGGAAAGTAGAGCTTGATGAAGTATTGCCTCTTGAACCGGAAAATGGCGCAACTCAAGAAAATGTTCCTGAGGTGCCTGCACCGACTAGAGAGGAAGTTAATGAAAATGATCAAGATACTTCTGATCAAGCCCCTACTGAAATCCGAAGGTCCACAAGGACACGTTCCGCACCAGAGTGGTACGGCAACCCTGTCTTGGAAATCATGTTGTTAGACAACGGTGAACCTTCGAACTATGAAGAAGCGATGGCGGGACCGGATTCCGACAAATGGCTGGAAGCCATGAAATCCGAGATAGGATCCATGTATGAAAACAAAGTATGGACTTTGACTGACTTGCCCGTTGAGCGGCGAGCCATAGAAAATAAATGGATCTTTAAGAGGAAGACAGACGCGGATGGTAATGTGACCATCTATAAAGCTCGGCTTGTCGCTAAGGGTTATCGACAAGTTCAAGGGGTTGACTACGATGAGACTTTCTCACCGGTAGCGAAGCCGAAGTCCGTCCGAATCATGTTAGCAATTGCCGCATTCTATGATTACGAAATATGGCAAATGGACGTCAAAACGGCATTCCTTAATGGTTTCCTTAAGGAAGAATTGTATATGATGCAGCCGGAAGGTTTTGTCGATCCTAAGAATGCTGACAAAGTGTGCAAGCTCCAACGCTCGATTTATGGGCTGGTGCAAGCATCTCGGAGTTAGAACATTCGCTTTGATGAGATGATCAAAGCGTTTGGGTTTACACAGACTTATGGAGAAGCCTGCGTTTACAAGAAAGTGAGTGGGAGCTCTGTAGCATTTCTCATATTATATGTAGATGACATACTTTTGATGGGAAATGATATAGAACTCTTGGACAGCATCAAGGCCTACTTGAATAAAAGTTTTTCAATGAAGGACCTTGGAGAAGCTGCTTATATATTAGGCATCAAAATCTATAGAGATAGATCAAGACGCCTCATAGGTCTTTCACAAAGCACATACCTTGATAAGATATTGAAGAAGTTCAATATGGATCAATCCAAGAAGGGGTTCTTGCCTGTGTTACAAGGTGTGAAATTGAGCTCAGCTCAATGTCCGACCACGGCAGAAGATATAGAAGAGATGAGCGTCATCCCCTATGCCTCAGCCATAGGTTCTATTATGTATGCCATGCTGTGTACCAGACCTGATGTTAACCTTGCCGTCAGTTTGGTAGGAAGTTACCAAAGTAATCCTGGCAAGGAACACTGGACAGCGGTCAAGAATATCCTGAAGTACCTGAAAAGGACTAAGGAAATGTTTCTCGTTTATGGAGGTGACGAAGAGCTCGTCGTAAAGGGTTACGTCGACGCCAGCTTCGACACAGATCTGGATGACTCTAAGTCACAAACCGGAAACGTGTATATTTTGAATGGTGGGGCAGTAAGCTGGTGCAGTTGCAAGCAAAGCGTCGTGGCGGGATCTACATGTGAAGCGGAGTACATGGCAGCCTCGGAGGCAGCACATGAAGCAATATGGGTGAAGGAGTTCATCACTGACCTAGGAGTCATACCCAATGCGTCGGGGCCGATCAAGCTCTTCTGTGACAACACTGGAGCTATTGCACTTGCCAAGGAGCCCAGGTTTCACAAGAAGACAAGGCACATCAAGCGTCGCTTCAACTCCATTCGTGAAAATGTTCAAGATAGAGACATAGAGATTTGTAAAGTACATACGGACCTGAATGTAGCAGATCCGTTGACTAAACCTCTCCCTAGAGCAAAACATGATCAACACCAGAATTCCATGGGTGTTCGATTCATCACAATGTAACTAGATTATTGACTCTAGTGCAAGTGGGAGACTGTTGGAAATATGCCCTAGAGGCAATAATAAAAGCATTATTATTATATTTCCTTGTTCATGATAATTGTCTTTATTCATGCTATAATTGTGTTATCCGGAAATCGTAATGCATGTGTGAATAACAGACACCAACATGTCCCTAGTGAGCCTCTAGTTGACTAGCTCGTTGATCAACAGATAGTCATGGTTTCCTGACTATGGACACTGGATGTCATTGATAACGAGATCACATCATTGGGAGAATGATGTGATGGACGAGACCCAATCCTAAACATAGCACAAGATCGTATAGTTCATTTGCTAGAGTTTTGCAATGTCAAAGTATCTTTTCCTTAGACCATGAGATCGTGTAACTCCCGGATACCGTAGGAGTGCTTTGGGTATGCCAAACGTCACAACGTAACTGGGTGACTATAAAGGTAGACTACGGGTATCTCCGAAAGTGTCTGTTGGGTGACATGGATCAAGACTGGGATTTGTCACTCCGTATGACGGAGAGGTATCACTGGGCCCACTCGGTAATGCATCATCATAATGAGCTCAGAGTGACCAAGTGTCTGGTCACGGGATCATGCATTACGGTACGAGTAAAGTGACTTGCCGGTAACAAGATTGAACGAGGTATTGGGATACCGACGATCGAATCTCGGGCAAGTAACATATCGATGGACAAAGGGAATAGTGTACGGGGTTGATTGAATCCTCGACATCGTGGTTCATCCGATGAGATCATCGTGGAGCATGTGGGAGCCAACATGGGTATCCAGATCCCGCTGTTGGTTATTGACCGGAGAGTCGTCTCGGTCATGTCTGCTTGTCTCTCGAACCCGTAGGGTCTACACACTTAAGGTTCAGTTACGCTAGGGTTGTAGGGATATGTATATGCAGTAACCCGAATGTTGTTCGGAGTCCCGGATGAGATCCCGGACGTCACGAGGAGTTCCGGAATGGTCCGGAGGTAAAGATTTATATATGGGAAGTCCTGTTTCGGGCATCGGGACAAGTTTCGGGGTTATCGGTATTGTACCGGGACCACCGGAAGGGTCCCGGGGGTCCACCGGGTGGGTCCACCTGTCCCGGAGGGCCACATGGGCTGTAAGGGGGTGCGCCTTGGCCTAATGGGCCAAGGGCACCAGCCCCACATAGGCCCATGCGCCTAGGGTTTAAGGGGGCAAGAGTCCTAGGAGGGTAAGGCACCTCCTAGGTGCCTTGGGGGGGAGGGAAACCTCCCCTTGGCCGCCGGCCATAGGAGATTGGATCTCCTAGGCTGCGCACCACCCCCCCTTGGCACCCCTATATATAGTGGGGGGAGAGGAGGGACTTCATACCTGAACGCCTCGGCCTTTGGTTGCCTCCTTCTCCCTCCCCAACACCTCCTCAACCTCCATAGTGCTTAGCGAAGCTCTGCCGGAGTACTGCAGCTCCATCAACACCACGCCGTCGTGCTGCTGCTGGTGCCATCTCCCTCAACCTCTCCTCCCTCCCTTGCTGGATCAAGAAGGAGGAGACGTGGCTGTTCCGTACGTGTGTTGAACGCGGAGGTGCCGTCCGTTCGGCGCTGGTCATCGGTGATTTGGATCACGTCGAGTACGACTACATCATCACCGTTCTTTTGAACGCTTCCGCTCGCGATCTACAAAGGTATGTAGATGCATCTAATCACTCGTTGCTAGATGAACTCCTAGATGATCTTGGTGAAACGAGTAGGAAAATTTTTGTTTTCTGCAACGTTCCCCAACAGGTTGAACACCTAGCAGCAGTTCTTGGAGGGCCTGCAGTTCTCGAGCTGCCATTCGGGACAGATTTGGGTGTAGCTGGAGATCCCAACCATTATCGGAGAACTGTGAAGCAACACTGCACCCTGGACTCTTGGCATAGGAAAAAAGAACTGGGAATTCATTACACAGCCGTCCAACAGGCAACCACTTGTCCTTCCAGAAAGAGATGAGGCGTCCAGTACCCAAGGAGCAGCAAGAGGCAGACATAACCAGGGGGATAAACTATTTGAACCCCTTCCAAATTGGCGTGTCCATGTAATGGGCGTCAGGTAAAACCATATTTTGACAGTATTGGGCCGCAAACCACTGAAAACAGGGGATATCTGAGCACTGCAGGACCTTGGCAACGAATTTGCACAGCATAGCTTGGTTGTGAGCATAAAGATCTCTCACACCAAGTCCACCAGATTCCTTTGGTAAGGTGACGTGCTCCCATGCCACCAGACACTGGCCACCTCTAACATGATTCTTTCCCTGCCAAAAGAACGCACGTAACAAACTCTCAAGTTTAGCAATGGACTCCTTGGGCCATAGAAAGCATGTCATGAAGTAGCTAGGTATACTAGCGAGGACAGAGTTGATCAAAGTTAGGCGGACCCCGGGGGACAGTAGGGCAGCCAACCAGCCGGACAGTCGCTTATCAACCTTGTGTGTTACTGTAAGAAGCATGCTATGTCTGATCTTGTGCAGGGAGAGAGGAAGGCCAAGGTAAGTGCAGGGAAACGAAGAGACGGGGTAGCCAAAGAGAGCAGCAATATGATTAGCAACCGAACTCTCCAAGCAGATGGGGACCAAGGTGCTCTTGTGATAGTTAATTTGCAACCCCGAGAAATCGGAGAAAGCTGTAAGAATTTGCTTAACGAGGCTGGCTTGCTGCATGTTGCCCTTGAAAGTAGCAGTGTGTCGTCCGCATATTGCAAAACAAGAAACAAACAATCTGATCCGAGAGGATGAACTAGGTTGCCCGCCTCAAACTGAGCACATCATAGCCTCTGCAGCACATCTGCAACCAGGATGAACAAGTATGGTGATGTGGAATCACCCTGCCTTAGTCCTTTTTTAGCCTTGAAAGGATCGTCAAGTTCACCATTAACCATAACTCTCGAACTAGCTATTGAGAGAAGCGAAGAAACCCAACTGATCCATCTCCGAGGAAAACCTCAGGCTTCCATTATAGCATGTAAGCACTGCCAGCTCACCGTATCGAAGGCTTTGCGGAAATCAAGCTTGAGAGCTACCATAGGGAGATTTCTCTTATGGGCAGATTGAACCATGTCAGCGGACAAGGCAAAGTTTTCCACAATGGATCTCCCTTTGGCGAAACCAGACTAGAAGGAGTGAATAAGATCCGGTATCTGACACTGCAATCTGCGGGCAAGAACCTTGCTGGCCAGCTTTGGTATGCTGTGAACAATGGTGATAGGCCTAAAGTCCCGCAGCTCCAGTGGTGTATCCTTTTTAGGAAGGAGAGAAATGAACACCGTGTTAATGCCTGTCAAGTCCACACGGTTATGATACATGTATGAGAAGAAAAGCTCCAGATCAGGCCTGATGGTGCTGTGAAAGGTTTTGAAGAACTCATTAGTAAACCCGTCTGGACCCGGACTTCGGTTGTTTGGGGAGTGGTTGATGGCAGCTACTATCTCAGATTGAGAGAATTCTGCTTCAAGGCAAGAGAGATCCAAAGGGGGGTACAGATTATCTAGCTGCACCGTCGGCAAAGAGGGAGCGGTCTCCCCAAGAAGCTCAGAAAAGTACTTGGCAGTGAGCTGTAATTTATGTGCATTGTCAAAGAACTCAACCCTTCGTGCACAAAAACCCTGATCTTATTTTTCCTTGCATGACCGTTCGCTGCTGCATGGAAAAATTTGTTACTCTCGTCCCCAGAAACACACCACCGTAGCTTGGCCCTCCTGTGCCACACCTCAGTTTGCCATATAACAAGCTGCTCAGCTTTAGCAGAAGCAAAATGTCTTAGAACCTTTTCCAGAGCGGATAGCAGCCGTCGTTCTTCAACCATGTTGAGGTACTCAACCACATGCTTATTGTTGTTGATGAGCATTTCGAGACTGGCCCTGTGCTTCTTCCAGTTCCTCAAGGCAGCACGAATGCGCCTCATTTTGAAATTAATAAGTGAGGCAGAGGACTGAAATTGTCTAGTACCACGAGTCCAGCCCTCCAAAATGATCATGCGTGTGTCCTCCATAACTAGCCAGTGATTCTCCATACGGAACAGATTACTCTTGGGAACTTGGTTGCTAAACTGGACCAGGATAGGCGCATGATCAGAGGTGACAATAGGAACAGCAGAGGCAGACGTTTGAGCAAACCCCAACAACCAGTCTGAATTTACAAGCACTCTGTCAAGGCGCACCAGCGTTGTATTATGCCTTTTGTTTGACCAAGTGAACTTTCTGTTGCTGACCTCTATCTCATCAAGACCGTGATCCCTGATCCAAGCATTGAACATATCCATCATAGCCCAGTTAATACGACCTCGTGATTTTTCATGCTCAGAACGGTACATATTAAAATCACCCAGCACAACCCAGGGATCTGACACCATGCCAACAGTCGAGCCAACAATATCAAGAAAAGGAAGTTTCTCTTGATCCAAACAAGGGCCATAAACAGCTGAGAGCAAGAACACAGAGCTATTTGAGGTAGCTGTCATTCTGATGGTGATGTGATACTTATGCGCCACAATAATTTGTCCAGCAACAACGGAAGAATCCCAGGCCACTAGCAGACCACCAGAAGAGCCAACAGAAGGGTAAGCTTCATAGCAATCTAGATTAGGGGGTAAAAAAGTATTCAACTTTCTGCGTGAGAGTGATTCCAGCTTGGTTTCCTGCAAGCAAACTATACTAGGACGACATGAAGTTAGGGTGTCACAAACCAAAGAGCACTTGTCATTATCACCACGGCCAAGAACATTCCAATCAAGAATTTTCATGGATTACAAGATGCAGTAGCAGCCCAGCATAAAAAGAGAGATACAGTTATGAAAAGCTCATGCGAATGAAAAGTAAAAGACTCAAGCTTGACAGTCTTCAGAGAGACCTCGAACAGACAGACCCTGGAACAAACTGCAACTACTGGAACAATGCAAAAGCGATGCAAATGAGCTGGTGGGAAGGTGGTGAACAGCAGCCACGACCACTGCAGCCAGACTACAGAAGAACTGGACCTACACATCCAGGATGGCGCAGTCACTGTCATAGGAAGCAGAGGCGCCGCCAGCCTGGGGGGAACGAACGGCCCCACCGGAGGAAGAAGCTTGAGCTAGAGCATGGGCAAGAATGGCATCAACATTGAGGTCATAGCACCTTGCCAGTTGCTTGAGTTTACCCCTGGTGAGCGGCCTGGGGGTGTCGGAGAGGGGGAGCTTCAACAGGCCAGCCGCGTCGGCCACCTTGGACACCTTGCGACGGCCACTAGGAGAGGGGGAGCGCGTGCCACCGACGCTAGCAGAGACGACATCAGACGCCGCCGCCTTCCTCTTGGAGGCTCTCTCAACAGAGCCGACCCGCTCACCATCATAGAGTTGCAGGATCCGAGGGATACGGCGGGGGGAGAGCTGCGCAGCCGCCGCAGCGCCCACGGCGGAGGTCTCAAGGCGGCCGGGGTTGCCAGGCTCAGCTGCGGCGCCCCCGGGCCCCAGCTCCAGCATGAGGGGGGTCAGGCGCCGGATCTTGGAGGGGCGCAACCCGATCCGCGGCCACAGGAGGCGAGGGCGGGGGAATGCCGGGGCCAGACACCACCAGCCCGAGGAAGCGCAGCGTAGGCGGGGAAGGGAGAAGATCCCCAGCCCGGGGCTCCGACGGTGGTGCCCGGTAGCTGCAGAACATGGCCGCCACATGAGCCGGGACCAGCGGACATGCGCCATGCCTGAGGTCAATGGCCACCACTGGGGAAACAGCACCACCTGGGAGCAGCCCTTCACCAAGCGGTGGCAGATGCTTGATGGGCCTGGAGTAGATAGCCCGGGCCGCGAGAACTTGGTGGGCCTGCACCCGAGCTTGGGCCGCGAAGCAGGCGTCCGACGGCAGAATGGCAGCCTCGGCCAAGGAAAGGAAGGGGCCCACCGCAGGCAGCAGCCCACCTGGCACGATGGGCTTTGGTGGGTGTTTGCTTTCGATAGTAGGCAGCAGAGGCAGGGTGCGGGGACACAGATTGCCGTCGTCGGATTGGGGCATGAATTTGAACAACATGGAGCGACAGCTTTCCCACGCAAGCAGCTCGGAGCGAAGATCAAAGGATGGGAAATAGCCATCATCCACTGCGACGTGGCGCACCGGAATCGATCCCGAAACGGAGCGGCAATGGCTGAGTTTGAGCTTGAAGGAGAAGCACATGGTGTCAGGGTCAAAGGAAACAAGGACTCTGGGCTTATGGGCGTCCACAGCGAGGAGGATCAGACGGAGGTGTTCGTCCTCATGAACGATCTGATCGGCGGTGGGAAGATGGAAGGTGGCCATTTTGATGAGCCTAGGCTTGAAAGAAAGCTTCAGCATCGCCATGAGGTCGGCATGAGAGGCGATATGCGGGTGAAGGAACGCACGATAGGCACAAGTCGCCATGTCATCTTCCTCCTCCACCAGGCGGCCAGGGGCGGCGCACCCCAAGCGCGCCCTACGAGAGGGTGCATGATCTTGGCGGGGGAGCGTCCTTGGCAGGGCACTGCCGCCTTGGCTGGAGCCGCCATCCTCATGGCCGTCGAACGGGGGAAGGGGCGGAGCAGAGGGAGCGCCAAGGGAGCGCGCGACGTCCCATATCTCATTGATGAGGACATCCGCGTAGGCCCCGGTGCTGTCGAAGCGGTGGAAGGCCAGATGATGGGGAATGTGCTGGAGGGCCTCGACCTTGACCAGCACGAAAATGCATGAGAATTCGCTGCCATACAGGCAGGCATGCTCGATGCAGAGGATGCTGGCGAAGCTGGCGATGGATGCAGCTACCCCACGCCGGTTCCACAGCTCCAGCGGGAGCTTTTCCAGAGATAGATTGACGACGTGCTTGAAGGAGAAGGAGAAGGCATTGTCGCCTGCCCTGTGGGGAAGGATCCGGACAGTGCGGGAGCCCATGAAAAGAGGACTCGCACGGAGCGCGGCAAGCTGTTCCTCCTCACGCTGAAAGACAACAAAGACGGTGCCCACAGCCGACCCCGCAAAGCGAACGGCTGTAGTGCCAAGCCATTGCTAGAAGACACGCCGGAGCCAAGGGAGGAAGTTGGGCCAGGGCGGTGAGATGTTGACTAGGCAAACCAAGGTGTTTTGGTCGGGAACCATGGGGTAGTGGACATCGAGCGAGGTGGGGCGGCCATGAACAACAGGCTCCATGAGAGCAGGAGAGGAAGGGGTTGGAAGGTGGGGGCGAGGAGGAGACAAGGCTAGAGAGTGTGGAGAAGGACTATGAAAGGATGGAGAGGCTTGCGGAGGCGAGAGGCAGGTATAAGTAGGACGAGCAGCCGTAGAATCATAGACACGGATATGGCATTGGAAGCTGAGATGCCCAACCCTTCGGCACCGCCAGCAGACAGCCGGATCCCTACAATCCCGGCGTCTATGGTTGTAGTAGAGACATCGGTAACAGCGACGGTGAAGATCATTAGGTTTACCGTATCTGAAGGAAGGATACGGCGCAGACCGTGAGGGGCATGATGATCCAGACGAAATCGGATTACCAGATAACAAGGCATCCAAATAAGTTACGTGAGGGAGGGTGGGTGGACGGTCGATTTGGGAGACGTGCGCGCCTGCAGTGGAAGCAAAAAGGTGGCCAGGAGGCGGGCTGGAACGAGGGGAAGCGACAAGAGGGCGGTTGCGAGCGGGCTCCGGCTGGTCTGAGAGGGCGGGAGCCGGCGGATGCGGCGGGTCCGAGGTGACCAAATCCGCAGGCACTTGATTACCCTTGGAAAGGCCAAGAGAGGAGCCGTCGCCCGAGGCATGCAAACCCCCTCCCCTGCCCCCAGCGCCCCGGAAACCTGGGCACGAGCGACTGACAGAGAGGGTGCAATCGATTGCACACCAGAGCCGAGACGGCTTTGCATGGGATGGGGCCCTAGAATCGACGGCCGAGACGAGTTGGAAGCCCAAACGCTGCTAAACGCAAACGGTTGGGATGATAAAGACAGGAGACCAGAGGCAGGCTCCAAAGGAAAAAGAGTCATCCTGACACAGAGCAAGCCCGAGCTCCAGCAATCGCGGAGCACTATCTCTTTGGCAATACACTCATGTGCCACCTGGAAGAGAAAGCGACCCGGCTGACGGGGCCTGACAGAGTAGCCGTTAGCGAAACCACCAAACCAGCTAACGAGGAGGGAGGCAAAAAAGGCCGGCGAGAGGAGGACACCGCCGTTGAGCACGACGGCGAGGATTCCGGCAGGGTGACTACGGCCAGCAACCGTCTCAACGGTGCCACAGCCGTACTTCTCAAGCATGGCATCCTGGAACCTCAACCCGCCCATGCCAAGACCAACTGCACACTAAAAGCACGGGGAAGAAGACGGAGGCAAGCAAGCGAAGGAATGCAGAAGAACGGCATGCATCAAGCAGCGGGCTACTACCGATCTGCAACCAGAAAGAGACTCGAGAAAGAACGTTACCGACCGAAGGCGACGAGGGACAGGCGCTTCTGGAGTCGTAACGCCTACTTGCGAGGCACACCAGGGGGAGGGTGGCGCCACGGCCGGAGGGACACAGGGCGGGGAGGGGTGGACGCAGCCGCACGAGCGGAGGCGGCGGTTAGATGTGGCCGCCGGCGCCGGAGTGGCGAACGACGGGGTGTGCTCTCGCTACCCTAACTCCTATCCTGATCAATCTTTGGGTGGGCCTATAGATGCTTTCATGTTCTTCTTTTTTAGATGGAGATGCTTTCATGTTCTGTTATGAAGTCCTTTTGGTTTGCGAATTCGTTAAATATTACTTCCTCTGTTTCCAAATATAAGTCTTTTCATAGATTTCAATAAGTGATTACATACGAAGTAAAATGAGTGAATCTACACTCTAAAATATGTCTACATACATTCATATGTTGTAGTCCATTTGAAATGTCTAAAAAAACTTATATTTAGGAACGGAGGGAGTAAAAGGGAAAAGTGACTAAAGGATATGAGCTAAAGATTTCTTAACATATTATCGCTCTCCTCAACTAATACACCATGAAGATTAGTCTCGCTAATCGCCAACAAGCAGCACTTGATCCGATGAGCTAAATATACTCCATATGCTTGCGCTTCAGAATTTCGCTACCTTACATCAGCTGGAACGAACTAATCCAACCAGCGTGGTTGGACGATCGCGGATCAATAAAATAGGGCTGGCTCAGACCAGCGGTCAGTTGCACCCTGAACCGCCGGCTCGATCAAGTCAAAGTTCCATTCCATTGGGCAACTTGCTCTAAAATCGAAAGGAATCATCAGAAGATAGGTTGACCCGAACACCTGGCGGCAAAATCGGAACGGATTCCCATCCCAGAGGGAAAAAAAGAGGCAAAGGAGCTCCATGTGCCGACCTAATCCAATCCTCAGAACGAGCTCCAAAGGAGAAAAATCCAGACGCGAGCGCGACAGATCAGCCAGGAAAAGACCATATCAATCACACATTCGTCATTCCGGCCAAGCGGAACAATGCAAGTTAGAAGGGACCAAAGCCGGAGGAGGTGGTGAGGTTGGTAGACGAATCGACGCACACGTAGAGCGACGTGTGTGCCGGCGGCCCGTGCTCGGCCGGGCTTGCGTCGGGCGCTTGGCTACCGGCGTCCGCCCGCGCGTACGTACGTACTGGTGACCAGCACCGGCGAGCCGACCCGACCCCGACGTGCACCTCGTGTCATCGCGGAGAGGGACACCGGGAGCGGGAGGGATCACGCGCGGCTGCTTTCCGTGGCCCCGAAAGATGTACTAGGTGATCACCTCCCCCGGCGGCCACGATGACCCGGGGAATGTACGTGACCAAAAGTGGCGTTTCCACGGGCTTTTTAGTTGGACGCAAAGTGACAGGAAGAGCTCGTCGTACAGTCTCGTAGCACGTCGGTCAATTCGAGAATATGTGCGGCTCTGGACCTCGGAGTGTACCGGCGTTAGTGGCGACAGCATCATAGCGCCGGGCCGACGAGCGATCGATCTGGACTTAGCTAGTTGACTTAATGGCTAGGGATATAGTGTCTTCTACGTCAAATGTCCGCTCAGAAGGCTTCTTGTACTGTAGAAACCGGCTGAGTTTCATTAGTACACT
This sequence comes from Triticum aestivum, assembly GCF_018294505.1. Lineage (NCBI taxonomy): Eukaryota > Viridiplantae > Streptophyta > Magnoliopsida > Poales > Poaceae > Triticum > Triticum aestivum. The sequence goes on from NC_057801.1 coordinate 518,309,253, forward strand.
GTGCTGTAATTTCTGTTACTTCCGGTGTTATTTGCACTGCCATGATGTTTGATAAATGTATTGAAAATAATTCCCGTGGGAGTGCTCTTCCCTGTATGTTTCATGCACGTATTTTTTTTTTTCCTTTCCAGTTCGATCTAATGCGTTTCAGCCAGCTGTATGCAACAGAATGTACCGGTCGACGTGTCCAAAGCAAACGAAGTTGTAGGTGAGGAATAATCGACTAGTCGGCCATCAGCAAAGCCGAAAACGGATGATGCATAAAGCAAAAAACTGCAATTGACTAGGGTGTCGTGCGTGTTCTCCCCCATCCTACTATTGCAAAGTAGGGAGACCATGAATAAAGCTGGATAGTTATTTTGGAAATCGATTACAACGTCAAGGCCGTGATTAGGGTGTCATGACTTGAAATCCAAGATGAATTCCTTTTTTTTCAAGGGTACGCCAAAGGCGTATCATAACTTTAGGACGCCGAAAGCGCCCACAGGTGTGGACGTTAAGAGATCTGACCACACGTTTTGTGTGATGTCTAAAAGGATCAATCCACACGCCTATGTGTGGGCAAAACAATTAGCACCCACACGCCTCTTTTTTTCCTCGTGTACCTCTCACACGCCTACGTGTGGGCAAAATGGATAACGCCCACACGACCTCTCTCAGCCACCTACCTCACGGTCCCGCATGCCCCGCGTGACAATCATCACGCGTCCCCGCAGTTGCCATGGTTCGGACCCTCTTCAATGTCCGTTTAACTGCAGTTGACATGTTGCTGAACTACAGTTCTCATGTCGGACAACTACAGTTGCCATGGTTGCTCAACTGCAATTGCCATCTTAGGTCAAGTGCCAGATGCCATTTTGGACAACTGCAGTTGTTGCCATGTATGGTCTGGTTTACTATAGTTGCCATGATTTGAAAACTTTAGGGGTTGCCACCTATTAACACTAGGAAGTTGCCATGTATGGTCTGGTTTACTACAGTTGCCATGATTTGAAAACCTTAGGAGTTACCACATACTAACACTAGGCAGTTGCCGTGTGGCGCTACAAAGAGACATGTCAAAATAACATGTTTCGGGTAAAGAGAGGGTTGACATCTGCTTACAAGCACACTAGGGCAGTTGCCGTGTACCCTGAACACATGGCAACTGACATGTTCGGGTAAAAAAAAAGAGTTGTCATCTGCTTACAAGCACACTAGGATAGTTGCCATGTATACTGCAAAACACATGGCAACTGATAGCTTTGGGTGTGGGAGAGGAGACGGGCGTGTGGGTGAGATGGCAGATGCCCACACACCAGCCCTTATGCGTGAGCGAAAACAGATTCTCCCACACACCGGCCCTCCCGTGTGGTGAAACGGACGTGTGGGCGACCGGATGAATGTCCACACACCAGCCCAGTCCTACGTGGCACCACAAACATGCCAAGATTCGTGCAACCACAAACGGATATGGATCCATGCGTGTGGGCGAGATGCAAACGCCCACATGTGTGGGCGTTAGTATTTCTGTAACTTTATAGAAGGGGGGAAATATGTACAAAAGATTACATCAGGGCTAGGTAGGCATCACACAACGATCCTACCGCAGCCTCCACTCCCCATGGCCTAGCCTACTACTCACAAAATGTAGCTACTCTGGTGGCTCCTGCCCTAGTCCACATCTCTAGTTTTGCCAAATCAAGTCCACTGTACCCCCTTCATTCCGCAGCTCGGTTCTCCCAAAAACCCTACCGTTACATTGCTTCCATAAAGTTCCAGCATATCGACGTGATGACAGAGTCAAACCCCTTCCTTTGCAGTTTTGACAACGTGCTTCCTCACTTCCGACCACCAGTCCCCGATTCTAACCTGAACCGAAGGGCAGAGGGCCGGGTCAATTCCCATTCTTCTGAAACATAGTTACCATACTTGCCGAGCAAAGACACACTGCAACAAGACGGGGTCGACAGTGTCCTCCTCCTGCTCACATAAGTAGCATCGCGATCTCTTGTCCTGCAGGCCATGTCGCAACCTTCGGTCCGAGGTCCAAAGCCTATACTGAAGGCCAACCACATGAAAAGATGAATTCTTGAGAAAGTTGTTATGATCGATCTATGAGCATGATGAAGCCCCCTTGAAGAAGTTTCGAGCCATCAGAGACAAAAAGGTCTGGCATGGCCCATGATTTTTCATATTTGCAATACTATGCCAATCACAAGCTAGGGAACACGGCACAGATGAACACTTCGTATCATATGAACAAGAAAAGGCAAGACACGGTTGAAAAGACGAGGAAATCGGTTAAAAAGGTATTGTTGATTGTCCAAAGAGTATAATTGCTTCAGAAGGCAGCTAGATTTATCTGCAGATTCCTCATTCCTCTCCACAAAAAGAAAGAAGAGAAAAAGACTTATACTTGCACATGAAGCATCATTTTTTTGAACAATTTTTTTTTTTAATTTCATTGTCAGCCAGTCTAACCATATTAATGTTGAACAGAAAGACATCATCTATTATTTCTTTGTTATTAAGTAAAATGGTATTTCGTACATATCCCATTGTCACTCTCTCCATCATATAAAGATTTTCCTTTGCCTAAAGCATTTTTTTTTAATTAATAGCACGAGGAAGGCACCTGCTCCTTTTTCTCTTTCACCTTTCCAAGAACTGCCAACTCCAAAGGAGCAGAAAAAAAACTAGTACTAGGTAACTTTTCGACAAAACTGTGACCGGAAAACCTGTTCCATGTACTACCTGGGTCTCTATGCAAAGTCCAAGGCTGCCCTGCGTGTCCAACCTACACGATCAGTTACGTGATCGCAGCTGAACAATGTAAGGGAGATCAACCACCCCGATCGAAGTGAGACAATTGTAATGCTACAGCAGTGCCTCCAAAGGAGATCTCTGATTCTTTCAGAGATAGCCACCGGCCCACCTATTCACCTAACACTAGACTAACCTTTTCTTTCAGATGAACACTATACTAGACTAACCTTAGAATGTTAAGTGAACTCATAGTTTCCTCGGTGATGGAGACAGCGAATGATCATCTAAGGGCAAGGCCGAAAGAGACCAGGACAATGTGCAGCGCAGGAAGATGCCTTTGCTTGCAGTAGTGAATTTGCAATATACTCCCCTCCGTTCCTAAATATAAGTCTTTGTAGAGATTCCACTTTGAACTACATACGGATGTATATAGATGCATTTTGAGTGTAGATTCACTCATTTTGCTCCGTATGTAGTCCACAGTGAAATCTCTACAAAGACTTACATCTAGGAACGGAGGAAGTAGAGGCCAAGGAAAAGCATTCATTGTGCGATCAATTCGGCGATCCCCATAAGGGTAAAAACCAATGAGCTTCCGGACGTATCCTCTTGATGAAAACATCGAAGGAAGTTCATACCGTCAGAGCTCGTCATCAGTGGGGACAGAAAAGAACTGAAGGAAGAGAAATCAACTGTGCATTGAAAAGCAACATTGTAACCAATGCTACAATTGAAAATACTAGGAAACGTGTCACTGGCATTGCTAAACGTTTGAACTGGGCTTCTAGAGCGGGGAAGGTGGCACCAACTATTATGGTTGCAACTCGCAACGTCAGGAGCAGAAGGTCAAACTCTCTTCGAGTGGATGTGGTCAGGTGAGCCTATTGTCCGGTTTATTTTCCTGAGATGGCCACCAAACCCAAGGAGCCGATGACAAGCAAGCCATCTGCTCCAATTGGCAATTGATCACTTCAGCGTGACCGGGCTCGAAAGATAAATACTGCATGGCCAAGCTTTCATGCGTGATGTGAACTTTGGGGTTGGTATATCTTCACCGAAACAGTCCAACGGTTAAGCTTTCTCGAGGCGAAACGTTTCAGCTAATGAGAAAAGGAAACGTATCATAACGTGTCCTCGTGGAAACCATGGCTACGGGGACTGATTAGATGGCCTGATTGTACTAGACCAGACCCTTCCTGTATGATCTGTGAGATCCCTGGGAGTCGTCATTTTTTGCGTGCTTCACCTACTGTTGTCTCCGTCATACAGAAAGCATAGGATGGAGGTTACACAACATGTCACTCGACTCTAGTCATTCTAGCCAAGCTGGTTACCTACTCAGTGCAGTCACAGTAAAAGCAAACAGTGCCGTGTTAGACCGAGAACTCCTCAATTTTCAGAATCAATTATATACTACCTCTGTTTCTAAATATAAGACACTTTGGCAGTTTAAACTGAACTACCAAAACGTCATATATTTAGGAGCAGAGGGTGTATATCCTGGATACTGAAATATTGTACCGTGCAGCATGTATATCTCAATCACAAAAGGCAATATGTAGACAACATGAAATGTTTTATGAGGGTGAATGGCAGAGAACCACACAAGCAAAAGAAACCAGAGAACTTCCTTTCTGCAGCCTGCAAAGAGGGCAAGAAGAAGTGGATTTGATAGTTTTTCAGAAAATGCTTACACTGTTTGATAATGCAATCATGGAGGACGGCTACTTTATTCCCACACATCAGCTGATAAAATTCTGGTGCATTCCAGCCAAGAGGAGGCCACCAGCTGCATCCATGGCTCTGCTGCTCTGATCTACATGTGGCGTTCACACTCGCATGGGTAGGGACAAAAGTTCACCAGATGCAGACAAAATCGAAGAGCAGATCTGATGTGCGATTGGCCAGGAAAAGAAAGGAGAATCAACCACAAACCTGTGTGCGCAAGTAAATTCCTGGAATGTCTCTGCTTTAAGATTTCTCATTATTCCGTCCGGAAAAGGAGAGCCCAGACACACCAAGAAGCTGGCCCTTAACATTCTGTACACATTGGCCATCCAGAAAACATTCTTTACACACCATGGCATTCGTTGGCTGGAGCACTTGCCACATATGTGGAAAGTACCTGAGTGCATTGCCTGGTCCTGTTACCTAATCAAGCAATGGTAAGCACATATAACATGTAACAGAATAATTATGCTCCGCGGGTGCGGCTCTATTTCTATATGAGTATTTGTATTCTGTTTTAGCAGAATTTGAAGTTATAGACAATATATGTATCCCACATCACATGTGCATGTACGAGATCATTCTCAGATGGCTCTTGGGAACATTGACAAAGTAAAGAAAGGGACAAAGGAATGCACGAAATTTGTTCCTTCATTTCCAGGAGAAGAATATCTGTTTTAGCATATGCGACGCTCCCTGCCAAGTGAGCTGAGATTTTGAGCATCCCATCTGATCAGTAAAATGTACTACTCCTACTAGTTCTCTTCTATACACCAATGTATGGCTGGTAGGTCTGTTACTGACCAAGAGTAACAAGGACAGTGGACTTAGGCCTTGTTTGTTTCAGCTTCAGGGCAAAGCTGAATCTAGGCCACTTCAGTGTATTTTCTTGAAGCACGTCCCGGTGTACTTCAGTGGCAAAGAAGTCGAAGCTGAAACAAACAAGGCCTTACTGGGATTGAGCCGGAAGATTCCATAACTTCAAAAGAATTCTGAACATCATGCACTCTTAACTCTTGTGATGAAAATGAAGAGACGTGCAACATTCCCTTTGTTTCGCTCTCTAAACACACACTTTACAAGTATGCATTTAGAAGCAGAGGTATTTGCTGGCCACAATTATAGATGACACAACACAAGGGTCACCGATCTCTATCATATTGCTACAGAATTAACAATCAACATTAGTAACTTGTAACACAGAGAGAACTCCCTCTATAAGACCAACACAAAGGGGCCAAATGAGCAATAATTCATTGAAAAGGTGTTCCTGCTAAAGAGAATACCACAGGGAATGGCGAGAAGAGATTACATGAGTCACCTCCCGGATACAAGATATTGGCGGACTGGTAATAACTTTCAGTTGCAACGAAGGGAAAACGGAAGACCGTCATGACAGCAGTGATTTATTGGACAAGCTGTTTCACAGAATAGCTGCTAGACCTTCCTTTTGGGCAGGTGGCCTGTTCCCCGGAAATGCAGTGCTAGATACATCAACAAGTGCCTTGAAGCTGTATGGCTCGTGCATTGACAGCTCTGAGAGCACCTTCCTGTTCAGTTGGATGTTCTCCTTCATCAATCCATGCATGAAGTTGCCATAATTCACCTGGCAGTCAGATGCAAGAAAAGAGCTACTTAAACCACAGAATGCAAGGCTGCTAGTTTTCTATCGACCTGCCTGTCTTGAGATAATCATTCAAAAGATGATGTTTCTTTCTTTTTATTCATAAATAAATAAAAAAGACTATGGTTATTAGACATTCCTAGCAAACAGGTCGAGACATACCCCATGCAGTCGTGTACCAGCATTGATGCGCTCAATCCATAGGGACCGCATGTCTCTCTTCTTGTTACGCCTGTCCCTGTAGGAATATTGCAAGGCTTTCTCAACCCTCTCCCGCGCTATCCTTATGCAATTTTTTGCCCTTCCTCTAAATCCCTTTGCCAACTTGAAAATCTTCCCCTTGTTCATTTTGTAGCTAACAAGCTGCTAGATGCTTGGACTCCCGTCCTACAATCTGAAACAAAAGATTTTAAATAACTTTTAAAAAACTCTTAGCTAATAAGTAGTACTTAACTAGAAGCAAGGTTTTCTGTATTGATTTTCACTACAAAAATCAAGAACAGATCTAACAGCTTAAGCTCCCTGCACTACACTAAAAACTCTTAGAGGAAACATATGATAGCGCAAATTCATGTGCACTGTTAGCTCCACACAGAAACACTGCGTAGCCACCGAAAATTCAGAACATTTCTCTTTGTTTGCTCTGCAAATAGTAACATATGCTGTCATATGATACTCTTTTTAATAAACAGCAGGCTATTCATACAATATATGGCCCTGAACTTTTATTCAACATGAACATCCCGGTGAGGAGTTGACAGAATGTTCTCGCCGTGCTCCGTTATCCACCACTGTCAAGGGAATGGGGACCCGTTGGGGCTTGTTTGGTTGTTGGGGAAACAACCCACTAGGGGAACCATCCTTCCACACAATCCCCGCATGGACTGAATGTCGCTCTATTCGATCCCCTCCACCATGAGAATTCGTTTGGACTGACAGGGATTTTCATATACTACCTCCATTTCTAAATATAAGACCTTTTAAAGATTTCAATATGAACTACATACGGATATACATAGACATATTTTAGAGTGTAGATTCACTCACTTTGCTCCGCCCTATATGTCTTCCGTATTGGAATATCTAAAAGGGCTTATATTTAGACACAGAGGGAGTATAAAACAACTCAAGAAACTGGAAAATGTCTCAGGGAAATTCAATAATTCACACAATTCCCGAAAATATCCTAAAAGTCTGAAATCGTATGGTACGCATAGCTACCGCCCTGTAGCAGGACATATCAACATACATGGATGCTACAAGCGAAGGGGGTAGTTTCGCTCGGCTACGGGATGGGTTCTACCAGCGGCGGGATGGCCGATGCAACGGCCTTGCGACCTACGGGATGGGTTCTCGTCAGATGTGGATTAACATCAACTGCAACTGGACAAATTTTCTCCCTTTATGATAAAAAAGGAATTTACTACACTTCGTGAGTGCGGAGGGAAAAGGGATCGTTGGCAATAAGAAAATTGTGCGAAATCATACCTTCCCGCCGAAGCGTCGCTCCGTGGTGGCTGCTGCTCGTCGGAGGGATGCTAAAGCTAGACGGCGGCGGCGGAGGGTGGAGGGTTTGGGGGCTTTGTTCTAGCGGGACTTAGCAGCGCAGTGGGCCGGCCTTGAATGGTCCATGTTACAGCGTCTGGGAATGGGCCAGCCTATTAAGCGGTTAGCTGGGAGGAACGGTTTTAAAAAGGTTCTGAAACTTCCAAGTCGGGTTTTATTTTACCTTTTTCCTTTATTTACTTCTCTGTTGGTTTTTCTGTTTTATTTAATCGGTTTATTCATTTCAATTTCATTAGTAAATTTTCTTTTTTCTTTTTTTTTCACTGGCTTTTCTGGGTTTATTTTATTTTTCTTTCTTTCTTTTTCACCACTTTTATTTTCCTATTTTAATGTTAATGAATTTGTGAATATTTTTAAAACAACAACAACAATAAAGCATTTACTCCAATCAAGTTGAGTTAGGCTACAGCTGGAACCCATAAGATCTCAATACTAACTCATGGTTACTGAAAAAAGCTTTTCCCCCGCTTTGTATTTCGAAGCAACCAACACCGGTACAAGGAACGCTGGGGCGAACAACACATCAAGCCCAAAGAAAATGAAAATGAAACAAATGCCAACAACGGCAGCTTAACAAAGCGCGGATGACCCGCCACCGCTACGCCCTTCAGAAACAAACCACCACAAACTGAGGCTCCGAACCGCCGCGCACCAAGCAGCACCTCCAAGAAGGAATGCGACGCCGACGACGCTGTTGCCCGGACTTGTCCTAGGGTTTACCCCGGCACGCGGAGGGAGGTGGGGGATGGATATCACCGACACCCTTCAGGAAGGGATGGTGGCACCTGCAGGTGTCACCGCATCGAAGCCGAAGAACCGGCAAGGATTTCTCCCACACTCCAACCCCACCGTCAACGGACCGGAGCCGACCAGCCAGACCACTGCCCACCACCATGCGCCAACGCGGTTGTGCTGCCACCCACTCCGCCTCACTGCGAACACCAACACGAGGCCAAGAGGACCGGAGAGAAGCGCCCCACGGAGGAAGAAGCAGCGCCGAAGCCGAACGGGAGGGAACCACCTCCACTGTCGTCGTGCGAGAGGCCATAACCTCCGACACCATCGCGGTAGCCGTCCGGACGCGACAGCAGGGCATGCCAGGCCACCCCTGGCCCGGCCAGGCCCGAAACGGGCCTGCTAAGCCCCGCCGCCATGCTGCAGCAAGCCGGCGATGGCACCGCTAGCACCCTGCCGCTCATCGCCTCTCTCCCGCCGCCATGCCGCAACGGCCTTGCGACCTAACCTCGTCAGATGTGGATTAACATCAACTGCAGCTGGACAAATTTTCTCCCTTTATGATAAAAAAGGAATTTACTACACTTCCTGAGTGCAGAGGGAAAAGGGATCGTTGGCAATAAGAAAAATTGTGTGAAATCATACCTTCGCGCCGAAGCGTCGCTCTGTGGTGGCTGCTGCTCGTCGGAGGGATGCTAAAGCTAGACGGCGGCGGCGGAGGGTGGAGGGTTTGGGGGCTTTGTTCTAGCGGGACTTAGCAGCGCGGTGGGCCGGCCTTGAATGGTCCAGCCTATTAAGCTGGGAGGAACGGTTTTAAAAAGGTTCTGAAAGCTTCCAAGTCGGGTTTTATTTTACCTTTTCCTTTATTTACTTCTCTGTTGGTTTTTCTGTTTTATTTAATTGGTTTATTCATTTCAATTTCATTAGTAAATTTTGCTTTTTCTTTTTTTTCACTAGATTTTCTGGGTTTATTTTCTTTTTCTTTCTTTCTTTTTCACCACTTTTATTTTCCTGTTTTAATGTTAATGAATTTGTGAATATTTTTAAAACAACAACAACAATAAAGCATTTACTACAATCAAGTTGAGTTAGGCTGGAGCTGGAATCCATAAGATCTCGATACTAACTCATGGTTTCGGCATGTAGATATCTAACTTCCATGAATCTCTATCCATGACTAGTTCTTTGATGATATGACCATTTTTCAAAGTAGTCAACACCTTTTTTGTGCATTATTTTTCTAAATTCGTAAACATTTAAATAAATTTTTTATTTTTTAATTCATGTAAAACAATTAAATTTGCAATCGTTCATTTCAAATTCAAGGACATTTTTTAAAATTCAGGATCATTTTTCAAATACATGAACATATTTCTAAATATGATATGATTATTCAAATTCATGAACATTTTAAAAAATTCTCAAGGTTTTCAAATTCGTGAACATTTTTTCAAATTTGTGAACATGATTTTGAAATTCTTGAAGCTTTCTAAATTTACAGAAAAAATAAAAAAGTTAAACATTTTCCAAATTCCTGAACTTTTTTATAATTCATAGACATTTAAAAAAATTCTGAACAAATTTTAATATTTACAAAAAACAATATTCATGGACCTTTTTAAGTTAAAAATTAAAAAGGCAAAAATAAGAAAATGTAGTGGGGAATATTTAGAAAAACACGTGTTCACTCGCTAATTGAGCAGCTCATGTGTGGGGGAGTGGGGGGGGGGGCGGGGGGAGGGGTGAGCGATGCATGTTGTAGTCCTTGTTCCCTATTCCTTGCCCGTTGATTAGAAGAATAGGAGACCTCCTCTTCGGCCCTTAAGCGGTTGAAGAGCAAGCTGATGCTCACACGCGTCCTAGCGGGCCGCGGCCGTAGTACCTCACTTGCTCGCCCCAGCCTTGACCGCTCGAGCTATCGCCGGTTCCAAAACCAAACGCGTGCCCATCGCTGGTCTGTTGTGTCAGATAGACCAGTTGGTTTTCTTTGGGTAATTTGAAAACAAAACGTATATAAGTTCATGAATTTTAAAAAGTACATAAAATTGGCAAAATAGTTCAAAAGTTAAAAAATGTTCATAAATGAAAAAACATTAACAAGATTAAAAAGTGATCACGGATTTGAAAAATATTCACATTTTTTAATAAAAGAACACAACATTGTAAAGTATTCATGAATTTGAGAAAACGCACAGAAGGAAAAATGTTCATGAATTTTAAAAAACACGAATGCAAGTGCAAGTGAGTGAATAAATTAAAAAAACAAGAGCAAAACCCCCCAAAAATTTAAACCCAATCCAAAAAAGCCAGACAAACCAAACTCGATAACCAAAAGGAATCTTTTGAAAATTCCAAAAAACATGGGAGCAACTAATCGGGAGGTTACCCCTTCTGTGACAAAACTATTGGACACTTTTTCTGGCACGGAGCACTCCAGAGTCATATGTGGCGCGTGCCAACGCCGCCACAAGGGCGTGCGTTGGATGCTTCTTGCATCAGGGTGTTTTTTTTTCGGGTTTATTCCTTCAATTTTCAGTTTTTTGTTTCTTTTGCTGATTCGGCTAGGGCAGGAGCCCAACGAGGATTCGGCCTCCTTGGGGCCGCCTCCTAGCTGCCTCCCCTCTCCCCACCTATATATACTAGTAGAATGTCTGTGCGTTGCTACGAGCTACAATGCAGTTAAATAGATCAAATAAATAATTAAAGTTGTCTTCAAGGTCACCTCCAAATCCAAACCATATGAGGAGGAAATGTGATTGTCCGAACTATCTGTCATGTTATCTTTAACATACGGCCCCACCTAAAAGCATCTCAAATAGATAATGTAGATGCAAAAATAACTAAGGTTTACATCTTCGAAGCTGTAAAACCCTTCTTCTCCAACAATGATGTAGATGCAAAAAAAATGACATATCCAATTCTCGGGGATGTAAAATACAACACCACATGATGTAAATATATATCTCTACCTATAGATGATGTAAACTGGCGACCGCACGCCGACTGCCCAACCACTTTCATTTTTCTTCCGCCCGCCCATGAGCCGCCTGCCCATCAACCACCGCCCGGGCCATGGCCGACCCCAACGACCCTGTTGACTCCTCCGCCTTAGCCGCTGCTAGCCCGACCCACCCTGCCGCGCCACCGTAGCCACCTAGAAGGCGCCAATTTTTTCCTCTCCCCTGCAAAACCGATGGAGATAAAACCAGGGAGAAAAACACCACAAAAAAATCCACGCTTTCCTAATCTATCCCTCACAACGCTTTCCTAATGTATCTATCTAGTCAAATCAATCTATTAATCTATACTCAAAACAGATCTTTCCCTTGCACGCTTTCCTCCATTGTTTGCGCTGCTACAGGCTACAATGCAGATAATAGATCAAACAAACAATTAAAGTCGTCTTCAAGGTCACCTCCAAATTCAAACCATAGGGGAAGGAAACGTGATTGTCCGAACTATCTGTCATGTTATATTTAACTTACGATCCCAACATAAAAACCTCACCTAAGAGCATCTTCAATAGATAATGTAGATGCAAAAATAACTAACTTTTGCATCTTCGAAGCCCTAAAACCTTTCTCCAACAATGATGTAGATGCAAAAAATTGACATCTCCGCCTCTTGGAGATGTAAAATACAACACCTCGCGATGTAAATATACATCTCTTACCTACAGGAGATGTAAAACTGGCGGCCGCGCGCCAACTGCCCAACCACTTTCATTATCCTTCCTTCCGCCCACGCGTCACCCGCCCATCGACCACCGCACGGGCCATCGCCGACCCCAACGACCCTGCCGACTCCTCCGCCGCAGCCGCCGTTCACCCGACCCACCCTACCGCGCCAACGTAGCCGTCGTGGAGCCGCTGATTTGAGTCCCTTCCCCCGCACTTCCGCCGTCGCGAAACTCGCCCACGTCACCACGCGGATGCCCTGCTGTTAAATCCGGCCGCTCCACCGCCCCCACTGAGGAGCCACTGATTTGAGTCCCTCCCACCGCACTTCCGCCACCGCGACACTCGCCCATCGCACTACGCCGACGCCCCGCTGCTAAATCCGGCCGCTTCACCGCCCCCGCCGACGAGCCGCTGCCCCCCCCCCCCCCCCCCCCCCCCCCGCACTTTGGCCGCCGCGACACTCGCCCACCGCACCACGCCAATGCACCGCTGCTAAATCCGGTCGCTCCACCGCCCCTTCCGCCGGTTCCGCCGCTGCTCTACCGCCGCCCGCCTCCAAATCGGCCGAATTGGCCAAGATCATTCTTCTAAGCAATGTGACAAAATGTCAATGATCTTCATCAAGTCGATAGATGCTTGCTTGCTATAGAACTTTATCAAAGAGAAACATGTAAGAACTTGTTAGGAAGGGAAATATATAATATGGTGACAAATATGCCCACGTTTTGCCATGGAATAACAAAAAAATATTCATACATGTGAAAATTGTTCTTATTAGGAAATCACACTCGAGCATGTATGTGCATAGTATGTGTTCTTGTGTTGTCTGAAGTATTTCGGTTTGTACTGCCTCCGTCTGCTAGCTTGCAAAAAGGTCTTACATTGTGGATGAAGCGAGTATTAATCAACGGTCTTAATTCGTTTGCATAATGGTCAAAATCTACTTACTACACACACTCTGTCAGCTCTGGTCTTCACGGTATATATTGCATATGTTCACACAAAATCATACACCTCCTCTACTGGAGCACATTCAACAATATATGACTGAATTAGGCTAACCTGACGAGCCCCAGGCCGTGGCGGCCTCATCGCAACAGCAGCATGGAACGGTCGGCACCGTGTCGGGGGAGTAGCGACACTGACACCGGGACACCGCAACGGGTGCCCAGCGGGATGCTGGCCTGGCAGAACCCCGACAGGCCGGCGATTGACAGCAAGGAGAAGGCCCTCGCCCGGAAGTTCTCCAGCAGCGCCGCATCCATGCCCAGCTTCGCTGGTGCACCAGGGACCGTAGGGATCGCCAGGATACCAGCCTCCAATAGACACAGATTCATTTAGTAGAAATTAGCAATGATCAACTCCTACATGTTGCTTGCAGGTTCAGTAAATGCATGCTGCAGTGGGATTACGATTTTCTGAACTGTTCATTGTTGAATTTGCATTGAGAAGAGCGGCAAGTGCAGACTTGCACTATTAGGAAATACCTTATAGATAGAAGTTTAGCAGTAGCGAGGGGTATATGGGCCGCGGTGCTACTAATTAGTAGTAGCGCGGGGTATAAACCCACGCTACTACTAAGTTGATAGTAGTAATCCCACGCTACTACTAAGTGATTGCTACCGTACCCCGTGATCGGCCATAGTAGTAGCGTGGGGTATAAATCTCACGCTATTTGATAGTAATAAAGCGGGTCATAAGGCCTACGCTACTACTAAATAGACCACCCGGACATGCTATAGTTATAGCGGAGATGAAACATGCCACGCTACTACTATTTTGTCGCTGGCTGCGCTGTAATTACAACCGTGTACTTATAAAATACCAATGCGCCCATCGCCTCGGTCTCTCCCTCCCCCACATCTTCTTCTTATCCGACCGCTGCGTTCTCATCCTCCTCCACCACTGGATCTGGCCACCACCAAGGTTTCCCCTCACCCAGCTTAGAGCGGCAATGTACGCTACTTCTCCAGCCGCCGGCAAGGTGCGGACGCTGGCCGCTGGCCGACGCGGGGGTCGTGCCGTTCCTTGTGCAGCAGCTCACAGTGACCTACACGTCCGCCACCGGTGAGAACGCGGCAACACGCTAATCAGCATCTCCCTCCCCGCAGCTCATGTCATCTCCCGTCCCGCTTGTCTCCCATCCGGCCAGCAACAGTGAGCCCCCTCTTCTTCCCGTTTCACTCTTCTTCATGCACCATGATAGAAAAATTAACAAGGGAGCCCCGTGTTTTTTAGTGGTAGATCTCGTCCTGCCTAGCTTGGATCCGTGGATGGCGAGTGGATCAAGCAACTTGGATGCCGGTGGCTGCGGCTCATCTCCAACCCAATGCACGGTCTACTAGTTAATGCAAGTGATAAATTGATGTTTGGAGCGTATACATGCCAAAAGAAAACATTTGTGTTGTCTGTCCAGTTAATTAAGATGCTAATTGAATTGTATACATCTCAAAAGCATAAAATGGAGATGGTGGATTTAAAAAAAATCCTAATTAGTTAGTAGTAGCGCTGGACAGCATCCTGCGCTGCTGCTATTAGCAGTAGCGCGTGTGCAACCCACGCTACTACTATCACAACTAGCTGTAGCGTGGGGTAAAAAATGGGTTACTGCTAAAATTTAGCTGTAGCGTCGTAGCAGTAGCGCGGGTACCTACGCTACTGCTATGCAAAAAACCTACATTACTGGTAGTGTTTTTCCTAGTAGTGTTGAAATCGGTCCTGACGGCGTGAAGATCATCCATGGCAGATTCATCCTCCGACGCAATGGCCTCCTGCACTCGCTCTCGGATGCAGGGTCGGGCCGGCAAAGACCGGGGCCCTGTGCGAAACCAAAAAATAGGACCCTATTTTACAAAAAAAATGAACTAACGAGCAATTATAATGTATATATATCTCACGGAGAAGATATAATGTTTATAATGTAATGTCTTACATAACAATTGGACATATAAAAGGTCATACCAATTGAACATCCTAATTCTTGTAGTATTCTTTGAAATGGAATGTTCAATGATACTCTTATAATCAATCTTCTCCAACACTTGCTATTGTGGCCAAATCATTGAGTCTTTGTTGTGTCATAGTGGTACGCATATAGGACTTAAATAACTTCAATTTAGAAAAAACTTCTTTCTGCCGATGCAACTGTCAGAAATGGTCAACAAAACTCTATATGCAATACTTGCATTGGGAAAACAATCATGTCGCTTTAAAAAAAATCAGAATTTTAATAGGTCCGATATTTTCTTTTGGCATGAAATTTTAAAGAAACTTCAACTCAACAAATAGATCATTGGCATCAATATCAAATTGTTTATCCTTCATAAGGGCAGCCTCAAGATTAACATAAAAAGATTTCAAACTATCCTTATCCAATGAACGCAATGTTTCAAGTCTGAAATTTGAGAAAGGAGGTGAGGAAGGCAACAGCGGCACCACGGCAGTGGCCTATCGCTTAGTTGGCCTGCATCCGAAATCTGGTCGATCTAAGGACCAGGGACCGAGCGAGAGCCACCGAGGGACGAGGCCGGACAAGGCGTCGACGTCAAGAGGTCCTGGCGTCGAGCCGTCCAGGGCTCCAGGCGACGATGGGACGAGACGTTCTTTTCCTCTTCCTGTAGCGTAGCCACGAACTGATCCATGTAGCGATCTAGTTTTTTTTTTATGTTAGCGATCGAATGTTTTTTTGAATAACGTAGGCACGTAGCGAACTAGCAATGCCCTCGTCGCCTTTTTTCTGAGTGGTGCCTCGTCGCCTGACCCTCTCGTAGCGATCGGGAGGAGGAGTCGGGATCGCATTCCGCTCGATGGCCTCACTCTTGCTCGATGGGCTAGTCGCTCGGCCCAACAGCAGTTAACTATTGCTAGAATTATATAAAAAATATGGGGCCCCCCAGAACTTTGGGCCCTGTGCGGGCCGCACCTTTTGTACCACTGTGGGCCCGGCCCTGCTCGGATGCCAGGCCCAAGGTTGGGCTTCACCATGTTCACCCACTCCGTGTGGTTTGCTTTGATTTCAGACCTGAAAAACATGTGGTACTTCCCTCAAAAA
Organism: Triticum aestivum; assembly: GCF_018294505.1. NCBI lineage: Eukaryota > Viridiplantae > Streptophyta > Magnoliopsida > Poales > Poaceae > Triticum > Triticum aestivum. The sequence continues at coordinate 518,325,385 of NC_057801.1, forward strand.
AAAACATGTGGTACATCTTCACAAATTTAATCTCGTCCATGTGCATACATACAATTCAGAACTACTCTGTAGCCGACGCTTAATGCACGATTTTCAGCCAACGCTTAATCCAGCCGGTGTGCTATGCTTGCGCATGTCCATGCATGGTTGGATCCATGCCATCGTGCAAGAATCGGCTGGACAACGTCGTCCGTGTAGAAACACTCCATACAATTTGGAGTAAACTCTGGCATTTCCATTACAGAGATGATCGAGTTCATCTAACTGTGGAATTATGAAGACGACATGGGTTCAATTAAGGGGCACACAAATTTATGATATATGTGGTTGTGTTTAGTGTGAGTAAGTAGGTATGCAAACAACTGACAGTAAAGCAACATACCTTTGAGGGACACACATGGCACATGAGATGACAGACAGAGAGGGCACACAAGATAATGATGCTTCGACCACAGACAAGTCGGTCGTGAAGTTGCTGATGCTCGGAATGTTGCTGGAGACAAAATAAACAATGTTGCCATTGTTCACCACTGCATCATTTGCCAGTCAGTCAGCAAACACACCTCACAAGGTTCCAAGACTCGTATATGTAAGTTGCCCGGACCAGCCCTGCTCTGCTCTACTCTGCATCAAGGGATACCAAGGATGGATGAGTTCGAGTTCATTGTAGATACTTACTTCCGAATACCTTGGCAAGTGAAGCGTTGAGGATTTTGTAGGTGGGTTCTTCCACGGAGCCCAAGATCTTGAAACAGTCTGCAGGAATGATGACACGGCTTGGTCGTCGTAGCTGGCCATCGAAGGCGTCGGCAGGTATAGGTGGCAGCACCACGTCAGTGACACGGGATAATGTAGCCAGATCTCTGGCAAACCGCCTGTAAGCAAAAACACAATCAGATGCTCAAATACAACCGAATGAACACTTGAACAAATGAATAATTTTGTCTGCTAAACACTGACAGTAGCAGTGCATGGCTAGACTGAAATTACCGATGGTGTCAAACATCTTCTCCATGGGGACAACGCTCTCGGTGGAGACCAGTCCATGTGAAGGGCGGAGGCCGAAGATGCTGCAGTATGCGGCAGGCACCCTGACACTGCCGCCGATGTCGGTGCCGAGGATGCTGCAGTATGCGGCAGGCACCCTGACACTGCCGCCTATGTTGGTGCCGAGGGTGAAGTCAGCGAAGCTGGCGGTGACGATGGCGGCCGAGTGATACGTCTCCAACGTATCTATAATTTTTGATTGTTCCATGCTATTATATTACCTGTTTTGGATGTTTATGGGCTTTACTTTACATTTTTATATTATTTTTTAGACTAACCTACTAACCGGAGGCCCAACCCGAATTGTTGTTTTTTTTGCCTATTTCAGTGTTTCGAAGAAAAAGAATATCAAACGGAGTCCAAACGCGATGAAACCTTCGGGAACGATTTTTTTGGAACAAATGCAAACCAGGGGACTTGGAGTGGACATCACGCAACGAGCGAGACGGTCACCAGGGTGCCCGGCGCGCCCTGTAAGGGTGGGCGCACTGCCCACCCTCGTGGGCCCCTCGAGCATCCACCGACCTACTTCTTCCTCCTATATATATCTACGTACCCCGAAACCATTCAGGAGCATCACGAAAACCTAATTCCACTGCCGCAACCTTCTGTATCCGCGAGAACCCATCTTGGAGCCTTCGCCGGCGCTCTGCCGGAGGGGGAATCGACCACGAAGGGCCTCTCCATCACCACCAAGGCCTCTCCGATGAGTTGTGAGTAGTTTACCACAGACATTCGGGTCCATAGTTATTAGCTAGATGGCTTCTTTTCTCTCTTTGATTCTCAATACAAAGTTCTCCTTCCTCTTCTTGGAGATCTATTCGATTTAACTCTTTTTACGATGTGTTTGTCAAGATCCGATGAATTGTGGGTTTATGATCAAATTTATCTATGAGAAATATTTGAATCTTCTCTGAGTTCTTTTATGTATGATTGGTTATCTTTGCAAGTCTCTTCAAATTATCAATTTGGTTTGGCCTACTAGATTGATCTTTCTTGCCATGGGAGAAGTGTTTAACTTTGGGTTCAATCTTACGGTGTCCTTTTTCAGTGATAGTAGGGGCAGCAAGGCACGTATTGTATTGTTGCCATCGAGGATAAAAGATGGGGTTTATATCATATTGCATGAGTTTATCCCTCTACATCATGTCATCTTGCTTAGTGCGTTACTCTGTTCTTATGAACTTAATACTCTAGATGCAGGTAGGAGTCGGTCGATGTGTGGAGTAATAGTAGTAGATGCAGGCAGGAGTCGGTCTACTTGTTACGGACGTGATGCCTATATACATGATCATGCCTAGATATTCTCATAACTATGCACTTTTCTATCCATTGCTCGACACTAATTTGTTCACACACCGTAATACTTATACTATCTTGAGAGAAACCACTAGTGAAACCTATGGCCCCCGGGTCTACCTTTTATCATATAAGTTTTCCATCTACTTTTATTTGCATCTTTTACTTTCTAATCTATATCATAAAAATACCAAAAATATTTATCTTATCATATTATCTCTACCAGATCTCACTTTCACAAGTTTCTGTGAAGGGATTGACAACCCCTTTATCGCGTTGGTTGCGAGGTTCTTGTTTGTTTGTGTAGGCGTGTGGGACTTGTGAGGAGCCTCCTACTGGATTGATACCTTGGTTCTCAAAACCCGAGGGAAATACTTACGCTACTTTACTGCATCACCCTTTCCTCTTCAAGGGAAAGACCAACGCATGCTCAAGAGGTAGCACCGAGCCGAGCTGTCAGGGACGTGGCCGGGAGCTTAGGGGTTGGAGGGAGTGTCGTAGTGTGTGTTCTCGCCATTGAAGTTGTAGGCCATCTCGTCCATCACGTTCTTGCCCACGCCCATGGCGCCGGCGGCGAGCGCGGACAACCGTGGCGCTCACCGGCGCATGCGTCCGGGCCCAGTCCGGGGTCCTGAACCCAGTGACGCGGCTGGCGATGTTGAAGCTGCAATCAACCAGTCAGTCAGTCCGTGAGATTACCGAATATCAATGTGACCGAGGAAGGGAGCGAACGAGCGAACAGGGTCGCAGTTCATCTCCTTGATGGAAAAGGTGAGGCCGTGTAGGGGGAGCTGCTGCTGGTGGTCAGAGGAAGGAGGCGGCGGCCATGACCCAATCCACCACCTGACACTTCTAGAGGAGACAACCGACCGCGTTTCCAACGACACCAACAGCGTCCCCAGCTCTTTGTCACGACTCGCGATGCGGTCAGCCTCCACCATCAGTATGCTTGCGCTCGTCTCGTGCAGTCGCGCTGCAACCATGCCGCCACACATATCCGTCGCCCCACTAGTGTCACCCCCGGGCACCCGCTCTATATCTCAATTTTGATATGGAGAAAGAAAAAGGATGAGAGATGAGCGATCTCGTGGGATAGAGTCATCCGACCTCCTACTGCTTGTCGCTGTTGTCGTCCCATTGCTGCTTCGCGTGTGAAAGATCGAGGATGTCACCTAAAGGGGGGGGGGTGAATAGGCGCTTTAAAATAATTACGGTTTAGGCTTGAACAAATGCGGAATAAACCTAGCGGTTAATTTGTCAAGCACAAAACCTACAACAACTAGGCTCACCTATGTGCACCAACAACTTATGCTAAGCAAGATAAGCAACTATGTGATAGCAAGATATATGACAAAGAACTATATGGCTATCACAAAGTAAAGTGCATAAGTAAAGGGGCTCGGGTAAGAGATAACCGAGGCACGCGGAGACGACGATGTATCCCGAAGTTCACACCCTTGCGGATGCTAATCTCTGTTTGGAGCGGTGTGGAGGCACAATGCTCCCCAAGAAGCCACTAGGGCCACCGTAATCTCCTCACGCCCTCGCACAATGCAAGATGCCGTGAATCCACTAAGGGACCCTTGAGGGCGGTCACCGAACCCATACAAATGGCAACCCTTGGGGGCGGTCACCGAACCCGTACACTTTGGCAACCCTTGGGGGCAGTCACCGGTACCCGTCAAATTGCTCGGGGCGATCTCCACAACCTAATTGGAGACCCCGATGCTTGCCCGGAGCTTTACACCATAATGATTGAGCTCCGAACACCACCAACCGTCTAGGGCGCCCAAGCACCCAAGAGGAACAAGCTCAAGGGCACCAAGCACCCAAGAGTAATAAGCTTCTCAACTTGTAACTTCCATGTATCACGTGGAGAACTCAAACCGACGCACCAAATGCAATGGCAAGGGCACACGGAGTGCCCAAGTCCTTCTCTCTCAAATCCCACCGAAGCAACTAATGCTAGGGAGGAAGATGAGAGGAAGAACAAGAAGGAGAACACCAAGAACTCCAAGATCTAGATCCAAGGGGTTCCCCTCACATAGAGGAGAAAGTGATTGGTGGAAACGTGGATCTAGATCTCCTCTCTCTTTTCGCTCAAAAACTAGCAAGAATCCATGGAGGGATTGAGAGATAGCAAGCTCGGAGAAGGTCAACAATGGGGGAAGAACACGAGCTTAAAGGATAGGGTCCATTGGGGAAGAAGACCCTCTTTTATAGGAGGGGGAAAATCCAACCGTTACCCCCCTACCAGTCCCGTAGAGAGCGGTACTACCGCTAGGCCAGCGGTACTACCGCTTAACAGCCTAAGCGGTACTACCACTCCTCCTCGCGGTACTACCGCCACTCCTACCGCGGCTGGTACCGGAAAGTCCGACACGAAAAACGAGCCCTCGAATCGAGGCGGCACTAGCACGAAACCGCAGCGGTACTACGGCTGGGGCTACAAGCGGTACTATCGCTGTGGAGCAGTACTGCCGCTTATAGCACCCAAGCGGTACTACCGCTTCGGCCCGCGGTACTACCGCTCAGACCAGAGCAGGGAGAAAAATAGAAAAGCCATAACTTCTTCATATGAGCTCCGAATTGAGCAGACTCAAGCTTGTTGGATACAAGACAACGAGTAGCATCAAAACAGCGAGAAGGAGTGAAACCTCCAACAGAGAAGAACTGGCAAACCCTCCAACATCGAAAACATCATAGAAGATGCAAGTGAACTCCGTTTTCGATGAACTCGAGCTTGTCATAAACAAAGACCAAGAGCTCCAAATCTCATAAGGAGAAGAACCAAACAAGAACCAATAAAGATGATGCAAGGATGTAATGGTTTGAGCTCTCTACGAACGATACGATCAAGCAACTCATCGAGAGCCCCCCTTGATAGTACGGCAATCGATCCTATAACCCGGTCTCCCACAACTACCGTGAGACCGGTAAAATAGAAAACCTATCAAGGGCAAACCTTTGCCTTGCACATGATCCACTTGACCTAGATGAAGACGATCTTCTCCTCCTCAAGATGGACCACCTTTCTTGATTGCGTTGGCTCGATGAAGACTAGTAGATTGCTCCCCCATACTCCACTATGGGTGAGCCACTCTTCTGCACATCTTCACAAGTCCATTGTCATCACAATGGACGGCAAGCTTCAAGCATATGATCTCTTCGTGACGATCCTACTTGAACTTGCACACCGCAACCTAACCCCACAAAGAACTCTCACGAAGACCATGGGTTAGTACATAAAGCGTAATTGACCATGCTTACCATACCATGAGATCGCTTGATTCCTCTCGGTACATCTTCTCTGCTTTGTGTATTGATCAACTTGATTCATTTTTTGACTTAGTCTTGATCAAGCTTGAATCTTTCCAACTCTCTTCATTTGGATGATGTCTTGAAGGTAAACATGAATGATCACACAGTCTTCTTCTTCAAGACATGCTTGCAATAAGCTCAACACTCACATGACCAATCTTTGGATAATTCCTTAATAGCACCTTGGTCAACTCATAAACTCCTTGAAACCACACATGGACTTCAAGAAAAGCCTATGGACAGATCCTTCAAATATAACTCAAGACAACCATTAGTCCATAAAGATTGTCATCAATTACCAAAACCAAACATGGGGGCACCGCATGTTCTTTCAGCGTGGCTCTCCCCCGCTGCTACTGCTATCGGGAAGAGGGGAGGTAGAGTAGGACTGGGGCAACGACGGAATCGATCACGCGAGGAACGGATGGGGTGGACTGATTTTTCGGGAGTTTGTTTTGGTAGAAAATCATAGGAAGGATCAAGGAACAAAACGAACGAAACGAAACCAAACAAACGACGTAGCGATGTGCCATCACCGCCGTAGACTTGGAATTATTGATAGATTGATTTGTAGTAATCATATAAAATCAGTTTTGGTTGATTGACACGCCAGGGGAAGATCTATTTTGAATATAGATTGATTGATTTTTTTCCTCTCCTCACCCAAACAATGAAGGAAAGAGTGCAAGGGAAAGATATGTTTTGAATATAAATTGATAGATTGATTATATTAGATAGATACATTATGAAAGTGTCGAGAGGGGTAGATTAGGAAAGCGTGGTCTTTTGTGTTGTTTTTCTCCCTGGTTTTATGTCCATCGGTTTTGCAGCAGAGAGGAAAAAATCGGTGGGGTGGGATCGACTGGTGGAGGTATCGTTCGATGGGGTGGGGGGATGACAAAAAACCATCGAAAATAAACCATGGATACTATTCACCAACTCAGACATTAGGAGTAGAGATGGGGGAGGGGGCGCCACACAACACCACGACAATTTCTTAGCTGTGTGCGGCGCCCCTCTCCACAATTTCGTCCCTCGGTCATATTTTTGGAGTGCTTAGGTGAAGCCATGCGAAGAGAGTTTCACCACCATCATTACCATGCCGTCGAGCTACCGGAACTCATCTACCACTTCGCCCGTCTTGCTGGATCAAGAAGGCGAGGACGTCACTGATACGTCCATTTTGCATCATTTTTTCTACTGTTATTTATAATATTTTTATGCATAATAATGCTTTTTTGGAGTAATTCTAATGTCTTTTCTCTCATAATATGCAAGATTTACACAAAAGGGAGAATACCGGCAGCTGGAATTCTGGACCTGAAAAAGCTACGTCAGAGTTACCTATTATGCACATCTCCAAATGAGCTGAAAATTTACGGAGAATTATTTTGCAATATGTAAGAAATACTGGAGCAAATAACTACCGGACGAGGCCCACCAAGTGGGCGCAACCCACCTGGGCACGCCAGGCCCTCCAGACGCGCCTTGGTGGGTTATGCCCTCCTCGGCCCACCTCCAATGCCCATCTTCTGGTATATAAGTCATTTTTACCTAGAAAAAATCAGAAGGAGACTTTCGGGACAAAGCGCCGCCGTCTCGAGGCGGAACTTGGACAGGAGCTCTTTTGCCCTCCAGTAGAGTGATTCCACCGAGGGAACTTCCCTCCCGGAGGGGGAAATCATCACCATCTTCATCACCAACAACTCTCCCATCTTTGGGAGGGTCATCTCCGTCAACATCTTCAACAACACCATCTCTTCTCAAACCCTAGTTCATCTCTTGTGTTCAATTTTTGTACCGGAACCTTAGATTGGTACTTGTGGGTGACTAGTAGTGTTCATTACATCTTGTAGTTGATTACTATATGATTTATTTGGCGGAAGATTATATGTTCAGATCCATTATGCTATTTAATACCCCTCTGATCTTGAGCATGATTATTATTTGTGAGTAGTTACTTTTCTTCTTGAGGTCACGGGAGAAATCACATTGCAAGTAATCATGTGAACTTGATATGTGTTTGATATTTTGATGATATGTATGTTGTGATTCCCGTAGTGGTGTCATGTAAACGTCGACTACATGGCACTTCACCATATTTGGGCCTAAGAGAATGTATTGTGGAGTAATTATTAGATGGTGTGTTGCTAGAGTGACAGAAACTTAAACCCTAGTTTATGCGCTACTTCGTAAAGGACAGATTTAGATCCAAAAGTTTAATGCTATGGTTAGATTTTATCTTAATACTTTTCTCATAGTTGCGGATGCTTGCGAGGGGGTTAATCATAAGTAGGAGGTTTGTTCAACATCTAAGCATCGGTCCACCCACATATCAAATTATCAAAGTAGCGAACACGAATCAAACCAACATGATGAAAGTGATATGATGAAATTCCCGTGTACCCTCAAGAACGCTTTGCTTATCATAAGAAACCGTTTTGGCATGTCCTTTGCCACTAAGGGATTGGGATACCTTGTTGCACTTTATTTACCATGACCATTACTTGCTTGTTACAAATTATCTTGCTATCAAAGTACTTGTTACCGACTATTTCAGTGCTTGCAGAAAATATCTTGCTGAAAACCACTTGCCATTTCCTTCTGCTCCTCGTTGGTTCGACACTCTTACTTATCGAAAGGACTACGATTGATCCCCTATACTTGTGGGTCATCAAGGCTCTTTTCTAGCACCGTTTCCGAGGAGTGAAGCGCTCTTGGTAAGGAAAAAATATTACTATGTGCTGAAATTATTGTTACTTGTTACTATGGAGAATCATCCTTTGAGGGGTTTGTTCAGGGTATCTTCACCTCGATCGGAACCACAATTAGCTATCCCTCAACCTACTGCACCTACTAAAAATATTGGTTATGAAATCCGTTCGAGTATTATAGAACAACTGCTAGCTAATCCTTATGCAGAAGATGGAACTGAACATCCTAATATGCACTTGATATATGTGGATGAAATTTATGGATTATTTAAGCTTGCAGGATTATCCGGAGATGAAGCTAAGAAGAAGGTTTTACTTTTATCTTTGAAGGTAAAAGCATTAACATGGTATAGGCTATGCGATGATGTTGGATCTTGGAACTGGAATCGGTTGAAATTGAAATTTCACCAGAAAAATTATCCTATGCATCTAGTTCATCGTCGTCGGAATTTTATATATATATATATATATATATATATATATATATATATGATTTTTGGCCTCATGAAGGAGAAAGTATCGCTCTAGCTTGGGGGAGGCTTAATTCAGTGTTATATTCATGCCCCAATCATGAGCTCTCTAGAGAAATTATTATTCAGAATTTTTATGCTCGGCTTTCTCGTGATGATCAATCCATGCTCGATACTTATTGTACTGGTTCTTTTATGAAGAAGACTATTGAATTCAGGTGGAATCTTTTAGAAAGAATTAAACACAACTCTGAAGATTGGGAATTCGACGAAGGTAAAGAGTCAGGTATTAAGCTTGAATTTGATTGTGTTAAATCTTTTATGAATACTGATGCTTTTCACAAGTTTAGCACTAAATATGGACTTGACTCTGAGATAGTAGCCTATTTTTTGAATCATTTGCTACTCATGTTGATCTCCCTAAGGAGAAGTGGTTTAAATATCATCCCCCTATCAAAGAGGAAATTAAAGAACCCAACATAGCTAAAGATGAAACTATTATTTACAATGTTGATCCAGTTGTGCCTACTGCTTATATTGAAAAACCACCTTTCCTGGTTAGGATAAAGGAACATGCTAAGGTTTCGACTGTGGTTCAGAAAAGTAATATTAGAGCACCTAAACCTGCTGAACAAATTAAAGTAGAACCTAGTGTTGCTATGGTTAAAGATCTCCTGGTAGAAAATATTGATGGGCATATTATTTACTTCTGTGATGAAGCTGCTAGAATTGCCAAACCTGATGAAAAGACAAATATAGACCTGTTGTTGGCATGCCTGTTGTCTCAATTAAAATATGAGATCATTGTTATCATGGTTTATGTGATTTAGGTGCTAGTGTGAGTGCTATTCCTTTTACCTTATATAAAGAAATTATGAATGACATAACACCCGCTGAATAGACACCATCACACCACTTGGGATTGTTAGAGATGTTGAAGTCTTGTGTGGGAAAATAAAATACCCTACTGATTTTCTAGTTCTTGGTTCCCACAAGATGACTTCTGTCACATTATCTTTGTAGACCTTTCTTGAACACTGTCAATGCTACTATAGATTGTCATAAACAAACTGTCAGTGTTAGCTTTGGTGATGAGTCTCATGAGTTTATTTTTTCCAAGTTTAATAGACAACCTCATAGGAAATAATTACCTAGTAAGGATGAAATAATTGGTCTTACTTCTATTGTCGTGCCTCCTACTAATCTAGTAGAACAATATCTGCTAGACCATAAAAATGATGTGCATATGCATGAAAGAAATGTGATAGATAAAATTTTCTTTGAACAATGCCCTCTGCTCAAACACAATTTTCCTATTAAAACTCTAGGAGGTCCTCCTCCACCGAAAGGTGATCCTGTGTTTGAATTAAAACAATTGCCTGGCAATTTGAAATATGCTTATCTTGATGAGAAAAAAATATATCATGTTATTATTAGTGCTAACCTTTCAGAACATGAAGAAGAAAGATTATTGAAAATTCTGAAGAAGCACTGTGTTGCTATTGGATATACTCTTGATGATGTTAAGAGCATTAGTCCCACTCTTTGACAGCATAAGATTAATATGGTATCTAATGCTAAACCCGTTGTTGATCACCAACGATGTTTGCATCCTAGATGAAAGAAGTGGTAAGAACTAAAATATTAAAGCTTCTGGAAGCAGGTATAATTTATCCCATAGCTGATAGTAGATGTGTAATCGTCGTTCATTGTGTCCCTACGAAGGGAGGTATTACCATTGTTCCTAATGATAAAAATGAACTCATTCCACAAAGATTTGTTACTCACTATAGAATGGTTATTGATTATAGAAAATTAAATAAAGCAACTAGAAAAGATTGTTACCCTTTGCCTTTTATTGATCAAATGCTAGAAATATTATCAAAGCACACACACTTTTGCTTCCTTGATGGATATTCTGTCTTTTGTCAAATACCTGTCTCACAACCTGATTAAGAAAACCACCTTTACTTGCCTTTTTGGAACTTATGCTTATAGACGTATGCCTTTTAGTTTATGCAATGCACCTGCTACCTTTCAAAGATGTATGACTGCTATATTATCTTATTTTTGTGAAAAGATTGTTGAGGTTTTCATGGATGATTTTTCTGTATATGAAACTTCTTCTGATGATTGCTTGAGCAACCTTGGTCGAGTTTTGCAGAGATGTGAGCAAACTAATCTTGCCTTGAATTGGGAGAAGTGTCACTTTATGGTTAATGAAGGTATTGTTTTGGGGCATAAAATTCTGAACGAGGTATTGAGGTGGAACAAGCTAAAGTTGATGCAATTGAGAAAATGCCATGTCCTAAAGATATTAAAGTTATTCATAGTTTTCTTGGTCATGCTGGTTTCTATAGGAGGTTTATTAAAGACTTCTCTAAAAAATTTAGGCCTCTTATAAATCTTTTATAAAAGGATGTTCCATTTGTTTTTTATGATGATTGTGTAGAATCCTTTGAGACATTTAAGAAAGTCTTAACTTTTGCACCTATTGTTCAACCACCTGATTGGAACTTGCCTTTTGAAATTATGTTCCACACGGGAGAGTGGGATTTGATCCCTGGTACCCCTTTTTCTTCCCTTTTCACTTCACGCCTCATACTCCCCGCACGGTAATGAGCCCTGCCCATAGCCTGGTCGTGACGCTCGTGTTTTTTTTCAATTTTCCTTTATCATTTCCGTTTTTGTTTTCCTTTTTTACATAAAATCGGGATTTCAAGAAAGTCAAAATTTTACAAAGTTGCGAGTTTTCATTTTTTTCATCGAGAAATCACAAAATGTTCATGATTTTAAAAAAATGTTGGATTATTATAAAGAAATTACATTATTACAAAAAATAACAATATTATAAAAAAAGTGAAATAAACAATGTTTGTGAAATAAAAAATGTTCATGATTTTTTTAAAATGATCGTGTATTCAAAACATATTCGGTATTTTGAAAAAAATGTCAATGAAAATTTTGAAAATATTCACAAAAAATTTGTGAGTTTTGAAAAGTTTATCGAGAAATCATAAAATGTTCACAATTTCAGAAAACTATTGCATATTATAAATAAATTACACGATTTCAAAAAAAATGTTCATGAAATAAACAATGTATGTGAATAAAAAATGTAAATGATTTTTAAAATATGATTGTGTATTCAAAACATATCGGTAATTTGAAAAAAATGACCATGAAATTTTTAAAAATATTCACAAAAATTAAAATAGATTCGTAAATAACAAACAGAATAAACCGTTGCTTATGTAGAGGTTTTATTAGGGGATCTGTAGAGGTTGTGTTACGATTTTATTTAGTCCCTCGCGCGTCGGGTTAGACAAAGGTTTCTGTGTTCGAGCCCCAAAATATTGACACTAATTCCTATGGGTTTGCTTTTTAAGCTATATGAAAATGGCTAAATGTTTATTTTGCCTTCATATATAACTATATTTATTTCAGTACCATAGTTTTAGTGGTTATGAGAAACATCGTCACGCTAGGTCAAGGCGAGACACATCATTCATCAATCTAGCTCAGGCATGGTCCATCAAATGCAGTTTGCTCAGTCAAAAAATATTTCCTTGTGACGCCTTAGAAAATCAAATCGTTACGAGAACGTCACATTTTCAGTTTTTAAAATGACTTTTTAAAAGTCCCTTATCTCATAATGACATCATTCAGACATAGTTTATGAAATGACATTTTAAAAGTCCTTATCTCATCCTGGCATTTGATTTAGATTTTTTTTTTATCTCTACCACATCTGTATAATCTGATTGTTTTTCTTCTGTTGCAATGCACGGGCATTATTTGCTAGTAATACCAATTAAGAAGTCAAGGTATCTCACCGAGAAACGACTAGAAACTTCCATGGGCGGTGGTGGTTTATTATGAACCACCTTATTACGGGTGTGCCATGCCTGCCAATAACATCATGAGAAGAATTGGATAATGTTCAGCTTATGGTAGATAGAGGCTCTAACGTATATAGAAGCTGTTGAATTGTATATAACCTGTGTGTATCGTTATTGTGCATGTGCATATCCCTTGTAATTAGGATCAAGTCGCCCACGGCCTGCGTGCCACCTCTGTAGGGGCGATGGTTCTCCTCTCTGTATATATGGCATGTACTCTGTCAACATCAACAACAATCGTGATTATCTCTTCCAACTTGGTATCAGTTACCAGGCTCCTCCACCATGGTCGACCTTGGCACTCCTTCCTCCGGCGCCTCCAGCTCCGCCACCTCGCCGAGCTCCCTCTTCTTCGACACGGCGCCCGCCGTGGCCTCCTTTGCAGCTACTGCACCGCCCTCCCTCTCCGGCACCAATCCCCCCTCATTCGTGGCACCTCTGGCTTGTCAGGCTCTCAGTTTGCCCCGCTTTTTTCCTCCTTCACCCCGACGCCGTCGGCACCCGGCCCTCGCAACTCGATCTACAACGATCACATCACCAACCACATCAAATTCCTTCTCAATCCCGCCAAGCACAACTACCACAAGTGGAAATCCTTTTTCCTCATGGTTCTCATCTGCTATGGGGTCACTTTTCTCATCGAGCACCGACCGCCCCCCAATGCCGAGGCCCAGTATCTGGAGCTGGATGCCCACGTCGCACTCTAGATCTACGCCACCCTCATGGATCCTCTCATCGACCATGTCATCGGTGCCACCACCACCTATGATGTCTGGACCAAGATCCAGTCCTTCTTCCTTGCGAATCGGGCTGCCCGCTTCATGATGCTAAAACGACAGTACCACAACCTCAAGCAGGGTGACCTCTCTGTCACCGAATATGCCCGTCGCATGAAGCTCCTCACCGATGGACTCACCAACGTCGACCATGCCGTCACCGAGGTGGATCTCTCCACCCAGTTTCTGCACGACCTCGACAAACACCTTGAGACCATTCGTATTGTTCTCGGGGATCAGGTGCCTAACATGCCCTTCGACGCGATTCTCTCCCGCGTCGTCCTCGCCGAAGAATCCATGGCGCAGTGGTCTGCGGAGGAGAGCGCCTCGGCGTTCGCTTTCCCTGGCAGCGACTCCTCTGGTGGTAGCGCCTCTGGCTCGGCTGGGCGCTCTCATGGCGATCGCAGCGAGCGCACACCTGACCACAGCTCCGCCCGCTCCTCCGCCCCGCATCCTGAGCATCAAACCCGTGGTCGTGGTGACCGCAACGGCGACGGCGGTGACCGCGGCCGTGGCCGTAGATGTGGGCGGACCGTCGGGCGGCCACTCGTCCCAGCCTCCACCCTCTCCGTTCACGGGCTACTTCGCTGTTCGCTCCCTACGGCATGGCGCTGCGGGCTATGCGTTCACCTGTGTGTACCGTTATTGTGCATGTGCATGTCCCTTGTAATTAGGATCACGTCCCCCACGGCCTGTGTGCCACCTCTGTAGCGGCGAGGATCCGACTTGCCTGCTCCCTTCCCATGTTTCCATTCTTGCTCCCACTTCATCCTACGGTTGTTTTTTTCCCTTTTTCCTTTCTAATCTAATCATCTCCCCCCTCCGATTATAATGGGGTGGGCCCGGGCCTTATTTTGTTCCAATCAAATCAAGCCACGTACGCGGAAGTACGGATGGGCACACGCGGACGTTCTCCTCTCTCTATATATGACATGTACTCTGTCAACATCAATAACAATCGTGATTATCTCTTCCAACTGAAGCCACTCCTCCCAGTATTCAGCATCGTAGTAATACTTGGTAATGTCCAAACTCCAGCCATTGTATCCATTAGTACTCGTGACAAAGGTGCAGCGACAGAGGGCATGAAAACATCCTCAGATTCATATTGGGCATAGGTCGCTTGTCTCAATTCCCCGGACGTGCTTATTCCTCCACGTTGACAGTGAATCAGTAGCGACTCGCCATGCAAAATTGCGTACTGTTGGGGGGACATCCGATGACAAGATAAGTCACTCATCAGTGAAACAAATTTTAGATAGTAGTGAGAAAAATATTCTGGACAACTAAAGCAGAACAAATACTGCCAAAACATATCCATTTTGTTGTCTTATTTTGAATGTATCATCACGAAGAACGTAACAGACAGAGCGATAAGGTAAAAACATCATGCATACATACAGATACAGTTGTAGTACGCCCTGAATTCAGGAAGTAGGCACTTTTTTTTTTCTCCTTTACTCCCCCCTACAAGTCTACAAGTTGGCAGCAACTGGTACATACGTATTAAACATGTATTTTTGTGGCTTGACTAGGTTATTATGGAAGCTTGCCGGCCGGATGCGGATGATCAGAATTGGGAGAGGAACTGGAGCTGCTTCAGGATGGGGCCGAGCGCAATCCATGAGCTTCTCGCACGGGTGGTTGTGATGATCAGAATTGGGAGAGGAACTGGAGCTGCTTCAGGATGGGGCCGAGCGCCTCCATGAGCTTCTCGCACGGGTGGTTGTGCACACCCTCGTACGTGGTCACCACGATGGCCGTGTCCTTGGCCAGGCGCTGCACCTGCTTCTTCACGTTGCATGTGGGATGGGTGCACCGGTAGTAGCTCCTTCACGGTCAGTGGTACAAACTCGAAGAGGTAAGTATAGGAAGTGACATGATAGTAAGTGGGTTAATTTGATGTTTTATCACAGTGATGACGTGTGTAACGTGGACCAGGCACAAATAATAATGCATGTCAAACGGATGTCGTGTGTCAATACTCAACATGCAAAAATATCTACATCTTATGATCTACTCCCTCTGCTCCTAAATATCTAGCGTTTTGGTAGTTCAAATTAAACTGCCAAAATGTCAAATATTTAGGAAGGGAGGGAGTACTCTGGAAATATAATGCACCATTTAGAAGTTAAAACCAACGCATGGGAATACATTAACTGATCCCCGGGGTATCTACATCCAACCGGGCTAACCCCTTTCCATTACTTATACAACAAAGATACAATGTTCTTTACAAGAAATCTAATAGGAATAATGCTCGCAGTCAAAACCCTTCCTGATAGGAACACATCATCTTTGTTAAATGTGTGCTGAGATCTCCTTCGGAAGTAGTTTGCGTTATGTGCTCGTTTCTTTTATTTTGGGCCGGTCTACAAAATGAAGAGGGTAAGTTGACACTGAAAGGCGTACGGTGCGACTAAGTTGATGAACAGGGCACCAGCACTGGTGCATGTGGTGAATCTAGAATATATTATGACGATTTTCATGCTCGCACTGGTGAGTGATATACATGTACTCCTTCCGTCTGGAAATACTTGTCATCAAAATGAATAAAAAGAGATGTATTTAGACGTATTTTAGTTCTAAATACATCTCTTCTTATCCATTTTGATGACAAGTATATCCTTGTAGTTTATTTAGAAGATTTTATGGTGTTTTCTATTCCTTGACAGACATGTTGCGGATCACCCTTTAGTTGTCCCCATGGTGGTCGCTTGGGCAGCCAGGAATTTATCTCCTTTGTCGTACCGCAACTTCCTTCAGTAAACCCCGCCGTTGACCAGTGATCTTGTGTGCTCTACCAAACTATTTCTAGTTTTTTTTTGTAAGTGTAAATAAAGGAAGTGTTCACAAAAAATGTGGTGTCAATATGTTTGAACCCTTTACAATTATAAGAAAATGTCTTTTAGCTAGATAGCATTCCATAAATCTAAGAAATTCACCAATTAGCTCGATATATAATGTGTTGATTACCTTTGGCTTTAGGTGTCAAAGTAGGCACATTTAAAAACTTTGTACACCTATGGAAGTTAATATTTTCGTATGGTATCTATCAAGAGGACATTTTCTTGATTGTCATTTGCTTCTCTTAATTGGTCAATCACCGCTACCTCTATAGCTCGTATGTTTGTGAGCTGGCTTGATGGGATCCCGTGAGCACTAGGACCACTTATTCACATTGGTGTTAGCACTTTGTGTTTGGTTTTGCCATACTGATGTTGGTTTGATAAAAAAGAAGAATGTTCCTAATCCTATGTAGGCTATGTTCTTAGCTATGATCTTTAAAAAAAAAGTTCTTATGTAGTATCAGCTGGACCAGCATTAGATAATGATGGAGGGTAGCAACAACTTGAAGCCACTTATCGGATTTTCTTGCATTTTTTATAGGCTCTTTTGGCGTATTCGTTAGCGGGCGGCGAGGACTATGCATGGTTGTAATTGCAAAAATTCAGGAAAATGGAGAGAGAGAGAGAGAGAGGGGGGTAGGCGACGGCTGCGGCAAGCATTGGTTTCCAGTCGATAAACATTTTGCAGGTCAACCATATTCAAACAATCAATGCGGGATTGTTGGCGCACCCGAGACTAACCTACAGCGGATACGTCATGCGCATCCATGCATGCATGTAAACTTTACATGCATGGCAGATTCAGCAGTTCGGTAGTGTAGAGCCTCCTTCCACATGATCGATGCATGCATGCAAATCTAGGGTGCATGAATATTCATCCTTGCATCGGTGCATGCAATCTACTGCATGAGTACTTAGACGCAGACACGCGCATGACTGTCAGGATTAATAGTATATAGAGAAACTTAATTGGACGAACCGTACCTAGGGTTGGAGCTGTTCTTGACGGCCTTCTGCCCGTACTTCCTCCAGCGGTAGCCGTCGTCCAGGATATCGTTCTCGCTCCTCGTCTGCGAACCGCGGCTTGCTCGCCTTCTTCTTCCCCGATCTCCCCGCGCTTCCCTTCGCCTTCGCCTTCTCCTTGTTACCACTTCCACTGCCACCCGCCTCGCCGTCGTTCTCCCCATTCTGATCAGCCTGCACGGCCTCCTCCTTCTGCTCCGGCGGAGCCACCAGCCCCGTCTTGAACAGGGACGACCAGTCCACGTCCCCCATCCCCGACTGAAGGGTCAGATCAGGTGGAGTACACGACCACGGCGGCGGAGTCAGCTGCTGAAGCGCTGCGGCGAGCGGGCTGTGCTGACCGTCCGACGATGAGGCCAGCGGTGACGCGAGTGGCGGCGGTGTCGACGGCGCCGAGAAGTAGGGGACGCGAGGGAACGTGTGCGCCTCGTCGTCTCCGTGGAGACCATCCATCTCAAAGCTACGCGTGATCTCAAAGGTCGACTGGGTGAGACTTGGTACATAGTGCGTCGTCGATTTATAAAGGTGTAGGGTTTACCGCTCTGCCTGGCGGATGTGCATGTACGTGTGAATATGTGAAAGAGAAGACACTCGAAGCTGAGAGAGAGAGTTGTGCAAACGTGCACGCTCAAAGCCGGGAAGAGAGAGAGAGAGAGAGAGAGAGAGAGAGAGAGAGAGAGAGAGAGAGAGAGAGAGAGAGAGAGAGAGAGAGAGAGAGAGAGAGAGAGAGAGAGAGAGAGAGAGCAGTATGAGCATGCAACCATATCCCAACTACCTAAATTAGTTCAACCGCCCCGTCCGTCCCTGTAAAATGCATATGCATGGGGGAAGCTTGCCGAATACTGTCCCCGTAAAAGAAGAGTAGCACCTCAATCGATTCACGTAGTACCCGTAAACTACGTAGTGTAACGAAACGTTGAAAATGACAAGTTCACGACGCTAATCTTTCCGTTTACTTTCGAGCACACAAGCTTGCACTGATATGTTTTAGGTCCTTACTCTCACCTTCGACGTCATGTATAAACTATCTGTACTGTTCTTCTACTTTGAGTATGCGGGTACAACGGTATTGCCACGGCTCAGTGTTTTTTTAGAGAGAACGTCGACCTTTATTAATCATGCAAACAAATTACATAGAGTCCCTCCCGGATGCAATCCGGAGCAGAGTGATAAAAACAAAGACTCAAAGAATTCAGACTAGACCTAGCTAAAACATGAGCTAAGACATTACGGTGCCGACGAACATGCTTGAAAGACACAGACGACAGAGCTCCACAAGCCGTCTTGATATCAGAAATGATCGAGCCCACCAAGGACCGGTCACGGGTCGAAGAACACAACCTTTGCACCACCGAGAGGCAGTCAGAATGGAAGATCACATGAGTGTAGTTCTCCTGACGAGCCAAATAAGCCGCACGACGAAGAGCCAGCGCTTCAGCCATTTCCGGGGATGAGACACCCAGTAGAGGTTCTGAGGCCGCCGCCACACACTGGCCGGTGTGGTCTTGCACCACCACACCCACCGCCGAAGCATTTCGCTCCAAAGCGACTGCAGCATCTGAAGACAGAAGCAACGTTCCTTGCGGTGGAGGAGACCACCAGGAGCTAGAAGCCAATATCTCACGAGTAGTTGCAGGTCCAGATTTGAACAAATGCTGAAAGATCATCTCGATGTAAGCACGCGCCCTCGCCGCTGTACGTTTCGGAGGAGGAGCATCAAGCTCATTCCGGGCAGAATTCTTGGCTTCCCAAATGTGCCACAAAGTGACCGTTATGATGGATATGTCTCGACCGGAGCCACGCGCTAGCAAGTTGAACGACCACTACTTCGGGGAGATGAAAGATGAGCGACACAACTTGATCCCAAAAGCGACCTTGATCTCGTCCGAGATAGCTCGGGCATGAACACAAAACAGAAATGCATGTTCAATGACTTCTGGGCGACCACAGAAGAAGCAGTCCGTCCTCGTCGGGACCTGACGCCGCTACAGTTGCTCGCCCGATGGCAGACAGTCATGAGCAAGCCTCCAGAGCACAATTTTCATCTTGTTTGGAGCCTGGACATTCCACAACTTCTTCCACAATCTGTTCTCCAAGGACCAATTCGAAGATTGTCCCCCGTCGTTTGCACTTTGATCAGACAAGAAGCGACTCGACCTGGCCATGTTATAAGCTGAGCGGACAGTATACTCTTCGAATCTTGTGAAAGGCCAACGCGCAAAGTCCGGCTCTCCCTCCAAGTTGATAGGGATTTGGAGGATATCATTTGCCACCTTGTCAGAGATGAAGGCTCTCATAGTTTCCTCATTCCAACATTCATTGTCCTCATCAAACAAACAGTGCGCAGTGGCAGAAGCAGGAATTGGCGAAAGAGGCTGCAGCAAAGCCGGAGGGGTAGAAGGGATCCAGTGATCCTTGAGGATATGGGTGCTCCTCCCATCCCCAATCCCCCATTGAACCCCCTTCTTGAGCAGGTCCCGACCATGCAGAATGGCCCGCCAAGTGGCCGAGACCGAGCGGGGAGCAGCAACATTCCAAAAGTCACTGAAAGAGAAGTATCTCCCTTTTAAAACCTGCACACACAATGATCCAAGGTTAGTAAGGAGTCGCCAGTCTTGTTTACCGAGCATCGCCTGGTTAAAAAGCGCCATATCCCGGAAACCCATGCCTCTGAGGGATTTCGACGTGGATAGCCAATCCCAGGAGTGCCAATGCATCTTCTTCTTACCGTCCTCACGTCCCTACCATTTATCAGACACGATCTGTCGGAACTTCTCGTAGTGATAGCTACCGGCAAGCGGAAGCAACTTGAGATGAAGGTGGGAATAGCTTGAGTCTTGGATTTTAGTAAGGTCTCAGTCCCTGCCCTGGACATAGGCCGGTCAGACCAGCCATGGATATTCTGCCACGCCCTATCCGGGAGAAATTTGGAAGTGCTTGTGGGAGAACTGCCCACCTCCGTGGGCATACCCAGGTAAGAGCCATGAAACATCTCATTGCATATACCCAACTGATTTTTCACACGATCCTTGACAGCCGCAGGGCAGTGTTTACCAAAGAACACCAAAGACTTGTCTTTATTGATTGCTTGCCCCGAACCCGCACAATATGAACTAGGGCCGCCTCCAAAGATGCCACACTCTGAGGATCACTCTTAGCAAAGAAAATGCTATCATCTACGAACAGGAGGTGTGAGATAAACGGGCCATGACAACCATTTCGAATCCCATGTCGCTTTCCACAAGCCTCCTTTTGGAATAGCAGGCTAGGCGGACCTTCGGTGCATAAGAGAAAGAGATATGGGCTGATAGGGTCCCCTTGCTGAATGCCACGAGATGGAATCACGGGTTGTGTAAGCTCTTCATTGACTCTTGTCGGCGTTCTGGGAACGGGGGTCCCCAGACTTGCCTGCCTGCGGCCTGCAGCGTGGCTCAGTAAGTGGCCCAGTACAGCCTGTCTTCATTAACCCAAGCTCAAGACCCTCGCGAGGGGCCAAGCCTCATGGGGCGGATGATGCAAGGCCTCCTCAGGGGCGGCCTCACCAGGCAAGCTCGCAAGGAGACGGAGAGATCAACACAAGGGGTGCCTCGCGAGGTGCTCATGACGCAAGCCATGACGATCGAGACCAGGCGGGCACCAGCCTGTGCAGTGTCCTTGTTTCCTCTTTGGTGCAAAGGGGGCAAGCGCAGGCGTGGAGTACCGAGGCATCAGGCAAAGGTTTCCATATCGGTGCAATGAGACCAAGACCAGCAGGACGGCAGGATGGAGGTCACCGTGGAGCCCAAGACGGCGTCATCACCAGCACCTTTGGCAGTCGAAGACCACCTTTAGTCAGGATAGCTTGTACTAGCTGTCTCCTTTCAAAATGGCCGTTGTTGGATCCCTTCCTGCTCAATATTTGGGAAGAGGACCAGGGCCTCTATAAATAGAGATAGCCACCACAGTAGGAAGGCATCTGGAATCTGATCCGAACCTAGCTCATCCACACCACCACAAGAACACCTCTCTTCACGAGGCCGTTCTTCCTCTGTACTGTTCATCATCAGCCCAAGAGGCAATCCACCACACCGCACACTGGATTAGGGTATTACACCACAACGGTGGCCTGAACCAGTATAAACACCGTGTCTCTTGTGTTGTTCATCGTGCTAGCTTACGGCGAGGTTGTGGACGTGTTTCGGTAGGGAGAAGATCTTCGTGCGCACCCCAGAGTTTGAACCTTAAGGGTTTTGCCGGAACCCGATATCCGACATTTGACGCGCCAGGTAGGGGTGCCCCGGAGCTCTTCCTTCCGTCGGCCCGCTCTCCACCAACACCGCGCTTCGCCCTCATGGCGGACAACGCGCCTCCGGCTCCGGCGGTCGGCACCAGCGTTGGGGCCAGGGGGCTCAGAGCCTTGGCCCCCGCCTTGCGACAGGTGCAGTGGCCGCACAAGTTCAAGCTAGAGATGCCGCCGCGCTATGAAGGCGTGGCAGACCCGCTGGCTTTCCTACTGGCATATGAGGAGGCCGTCCTCAAGGCCGGAGGCGACGACAAGGTCATGGCCAACTAGTTTCCCATGGCCCTCACCGGCGTCCCGCATGTTTGGCTGCTCAACCTGCCAGCATCTTCTGTGGCCTCCTGGGAGGAGCTGCGCAACCTCTTCCTCGCCCACTACGCTGCGTCGGCCCCCCCGGTCATTGCAACTCTCCTGGGCGGCTCACAGGCACCACCCTTAGGCCGTCACGCCAAGCTGTTCTTCCGCCAGATCAACGCCTCCCTCGCGCGGCAAGGAGCTCCTCCGGGTTGGGCGGCACCCAAGGCCGACCTGACCTTCAACTCGAACGATCACCCCGTCAACACCGTCTGCTCGGGTGCGCTCCCGATGCTTTGCACGCCCACCATCTGCCAGGTGGTCGTTACCAAGACCCTCATCGACGGCGGCATCGGCCTCAACGTGCTCTCTGTGGAGGCCTTCAGCCTCCTCCATGTACCGCATTAACGGCTCCGACCCAGCAAGCCCTTCTCGGGCGTCGGAGGCGGTTCCTCCAGCTCCCTGGGGCAGATCCGCCTTCCTGTGACCTTCGGCACCCACGACAACTTCCGCACGGAGCTGGTCAACTTCGACGTCACCTACATCGGCCTCCCGTACAACACCATCCTCGGATACCCCGCCTTGGATCAATACATGGCAGTGACCCATCCGGCCTACAACCTCATGAAGATGCCTGGGAGCAGTGGCGTCCTCACCATGGCAAGAGATACCAAGGACGCTATGCTGGTGCTCAAGCTTGCCCTCAAGACCGCGGTAGTGCAGCCTGCCAGCGTGGACACCTCCAAGGCCAAGGGGGCTGCGCCGACCAAGAAGAAGTAGCTGTTCACCTAGGACAAGGCGGAGACCAAGCAGGTGCCGGTTGAGGAGGACGGGTCCTCAAGCGCCACCTTCACCATAGGTGCCAACCTCAACCCCGACCAAGAGGAGGCACTGGTGAAGTTCCTGCGCTCGAACAAGGATGTGTTCACATAGGAACCCAAGCAGCTAGCAGGGGTCCCAAGGCAGGTGATTGAGCATCACCTGAATGTGTGGCCCAATGTACGCCCCGTGAAGCAGAAAGCAAGGCGGCAGTCCACCGAGAAGCAGGCCTTCATCGTCCAAGAAACCCACAAGCTAGAGGCAGCAGGTGTTATTCGCGAGGTTCGCTACCCCGAATGGCTGGCAAACCCTGTTGTTGTGCCAAAGGGGGGGAGGAGTGCATGTGCGTTGACTTCACCAACCTCAACAAGGCCTATCCTCAGGATCCGTTCCCGCTCCCCCACATCGACCAAATTGCCGACTCCACCACCAAGTGCGACCTGCTGTGTTTCTTGGATGCATTTTCGGGTTATCACCAAATCAAGATGGTGGTAGAAGATGTGGAGAAGACAACCTTCCTGACCCCATGTGGGGTGTACTGCTACACCTGCATGCCGTTCGGGTTGCGCAACGCAGGCGCAACCTTCCAGCGGCTGATGCACATCGCCTTGGGCCGGCAGCTCGGGAAAAATGCCGAGGCTTACGTCGACGACATTGTGGTGAAGTCTCGGGAGGCGAAGACCTTGATCCAGGACCTGGAGGAGACCTTCGCGAGCCTCCGCAAAGTGGACCTGCGACTCAACCCGGAGAAGTGCGTATTTGGCGTTCCTTCCGCAAGCTTCTGGGCTTCCTCGTGTCCACAGAGGGATCGAGGCCAACATGGAGAAGGTCAAGGCGATCGAAGACATGAGCCCACCGCAAACCCTCAGGGAAATGCAGAAGCTCGCCGGGCGCGTAACTGTGCTAGGATGTTTCATTTCCAAGCCGCGGGAGCGCGCCCTGCCCTTCTTCAAGCTGATGAAGAATAAGGGCTTGTTTGAGTGGACACAGGAGGCCGACCAAGCATTTCAAGACCTCAAGAAATATCTAACCATCCCTCCTATGATGGTGGCGCCATGCCCTCTCGAGCCCCTGGTGCTCTACCTCACCGTCACACCCTACTCCGCCAGCGCAGCTCTGGTGGCGGTTCGGGAGGAGCGCCAGGTCAAGGCTGCATCACGACCAGCCATGGCCGTGACAACACAAGACCAGGGAGGCTTCGCGAGGACCACGGCCTCGGCGGATGGAGACCAGCCTCAGTAGGAAGACGCCCCCCAGGGCTGAAGAGGCCGCGCCAGGGAACCAGGCGCTGGGGGCTCCTTCGTCTCAGGAGGCGTCTCACCCTCCGGAGGGCACATACCTCGTCAGCACACCCACCCTCGTCGAGCATCTGGTGTACTTCGTCAGCATGGTGTTGCGGGACGCAAGGGCGTGATACCCCATGCCCCAGAAGCTCTTGCTCGCGCTATTGGTGGCCTCGCGAAAGCTGCGACACTACTTTCAAGGTCACCCCATCAAGGTCGTCTCAGCCTACCCATTGGAAAGGGTACTCAGGAGCCCCAACTCCGCTGGAAGGGTCACCGAATGGAACATCAAGCTGCAAGCGTTTCAGTTGGAATTCAGCACAACCAGGGTCATCAAGGGGCCGCACTTGCAGATTTAATGGCAGAATGGACAGAGGCCCCGGGGCTCGAGGCAGGCTAGGATCGGTCACTTTCCCCAGGAAGTGAGGCACCAGATGGCTGGGTCATGTACTTTGATGGAGCATTCTCGTGGCATGGCACGGGGGCTAGTGCATTGCTTATATCCCCCACTCAGGACAAGCTCTATTACGCCGTGCAGCTGTGTTTCCAGCATGGAGAGAAGGTCTCCAACAACATAGTAGAATACGAGGGCCTCATAGCAGGCTTGAAAGCTGCAGCTGCACTGGAGATGAAGTGCCTCATCATCAAGGGTGATTCACAACTCCTCGTCAACTTCTCCAACAAGGTGTACAAGCCGAAGGATGAGCACATGGAAGCGTATCTTGCGGAGGTGCGTAGGATGGAAAAGCAGTTTTGGGGGCTGGAGTTGCAGCATGTGCCCCGCGGCACCAATCAAGAGGCTGATGACATCACCAGGAGGGCGTCCAGGCGGCTGCCTCAGGAGCCTGGCATTTTCAAGGAACGACTCTTCAAGCCATCTGCGGCACCGTCACTTTCAAGCATAGCACAGCCTCGGGAGGAACTCCCTCAGCCACCTGCCACAGGAGCCCCGACCTATGGCCCGACCTTGGAGCACGCTTACTCCTGGCGCTAGAGCCTCAGGAGGGATGCTGGACCACAGAATTCAAGGACTACCTGATGCAAGGGACGCTGCCAGAGAAAGAGGAGGACGCGGAACGCGTGGCCCGGCAGGCCACAACCTACTGCATCCAAGACAGAGAGCTCTACCGGAAGCGGCCAAATGATGTTTCCCTGCATTGCATCTCCAGGTAACAGGGGAAGGAATTGCTGGCTGACATACACGATGGAGATTGCGGACATCACTCGTCATCACGGACCCTCGTCGGCAAGGCGTTTTGCAGCGGGTTCTACTGGCCTACGGCACTCAACGACGCAATCGAGCTGGTGAAGTCCTGCAAAGCCTGCCAATTCCATGCCAAGCACATCCATCAGCCAGCTCAGGGCCTGCAGACCATCCCACTCTCATGGCTATTCGCGGTCTGGGGGCTGGATATCTTGGGCCCGTTTCCTCGAGCTCTTGGGGGCTACTGCTACCTCTACATCGCCATCGACAAGTTCACCAAGTGGGCAGAGGTGGAAGCCGTCCGCACCATCCCAGCTGGTTCTGTAGTCAAGTTCATCAAGGGCCTCGTGAGCCGGTTTGGGGTCCCTAACCGCATCATCACCGACAACGGTTCGCAGTTCACCAGCAATCTCTTCAAAACATATTGTGCTAACCTTGGAACGCAGATATGCTACGCTTTAGTGGCACACCCCCGGAGTAACGGCCAGGCTCAACGCGCCGACGCGGAGGTCCTAAGGGGCCTCAAAACCAGGACCTTCAAGAAGAAGTTGGAGGCATGCGGCAGGGGATGGTACGACGAGCTCCAGTCCGTGCTATGGTCCATCCGCACTACCGCCACCAAGCCAACTGGTGAGACCCCGTTCTTCCTCGTCTACAGAGCAGAGGCGGTCCTCCCTCACGAGGTCAGGCGTCGCTCCGCGTGGGTCCTAGCGTTTGATGAAGCGCAACAGGATGCCATGCGGGGGATGGACCTCGTGCTGGGGGAGGAGCGCCGTCGTGAAGCCACACTGCGAGCAGCAAGGTACCAGCAGGCGCTGAGGCGACATCATTGCTGCAACATCCTCCCCAGGACTCTCAAGGTAGGTGACCTCGTGCTCAGGCAGGTGCTCTCCAGGGAAGGGCCGCATAAGCTCTCGCCCATGTGGGAGGGCCCGTTCAAGGTTGTCCATGTTTCCAGGCCTGGCGCCGCGTGCCTGGAGACTCAGGAAGGGGTGCCCATCCCAAACGTCTGGAACATTCAGCACCTCCAGAAGTTCTACCCTTGAAGAAAGGCCCAGTGCCTGTGAAGAAGGCCCGATGCCTGTGAACCTCGTGGCCCGAAGAAAGGGCCGGTGCCTGTGAAGAAGGCCCAGTGCCTGTGAAGCTCGCCGCCCTTGACACTCTCACGTAACAATGAGTTGGGGCTGTACACGCCCCAGAGTCTTCGGAGTGTCGCCCTCGGGCCTCGGGGGCTCCCGCCCACGCCCAGTGGTAGCACTTAGCTCCACGCTAGTGAGAAGACGTCGAAGACTAGACTAGGTGCCGGACGCGGCTTTTCATTTGCTTTCAACAGTTGGCTCGTTCTCCCTTGTTTGAACCTTTATTGAAGTTGCTTCTAGTGTTGTTTGCCGTCTTCTGCCCTTGTTCTCTGTTTTCTGCTTTTGTCTGGCTCGCTCTCTCTCTCTCGCAAACCTCGCGAGGGGGCTGCGCGGGCGCCCTCGTGAGCCCTTCCTCTCTTAAATTTTTGCGAGGCTCTCTCCTTCGAGTTCGCAGTGGGAGCACCCCTCCCGGCCCATGCCCCTCGGGCATCGCGAGACGAAGTACCGGGCCATAGCCGGAAACCCTCACGACCAAGGTTCGGAAATGATTCTCCCAACAGATTTTTGCAGCTCTTAAGGTGCCCGGCGAGGCCTTGAGCAGGCACCCCACGAGGCGAAAACTACTGCAAACGTCCCGAGCTAAGTTTTTTCCTACGCGCGTGCAAATAACGGCGACAACATAACACAACATAGGGACAATTAATGTAGTATGATAATTAGGGGATCATAGTCTGTTGCACGCCCGCACAGGGCCCCATACTTCTCTCTCTCGATGCAGGAAAAGGAGGAAAACAAAATAAAAGCAGCGCGTGCCTTGCGACAGCTCGCGTGGAAGGATCTGCGTCGTCCTCCCGAGCTCAATCAGACTCCGCCTTGCGCTTCACCGGGGCGTGGCGACGGGACGACCCGCTACTGCCTTCAAAGCAGGCGCGGCAGCGTGGTGGATGATCGCGGCCACCGCTGGAGGAGCTGTCGCCGGAGGAGGAGCCGCTAAAGCTCGACGAGCTACGGTTGCCTCCGGGAGCAGGTTCGCCTTCGCCCTCGTCACGGCCGTCGCCAAGGCCGAGCACCTCGTCACCATCATCGTCTTCAGGGAAGCACCCAACGTGGCGGCCATCTTCTCCGAACACCCTCACGTAGAGGGTCGCATCATCGTCGTACTTGAAGTGGAGGGTGCACCACCTGTCCAGGCCACGCGCGTGGGCAAACGTCTACCAGCCCCGGGCCAGGGACACATTTCCGGCGACGGAGATCTCCACCACGACCCAGGATGCCCTGCTGCTGCAGCCGTCCGCCTGCAACCAGAGTCTGCCGGAGCCAGCGGCCGGCAGTTCGCCGGCAAAGAAGCGAGGGAGCTGGAGCCAGTTGCCGGCCGGGTCGTCCGACCACACAACGAACTCCGGCAGCACCTCTACCAAATGGAAGCGCGGCCGTGGAGGCCGCGCAGCCACGACACGCCGTCCCTCACCGACCGGGCTGCCTTGACATGGGCAGCCACCACCGTGTAAAGGGCCACCGATGCAACGACGGGAAGCCACGGTAGGGGTCGCGGGGTGCTTGCGAGGACGACCTTGGCCGCGCTTGGGCGGAGGAGAGCCAGGCCCTTCGTGGCAAGCCTTCCTCTTCTCCGCGACCGAGAACCTCTTCCCGGGCGCCATGGGATGCTGCGAGCAACAGGAGCGAGGAGGGAGAAGAAGCAGGGGGAGCAAGAAGAGATGGGCAGCGGGGGCTTTCGCCCCTCCCCCTTTATAACCCAAGGGAGGCCAACCTTCGGCCTCCACGGTCGCAGGTAATCATGACTTTTTTTTGCATGCGGCAGGGACTCATCAAATCGGGCAGTTGTCGGGGCAGCGTGGGGAAGCGGAGACGCCCACGTCCAATCAATCGCCACGCGACAACCAAGGCCGCAGGCTATTGGGGCCCGCGGCGCTCCGCACTTGCCCTTTGGTTTCGCTGCTAAGCCAAGTCCGAGCACGCCTTGGGCCCGGGGGCTACTGTCGGCGTTCTGGGAATGGGGGTCCCCAAACTTGCCTGCCCGCGGCCTGCAGCGTGGCTCAACAAGTGGCCCAGTACGGCACGTCTTCATCAACCCAAGCTCAAGACCCTCGCGAGGGGCCAAGCCTCGCGGGGCGAATGACGCAAGGCCTCCTCAGGGGCGGCCTCACCAGGCAAGCTCGCGAGGAGGCGGGGAGATCAAGTCAAGGGGTGCCTCTCGAGGTGCTCATGATGCAAGCCATGACAATCAAGATCAGGCGGGCGCCAGGCGGGCGCTAGCCTGCGCAGTGTCCTCGTTTCCTCTTTGGTGCAAAGGGGGCCAGCACAGGCGCGGAGTACCGAGGCATCAGGCAAAGGTTTCCATATTGGTGCAACAAGACCAAGACCAGCAGGACAGCAGGACAGAGGTCACCATGGAGCCCAAGACGGTGTCATCACCAGCACCTTTCGCAGTCGAAGACCACCTTTAGTCAGGATAGCTTGTATTAGCTGTCCCCTTTTGAAATGGCCGTTGTTGGATCCCTTCCCGCTCAATATTTGGGAAGAGGACCAGGGCCTCTATAAATAGAGATAGCCACCACAGTAGGAAGGCATCTGGAATCTGATCCGAACCTGGCTCATCCACACCACCACAAGAACACCTCTCTTAGCGAGGCTGTTCTTCCTCTGTATTGTTCATCATTAGCCCAAGAGACAATCCACCACACCACACACTGGATTAGGGTATTACACCACAACGGTGGCCCGAACCAGTATAAACCCCGTGTCTCTTGTGTTGTTCTTCGTGCTAGCTTAAAATCGCGGCGAGGTTGTGGGCGTGTTTTCGTAGGGAGAAGATCTTCGTGTGCACCCCAGAGTTCGAACCTTAAGGGTTTTGCCGGAACCCTATATCCGACAAGTCTGACAGCATACCGTACGTTAGTCACACATTGCATTACTGCCTCGATCCAGGAAGGAGCAAAACCCAGCTTGGCCAGGCACTGATGAAGGTAGCTCCACTCCAAATGATCATAGGCCTTCATCATGTCGATCTTGAGTGCAAAGAAGGGTTTCTTCACTCATTGTTTCCTGATTGTGTGTAGGCACTCATACATAGTCAGAGTATTATCCATGATCAACCTACCAGGAACAAAAGAACTCTGAGTCTCAGACACCACCACAGGAAAAATGGACTTCAACCGGTTTGCTAAGACTTTGGATGCGATTTTATAGAGCACATTGCAAAGGATGATAGGACGGAAATTCTTCAACTGTTTTGGCTTGACCGTCTTCGAAATCAGAACTATGACTGAATCACAAAAACCCTCCAGAATCGGCCCCCCTCCAACAAACCACGAACTGCCTGACATATGTCATCCCCCAAGAAGTTCCAATGGGTCTGGTAAAAATAGCAGGGAATCCGTCAGGTCCGGGGGCCTTGGTTGGTCCCATCTGAAACAACATAGCCTTGATCTCACTGAACACCTTATTAGGAATAGCTTGCAAAACCTCATCATCAGTCGGGCATGGTTCAGATGTGAAGAGTTTTTCATAGTAGGACTGCACCAAGCCCTTGATCTGCCCTTGAGAGTTGCATGTTGAACCATCCTCCCGGAGAAGCGAGTGGATTCTGTTAGTTCTCCTTATAGCCGATGCTCTAGCCTGGAAGAACTCGGTATTACGGTCTCCTGCCTTTAGCCAATCCACCCGTGAGCGTTGACGTTCCATGATTTCCTCACGTTCAAACAGCTCGTGTAGCTGACTCTCAATGTGCTTTTCTTCTGACAGAGATACTGGGGAAGGCGGAGAAGCCCTAATCGAAGCCAGTCGGTGCTCCATCTTTCCAATGTTCTTACAAATAGAGCCAAAAGCTCCCTTGCTTCGGGAACACAGAGATCCAGCCACATCCTTCAAATTCGCCCATGTCAAACTCAAAGACAAACGACCATCTCTACCAGCAGACCATGCTTGTTCGAGGGTCTCTTTATAATCAGATGCTCGTAACCACATCACCTCAAATCTGACACCTTGCTGTACTGGGGCCGAGTGGCGCTGTTGGGAACCGCTGTCCAGGTAAACAAGTATTGGATAATGATCAGATGTATTGGCAATGACATTCTCCATGCTACAATCATCAAATAGACCGGTGGAGGCACTGTTAGCCATGGCACGGTCTAAACGACATCGGACATTGCTATTGGGGTCTTGCCTATTGCACAAAGTGAATTTCGGACCCAAGAAACCCAAATCAAACATCCCACAATCCACCAAACAATCCTGGAAAGCAACCATCTACGAGTCCAGCCGGTCCCTAGGACCACAGTGTTCATCCTAAATGAGTACCTCATTAAAGTCTCCACAACAAATCCAAGGACCCGTACAGGAAGATTGCATGCGTCGAAGGAGCTCCCCAAAATGAGATCTATCCTCTCTCCTTGGTTCCCCATAGACAAAAGAGGCCCGCCAGGGCAGGACCTCATCTAGATGGACCTTGACATTAATACACCTCTTGTTGGCAGCCCTAACCATTACTGCTGCGGCATGCAACCAGAAGAGAGCAAGGCCACCACTGAGCCCCTCACTGCTGACAGCAAAACAACTAGAATAACCCAATGAACACATGCAATTCTTAACTCTTGAATCCCTCATCTTTGTCTCTGAAAGAAAGAGGAGGGAGGGTCAGTAGAGCTTCACAAGCCAGTGAAGCTCGCCAACTATCGAGTCCGACCCCAGGCCTCGACAGTTCCAGTAGATGATACTCATTGCGTCTGGCGGGGCTGCATCGCAGCCGCCGCCGGAACCACCGATCGAGGGTCTCATGTACATTGTTTCTTGTTGGAGTCCGTATCAGCGACCTGCTCCACACCAGAAGAAGCAGGCAGATGACCCGTAACCAAGACTAGGGCTAGAGCATTGGCATCCGCCGGTTCCTGATCACGGGCCGAAGCCAATGGGAGTGACTTAGCCGATTTCCTCTTCTGCCCAGATGTGCCATTCTTTTCCTGACCACCCAAGAAAAGCTCCCTACTCGTGGCACCAGATCTTCCCCTCCCTCACCCACATGAGGAGGGTGCGTGATGATAAACCACAAGTATAGGGGATCGTTTGTAGCCTTCTTTGATAAATAAGAGTGTCGAACCCAACGAGGAGCTAAAGGCAGAACAAATATTCCCTCAAGTTCTATCAACCACCGATACAACTCTACGCACACTTGACGTTTGCTTTACCTAAAACAAGCATGAAACTATTTTGCAAGAATAAAACTATGTGTACTTTGCGAGAATAAAACTACGAATAAATTGCAAGGTAATAAAAGTGGATAGCTTTTGTCAACGAGAAAGTCATTAGTCCCTAGGCAATTGATAACAAGTACCGGTAATCATTCTTGTAATTTTATATGAGGGAGAGGCATGAGCTAACATACTTTCTCTACTTGGATCATATGCACTTATGTTTGGAACTCTAGCAAGCATCCGCAACTACTAAAGATCATTAAGGTCGTGAAACCCAACCATAGCATTAAGTATCAAGTCCTCTTTACTCCCATACGCCATAACCCACCTACTCGGGTTTAACCTTCTGTCACTCTCGCAACCCACCATAGGCAAATCATGAACATATTGCAACACCCTACAGCGGGGGCCTGTCACGTTTGCGCTAGAACGGAGGCCACCATAGGACAACACCATAAATAAAATATACAATCATACCAACCAAGATCACGATTAACCCATAGGACAAAACGGATCTACTCAAACATCATAGGATAAACATAGATCATTGGGAAATAATATATGGAGTTGAGCACCATGTTTAAGTAGAGATTACAGCGGGGAGAAGGGGTGTTACACCGCTGCATAGAGGGGAGAGAGTTGGTGTTGATGGTAGCAAGATTCTTGAAGTAGATCGCCGTCATGATCCTAGCCCTGGCGGCCCTCCGACGCCACCGGGAGAGAGGGGGAGAGAGCCCCCCTCCTTCTTCTTATTCTTCTTCCTTGGCCTCGCCCCTAGATGGGAGGAGGGTTCTCCCTATGGTCCATGGTCTCCATGGCGGCGGATGGGTGGGAGCCCCTCCGAGATTGGATCTCCCTCTATGTTCTCTTCTGTTTCGCGCTCCCCAGATCTGGCCAAAAACCGTTTCTTATATTCGGAGATCCGTAACTCCGATTGCCCTGATCTTTTTACATGATTTTTTTCCGGATATAAGCTTCCTTGCGCCCAAAGTAGAGCTCCAACCGACGTACGAGGTGAGTACAACCCGCCACCACGCGCCAGGGGCCTGGGGCGCGCCCTGGTGTATCGTGGTCTGTGTGGGCCTCCGTTTGCGGTGATTCCACCTCCTAAAATTCACAAATATTCCAAAATAATTCTCCATTGAGTTTCATCATGTTCGGACTTCGTTTGATATGGATTTTCTGTGATACAAAAACATGCAACATACAAGAACTAGCACTGGGCACTGGATAAGTAAGTTGTCCAAATAAATCATATAAAAAGTTGCCAAAAGTATGTAAAAGTTGAATAATATTGGCATGAAACAATCAAAAAATATAGATACGACGGAGACGTATCAGCATCCCCAAGCTTAATTCCTGCTCGTCCTTGAGTAGGTAAATGATAAAAAAGATAATTTTTGATGTGGAATGCTACCTATCATAAACTTGATCATATATCTAGTCATGCCACGAATATTAAGACATAAGTGATTCAAAGCAATAGTCTATCATTTTACATAAAGACATCAATACTCAGGCATCCCAATAAATAATCATGTCTTTCAAAATATCAATGCTAAAGAATGTTATCCCTGCAAAATCATATAGTCTTGTCATGCTGTGTCTTCCTAACACAAAGTATAAATCATGCACAACCCCGATGCCAAGCCAAGCATTTGGTTCATACTTCTTAACGCGCTTCAGCTTTTTCAACCCTCATGCAATACATGAGCGCAAACCATGGATATAGCACTACGGGTGGAATAGAGTATGATGATAGGGGTAAATATAAAGAAGATAAAAAGGTAAGAAAGTCTCACATCGACGCGGCTAACCAACGGGCTATGGAGATGCCCATCAATTGATATCAACATGAGGAGTAGGGATGGCCATGCAACGAATGCACTAAGAGCTATAAGTGTATGAAAGCTCCATATGAAAACTAAGTGGGTGTGCATCTAATCCTATAATGAAATATTCCCACTAGTATATGAAAGTGACAACATATGAGACTCTCCGTATGAAAAACATGGTGCTACTTTGAAGCACAAGTGTGGTAAAGGATACTAACAATGCCCCTTCTCTCTTTGTTTTTTTCTTTTTCCTTTTGTTTCTTTTTTTTCTCTTTTTTCTTTTTTTCTTTTTTTTCTCATTGTCCGGAGTCATCCCAACTTGTGGGGGAATCATAGTCTCCATCATCCTTTCCTCACTCGGGCACTGCTCTAAAAATGATGATCATCACACTTCTATTTACTTATAACTCAAAAGAAATAAAAATTACAACTTGATACCTATGAAAAAGTATGACTCTATATGAATGCCTCCTACAGATGATCTAACATAACATGTATGAAAAATGATGAACGGTGGCTGAGCCACAACTACTATGTTAGCTATATGATCATGCAAAGCAATATGACAATGAATGCTCAAGTCATCAAACGAAAGCGGTGGAAGTTGCATGGCAATATATCTTGAAATGGCCATGGAAAAGCCATAATAGGTAGGTATGGTGGCTGTTTTGAGGAAGATATAATAAGGCTTATGTGTGATATAGTGTATCATATCACGGGGTTTTGATGCACCGGCGAAGTTTGCACCACGTCTCGAGGTGAGAAAGGGCAATGCACGGTACCGTAGAGGCTAGCAAATTGCGGAAAGGTAAGAGTGCGTATAATCCATGGACTCACATTAGTCATAAAGATCCCATATATTTATCGCAAAATTTTATTAGCCCTCGAAGCAAAGTACTACTACACATGCCCCTAGGGGGATAGATTGGTAGGAAAAGACCACCGCTCGTCCCCAACCGCCACTCATAAGGAAGACAATCGAGGATAAATTGTGCTCCAACTTTCATATCATAATGAGAGACTATACGTGCATGCTTCGGGAATCACAAACCTTAACACCAATATTCTTACTAACCACATCCGTTTACTAGTACTTCCCACATATTATCATCTCTATATCACAAAACTATTGCAAGGAATCAAACATATCATATTCACTGATCCATAAGTTTGACGTAGGATTTTATGACTAACCATGCAATTGACCAATTCCTGTTGACTCTCTAAATAGATATAAGTGAAGCATGAGAGTTTAATTCTTTCTACAAAAGAACATGCTCTAATAAATATAAGTTAAGTATAAGAGAATTCTATGAACATCGGTTTTCTATGTGAAGAGAAACAGGCAATCTAAACTTCAAATGATATAAGTGAAGCACAAGAAGCATTCTATAAAGCCATACTCAAAAGATATAAGTGAAGTGCAATGAGCATTCTATAAATCAACCATGGACTATCTCATACCAGCATGGTGCATAAAAGAAAAATGAAAACTAAATGCAAAAGACGCTCCAAGATTTGCACATATCATATGAATGAAATGAATTCGAAAACATATCGATACTTGTTGAAGAAAGATGGGATGCCTTACGGGGCATCTATCATGGAATAGTCACGGTAGATGTCCTAGCAGAAGGACTTAGTCATGGAGCCATCACAACTAGGTTAGCTTAAAGGGGTTAAATGGGACAAAGGACACAGGAGTTTATACTGGTTCGGCCCCTTGCGGTGAAGGTAAAGGCCCAATCCAGCATGAGGTGGTATTGCTTATGTCTCGATTACCAGGGAGCGAATCTGCTTGACCTAGCTTTCGATCTGTTGTTTCTTGTCCTGAACCGCCGCGGGGTCATCCCATTATATACACAGGTTGACGCCCAGCGGCTCTCGGAGTCCCGTCTGGCTCATAGACAACGTGTCCGGCTCGGTGACTATCTATTCATGCCTTACAATACAAGTCTTACACATAAGGCGGTTTATTTCTACGGGCCTTAAGTCGCCCTTGGGCCTTGGGCCCTTATCTTGAACCGCCATCTTCAATATCCTTGTGGGCTTCATATGATGAATTGCCATAGGTATAATCTGGCCCCTCCTGGGCGGGTCATACCTAATAGTTATATCCCCAACATTAGGCCCCACGTTGATTTGAACTGGTTGTCAATCTTCAACACTTAGAAAAAAAATCTTCCCTTCTTCCTTTGTGTGCAAATTCATAACCCGCCATGACGTCATCTCCTGGAATTGCGATAATCCGCCATGACGTCACCTGTCATTAATTCGCACAATACCCAATATATCTCAATGGATCTTTATCTTAATAGCCGTCCCGAGAATCGAGGCGCCCGAGCAGCTGGATAACCGTGATTTTTGGCCTCCTCGTTTTTCGTGCCCACTTATTAGCCTTTCCTTATAAATAGTCACGAACTCCTCTTCTCATTATCCCCTCTTTCCTTCATCTTCCTCCTCTCGCGACTCTCCTGTCACTCGAGCTCCGCCGCCGCCATAAAGCACACTGTTGTCCTCGTCCTTGGCCGCTGCATCAACCTGAATGGACCAGAAAATGGCAGCGCTCCTCTACAGTTCATCTGACTCTGTAAGTACTCTACCCCATGTACTCTAGATCTGCCTTAGGGTTTCTGAGTTCTTCGTGTTTGTCGTAGCTGCTCGTAGTTTAACTCCAACCTGAGCATCATTTGATCTGGAAATAGCATATATCTCGCGCGGTAATAGTTTTGCCCCTGTTCTCAATACTAGTGGACCCTTTTTCCTTGAGATAAGATCTCCTCAGAACCCACGAACTCCCTTGTTCTGTTTTTAGGTTTTGATTTATTTTCTTTTTCTGAACTGCCGCTGATCCAAAATAATAGTTGCAATCTATGAAAACTGTTTGTCCAGTACTTAGCAAAAATTTGCTTCCTGATAAACCAACTTGGTCATGGCGGCTTATATCACCGGCTGTAGTTAAATTCAATGTTCAATAGATTCCTCCTTTGATAGACATCAAACTACTCATGGTGTCTTACATAGCCCGCTGTAACTAGTCATCTACCATTAGGACCCATTAAGCTGCCATTCTGAATATGTACTGTAATACTTTCCCACCGGCTTAATTTTGAACCAGCAAACTTGTTCTTTTCCTTTTTAGGCTTCTTTCTTCGCAATGGCCCCAAAGCCAGCCACTTCCTGCAACTGGGTTCCTTCCATTGTCACTGAGAACACACTCTAGGACTTTGTGAAAATTGGCTATTTGCCAAAGAAATCTGTCATGCATTACTGCGCTCCTAAGCCGAAAGAGGAGAAACCTCAACCAAAAGATGATGAAGTCATTGTCTTTACCAATCAAATGAACCGGGGCTTCTCACCGCCCGGCTCTAAATTCTTCCGAGATGTTTCTTCACTTTTTCAACCTTCACCCTCAAGACATCGGACCCAATTCTGTGTCAAATATATGCAATTTCCAAGTGTTCTGTGAGGTGTACCTTCAAGAGGAGCCCAGTGTGGAACTTTTCAGAGAGTACTTTTATTTGAACCGCCAGAACGAGTACTACAACGGACCCAGTTTGGAACTTGGTGGGATCTCAATCCAACAACGGGGGGATGCTATTTTCCCTTATGTGCACCTGCCGAGTCATCCCAAGGATTGGAACCAGACATGGTTCTACTGCAAGGATACTTCTCCTGCTGATGAGAACGGACTGCCCGGCTTTCGCACCCTACGTCTTGAATCAAATCATACTCTCCTTGACAAGCTTACAACAGTTGAACGCAAAAGACTCGCCCCTACTATTGCCAAGGTTAAGGCTCTGTTGGGAAACAACTTAACCAACATTGACTTGGTTCAATGCTGGGTTGCATGGCGGATCATCCCCTTGAGTCGCTGCACCGGCTTAATGTGCACCTACACCGGTAGCAAAAAGGATCCACTACGCCACAGCTTTAAGGATTTAACTAACGACACCATCAATGAGATGAAAAAGTCTCTTCTGAATGAAAGCCCGGCTGACTGCAGCAAGGTGGGCCTAAGCCCTTTATGCGAATCTAACCCGGCACCAGAAGTAAGCCACCAAACTAGCTATTTTGTCTTCATCCTTAATACTTTGTTTAATTCAACTTTGATGATTTTCACAGGCTGATGACGACTTTTGGAAGAAAGAATATGATCATGAAGCTGCGAGAAGGGCCAGGAAGGCCAAGAAAGCCATCAAGAGAACCACCAAGAAGAGGGGAAAGAAGCCCAGTGCTTCTGAGCTACTTGATTTGGACGACACCTCTGAGTCAGAGGTAGCCCTTGATTCTCTTGGCTCCTTTTTCAACCATCTTATTGACACTGATTATCACCAGGATGACACGGGAACGAGTCAGACAGTTTAAGAAGAGGTAACTATCATTTCCTCCGACTCCGAGCCCTTGCCAAGACAAAAAATTCGAAGAGTAACCCGGAAAGTAAGCTTGTCACACCCCTTAGCTCATCTGGATCCTCACTTTCTTTTGAAGCAACAGCAGCACCAGAGCTGGCGACAGACTCGGACTAGCAGGGATGAAGAATTATCATCCGGCTTACCGAAAACTCCAAGGAAGCATCGAAATGAGGTCACCCCTGAATTAAACTCTTTTTATCCTTTGGTGGGTCTCATCCACCAACCACTCAATTCTTCCGACTCAAATTATCAGGAAGCATCTCGTTCCCCTTCCGGCACTCAACTCAATCTCATCTGCCAGCTTTCAAGACTGCTCCTGGGTAATAACAATTACTTATTTTATCATTATGCTTCTTGATACTTATACTGACCTTTCATGACTCATGAAGTGGAAAAGCCAAGCCCAGCAAGAAGGCAAAGGTCAATAAGCCGGTCGGAGACCCAAAAGTCAGTGAACCAGAGCAACAAGCTGTAGCGCCTGAAGCCTCTGTTCCTCAACCATCTGAGTTGGCTCTTGATATTCCACCAGTGACTCCCGAGCCTCCTGTTCATCAAGCCAGTGACAACCCTTTAAATCTTGAAGCCTCAAGCCCTGTTAAGATGTCTAATGCCCAAGATGATGATGTGGTGATCACCAATACCGGCTTTAGAGAGTCGGGAAGACCTACTGTCTTGGCCAAACACTCTGCCAAGGAGGAGCGTACTGAATGATGCAACGTAAGATTTGACGTTGCTGAATACTCCCAATTAAGCATTAGCAAAGTGTATTCTGGTTATCTCAGTCAAGTACACAGCAGCCATGAACTTGAAGTTGACATGGTGAAGCAAATGCACCAAAAGTTTGAGGTATGAACTCTTCCTTTATTGAGTTATGCACATCCTGTCAGCCCTCAAGTCTACTATTTATGATGAATATGTTGTAGACTTAGATTAACCATGAGCATAAGTAATATCCTCTGATAGAATCCTTTAGAAATCCAGCTTAAAGCATTTAGCTTAAAGTATAGCTATAATGGTTAACACTGAATCCGTAGCCCCCAAGGGCCGGTTTAATCAGCATGAATGAGTCGGTCCTTTATACTCTTGTGTAAAAAGCATTACTTACTTGTGTAGTTCTCATGAGCCGACTGTGGCCGTTTGTAGCATAAACGGGTCATTGTAAAAAACATGTAATATGCATTAGCCCCCAAGTGCCAAGTACTCTTGCTTGCAAAGTGCTTCAGACTTATTCACATAAGCTGTCACATAAATAAAGTTTTTGGCAGACATTAGCCCCCAAGTGCCAAGTGTTGTTGCTTGCAAAAGGCTTGGGACTTAATGTTTTGAATTAACATTGAATTATGATTTTGATCCGGTGTATGTACAGACCACCACTGCTCAACTTCAAGCAGAGCTGTCTGACTTGAAGACTCGTCTGGAGCTACAAGATGCGGATACCCAGAAGGTGAACTCAAAGTTCAAATTCAGCATGGTTGAGGCAGAAAAACTGAAAGCCGGCTTTGAAGTTGAAAAAAGCGCCTAGGCTGAAGAGAAGATTGCCTTGACACAGCGGTATGAAAAAGCGGAGGCGGCTCTCCAGGAAGCGACCACTGAACTTACCAGCTTAAAACGCCAGGTATCTCAGATGGTGTCTGCTATCTTTGGTAAGTCGCCTTATGACTGTCAAATTTGAATATATTCCTTGATGATATGAACCACTTTTAATCCATCCAATGATTATTTTGCAGGCCCTAGGAGCACCAATCTCAACCAAGATATGCTTGTGAAGCTAAAGGCAGTTTACACACTGGTGGAGCAGCTTTACACTGGTGCTCAGCATGCATTGGCCACAATTTCTCCATCTAATGAAGCCCCCACTCTC
This sequence comes from Triticum aestivum, assembly GCF_018294505.1. Classification (NCBI taxonomy): domain Eukaryota; kingdom Viridiplantae; phylum Streptophyta; class Magnoliopsida; order Poales; family Poaceae; genus Triticum; species Triticum aestivum. Next base: position 518,365,062 of record NC_057801.1, read on the forward strand.
TTGGTTGATGTGTTAAGGAAGCTTTCCGTTCTGCCCGAGAGGTTTAGTGAAATGAAGCGATCATCTGCAAGAGCCGGAGCTGTGACTGCTTTAAGCAGGGAAAAAGCATGGTTACCGGAGCTAGACCTGGCCGATATCTCTATCGAGTATCCAAGCTTTAAGGAAGACGGGGCCCCGTTTGACAAGAAAGACTTTGCTGCTTGCTTGAAGAACATACATCCTCTGGCCAGTCTGATTTCCAATGAGATGGACCTCACCAAGTATCAACCGACTTATGACTTGGAAAACCAGAAGATGCCAACGCCGTCTTACAAAGTGAAAGACCTTATCCCCCAATCCGTAAGCACACTTTTGCTCCTGAAGTTGACCCGCCCAAGCTTATTGATGATGAAGTTGAGTTCCAAGCTTTGAATGGCATTGACTGGTAATCACCAACCTTCCAGGAAGTAGAACATGATGAAGAAGAGGAGAGGGATGATTCGGAAGCGCCAAGCCATCAGAATCAAGAAGATTGATCCGCTGGGCTGTTCATATTTGTGACCTTATGAAAAACAGTTAATCATTTGGGCTCCTGGAGTCATGTAATAGGGTAGTAATAACTTTGCTCTGCCGTGCCATCGTGCATGTTCATGTTGTGCTCAACGTTGTTAAGCCGCCACTTGATAGTTATCCTTTTAGATTTATCATGATGTTGAGTGGTGCAGATGAAAATTTCGATTTATCCTGCACACAAGTTGATTAAAAGAACCCTTGGCGGTTTACCACAGGACGGGTCATAATACCTCGCATATAACTACCGAACTTAAAATAGTTATAGATAAGGCTGGTGTAACCTGAATTTGAACATAATTTAGAATAATGATATCATACTTGTGATATTAAATCATACTACTGGTTTACGATACTTGAGCACCCAAAGCTTTAGAAGACAATATTTCCAAGTGCTTGATATCATCATGTATGGGCGGTTTGTCGCCTCTCATTAAGCCGGGTAATAGAAACCACGGGTAAGCTTCAAATATGAGCTGTGAGAGTGAAGGCTGGCCGGAATCACTTTAAACCAAAAAGCAAGATAATATCAAGAAGACCCGAAAAAAATCTTCAAAAAATCAAGTCAAATGAGAAAAAGTGAGGCTATGCTTCGAATACGAGCAGGAAGCCGGACCAAAAGGGTTAATAGCTATGATTCGAATACGATCAGGAAGCCCCCAAATGGTTTTTGGCATTGCACCGATCAAAGTGGTACCGACAGCTATGATTCAAATACGATCAGGAAGCCCCCCCAGTGTCCATAATGATTAATGGCTATGATTCGAATACGATCAAGAGCCGGACCAAGAGGGTTAACAACTATGATTCAAATATGACCAAGCCCCCAAGTGGTTTGTGATGTTTAACGGCTGTGGTTCGAATACGACCAGGAAGCCGGACCAAGAGGGTTAATGGCAATGATTCGAATACGACCAAGCCCCCAAATGATAAAAGTGTTTTTACGACTATGGTTCGAATACGACTAGGAAGCCGGACCAAGAGGGTTAACGGCAATGATTCCAATATGACCAAGCCCCCAAATGATCAAGGTGTTTTTACGGCTATGGTTCGAATACGACCAGGAAGCCGGACCAAGAGGGTTACACTACAAAAAAAAACACTTCCGTGATGATACGTGTTTGTCACAGTAGGTCACGTTTTCTGTCATGCATGTACATCCATGACGATTTTATGACAGAATCAAGATAGTCATACATGTGCTGTCGTAGAAGTGTTCCATGACATTACCAAAATTATCATCACGGAAGTGTCCACTTCCATGACGATAAATCACGCGTCACAGAAGTGCTTTCATCAAGGGTGACCAACACGTGGTATCCACCGTAACGGAACGCTGTTAAGCTATCGGGTCCGGTTTTGGATCCGATAACCCATTAACAGCCCCGACCAATGGGGATTTTCCACGTGTAAAATTGTCATTGGCTGGAGGAAACATGTGTCGGCTCATCGTTGGGATAGATGTCATCCACTCATTGGACAAGGATCCTATGATACGTTGACACGTGGCACGGCCCAACAGAGGCCCATTTCTGTGAAAATGCCGGCCCATTTGACTTGGTCAAAAGGTGGTGGGTTGGCCCATGGAAAGCCCGTTAACGGCATGTTCGCATATAGCCCATTTACAACCCACTAACATAGGGCCCGTTACGACCTATCCGAATTAGGCCCAGTAGCGTCATCTGGGTCATCCAATATGATTCCAGTCCGTTTTAACTTCTGCCCCATGTATGGCCCATGACGTCTTTCGACCCATGTGAGGCCCGTTGTAACTCTTGGCCCATTAACGGCCCGTGGTGAAATTGGCCCGTAATGAACAGTGTATCACTTTATACCCATTAACGGCCTGTGGTGAAACTGGCCTGTAATGAACAGTGTATCACTTTATACCCATTAATAGTTCGTTATTCCGTTGGGCCATTTCCAGCCCATGTTATCTTTCGGCCTTCTCAGAGCCATTTATTCTTGGGCTCATTTCCAGCATTTGTTTACTTACGGCCCGTTACTGTCATTTTCTGCTCGTGGGCCAAATTCAGCCCGAGGTTACAGTCGGCCTGTTTGTGCCCCTTTAATACGTTGGGTCGTTTTCATAGCATCATCAAATATGGCCGATTAATGACGGCCCGTTATGGTCGGCTCATGAACGGAAGATTCCAACTCTAGCCCGTTTACGGCCATAATGCGGTCTGTTATTGGACCATGTTTGGCCAACCGATCATACGGCCCGTAGAAGGCCCATTGATGATACGACCCATAGAAGGCCTATTGTGTCTACGACCTGTATAAGGCCCATTGTTTCTATGACCCGTAGAAGGCCCATTGTTTCTACGGCCTGTAGGAGGGAAATGGTAACTACAGTAAATATGTAGCCCATGGTTATTGTGGCCTAGTTTTAGAAAATAGGTTATTGCGGCCACTAGCAAACCGCGGAAAAAGAACTGCACTAACTACAAGCAAAGAAATGAACAAGACAATAAGGAAATAAATAAGCAAGCAACTTACGCTAGGCTATCACGACTATTAAACATATTACTGTTGGGATCTACGGTAGGGTGCGTCGACTGCAAATTGAAATTTCCTACACGCAGAACAACCAAGAACATGCTATGGGAGATGGATCATAGTTTGTTACCACTAGACGCGCAGTGCCGTGCAGCGGAAGAAGAGTTGGGGCAGCGCATTCGCGTGGATCATTTCCTCCTCGTCCGATCTCCCTCGAACAGCCGATCGTCCGATCCCACGTACAAGTTCGCCGGAGCGGCGCAAGTGCACCGCCTCTAACGGTATCCGCGCGTGCAGGAGGAACACCGTGCGGTGGACTGCTAGGTCCGATCACATAGTCGGTGGCGAGTGGAGGTGGCTATTCGCAACACATGCAAAACCTAGTCGCAGCGCCGAAGCGATCAACCACATAAGTGCGCCGCACCTCCACCTTATATAGGCGTCCGTCGCAGGCTCAACACTTGGGCCTCGCACAGACCCTAAAGCCCACAAGTCTACTCGGTCACGTTCCTAGTCCAGTTCGGATCACATCCGACCAGTGTCCTATGAACCGACCTCATAGGTTCCTTCCCTTAAGCGCGCGACCCCTTAGGTTCAAGTCAGCTTGGTCGCAATTTGGATCACCTCCGACCTGCACGGTTGGTAGCAGCCTCTAGCAAGGCATGCCGACCACCAAGCAGACTATGAAGCTGGTTAGGCGAACCTGTACAACGTGTCACACTTCTGTTCCCTTTGCCGCACGATATATGTTGTCGGGCTCAAGGCGAGACTATCATCCTTGTGCTAGCCCGACCTCTTTCTCGTTCTAGTGATCCCGACCACTACCCGGATTATCTCATAATCCTTGTCGCATGGCCATGCTTATCCTGGTCGGATCACATGAGGGGCCCAGAGTATATATCTCCTAATCGGAGGGGCAAATCCCAACTTGCTCTACCACGTCTCGCAGCATGGGACTGGACATACCCGAAACCTACCTTTGTAACTACCCAGTCACGGAGTAGCATTTGGTCGGCCCAAAGCAAGTCTGTCACCATCCCGAGTACATGTGTCAGCTCAGGTGTTAGGACATAGAACGTATGTTGTACTAGAGACTCACAGATGACATATCGCTGCATCTCATAGTTGGGTCTGTCTGACTCGGACCTTATCTCGACTCGGATCCGACTACGTCGAATCCGACCAGACCTTTCCAAGTCCATATTATCCGGTTAGCATCCAATGCTCCATGGCTAGTGAGACCAAGCCATCGACCGTGTCATATGCTAGTCTAGTCGGCTACGCGTCCACACACCCCTTTCGACTAGGGACCTTTTAGGACAGTCATCATACAATGCATAGTCCCACAAACAAGTCATGTACTTGCTGATACACATCATTGATAATGTCCAAGGACTATCTTTATTCATAAACACATAGGAAATATCATCATACATGATTGCCTCTAGGGCATATCTCCAAAAATTACATCCACTGGGCATCAAAGTTCGCCACCAGTGCAAATATAGGGAACACAGCAGCATATAAACGCCACAGCAAAACAAGTCCAGAACTGAAACCACTTCAGAAGAGCTCAAGAAACAATATCCTGGGTACCCATAATGCTGGCAAGATGCTTAGCAAGCTTATCAAATTTCTCTTGTTTGGTGCTTAAATCCTCCAGCACTTGCTATTGCACCAGAAAGTATGCATCTGAATTCTGCAGGGACTTCCTCAGTCCTTCGGCTTCCTATCGCATAACATCTGATCGATGTCTTTCAACTTGAAGTTGAGACTCAAGAAGCCGAACTGATTCAAGAACGAGTTCGAAGAGCTGGTGCCAGCAGTAGTAGCCAGTAACTCAAACACTACATCAAGACAAGACTTTGGGGTTGTCTCAGTGTCTTCAATATAGTTTTTATCAGCTTTCTTGGAGACCAACAGGGATGTCTCACTGTCTTGAACCTTACTGCATTTCCTTTACTATTGCATAACGGGGTACTCTTCTCCAAAATTTTATCCGTGTTCTAAAAGAGAAACAAACAAACACATCACATGTTTACAATGTAGTATATGAAACTCTTTTTGGTAAACCAGTTCAGTAGTAAGGTGGACAGGATAACAGCATGAAACAAACATATATCTATGTAGTATGGTCACTGTATGGTCTATATCATTCTAGTTTATGTTGCCAAATCAAGATAGATACAATTCGAATCATATCTATTTAGGACAAAGCAGCATAAACAGAATATAAGTGTGGGAAACTACACAACAATAACAACACTTGTAATGTGCATGGCATGAGAACATAACTGTTTATTCAATTGAAACTGAAATCAACATAGAGAAAGTTACAATAGCAAACACATTAAAGAAACAGGTTTAAAACATATCTGTTGCGCCATTGGAGTTTCAATTGCTTCCTTCAAATTTTAAATTAGTTGGTATGCGTAAATATAGTGATGCAAGAGCAAAGTAGTATGAACCATAGCTACGGAACCTGACCTGCGAACAATTCTTCTTCTGTTTTAAGCGTTGACTTGGGGTTTGGAGTGGTGGTCCTCGTGCTTTGGGCACTGTAGTTGCCTTACTAACTGCTCATGTTTGGGTGCTCTATGGTGGAGACGGTGTTGTGTCAATGGGAACTAGGTTACTATCTGCTGCGGTTGGGGTTAGAAGGGGTGTAGCTGGTTCTCTGTCCAACTGGGTAGGGGTACATTCTGTGCGAGTCTGGGTTACGTGTGGTGGGGCTGGTTCTTGGGCAAGTACAACCGTGGTTCTATCTGCGTCGACATGTAGCATGATCTTTTCTAAAGACCGTGTTTTTACTCCCACAGATACTTCCATCACCCCCTCCAATTGAAATGGCTGATAAACAAGAAAAGTAATTGAACGTACAAACATTGTAAGATAGATAGGTGCAATGGATAGTAGGGAAGAAAACAGGGCATGAAATAATTCACATTTATGTTGTCTAACCAAACAGAATAGCAGGACATAATTTCACATATATGATGGCTAATTAAACAGGATAGCATGACACAATTTCACATGTATGATGGCTAACTAAACAGGATAGAATGACATACTTCAAAATATGATGACTATGTAAACAGGATAACATGATATAACTATACATTGTGTCTATTAAAGTGGTTGGCATGCCATAAATCACAAACATGCCATCGATGGAAACATGATGGCATGATATAATTCACGGATAGAATGACATAATTTAAAATATGATGACTATATAAATAGGATGAGATGATATAACTATATTATGTCTTTAGAAAATGGGTTGGCATGCCATAATTCAGATACATGATGTCTATGTAAACATCATGGCATGCTATAATTCAAATATATGATTTATATACTAAGGAAGTGAGCAGAGGGCAATCGCATATATGATGTGTCAACTAAGGAGATGACATTCAATATTGTGTATATGATGTAAAAACTAAGAATTGCAATACAACATATGCATGATATGAGTAATATAACCCTGCCAAGTTTGAGCATACACCTCAGGGGGATAATAGGATCGGTCATCTGCCTCTGAATCCTCCTCTGAAGAGCTATTTGTAACCAGCAAGATATCTGCTTCAGCAGGTAGCATTGTCTGCTCTAAAGTCCTTGTTTTCACACCAGATTTCTCCATAACCAATTCAAATGGCTGATGCACAGGAAGAGGAGTTGAATATACAAACATTGTTGACAAAAGCAATGAGAAATACAAAAAAGGACAACATGATATAATTCACATATATGACGCTTGCCTAAACAGTATGGCATTGCATAATTCACATATATAATGCCTTGCAACAAGATAACATTGCATAATTCACATATATAATGTCTTGCAACAAGATGGCATTGCATAATTCACATATATGGTAATTAGACACTAAACAGGTGGCATTCACACAAAGCATGTCTAAACTAAGCAAATGACATAGCAATGCAATATACCATACGCACGATATGAGCAACATAACCCTACCAAGTTAGAGCATGCACCTCGGGGGGGGGGGGAATAGGACTAGTCATCTGTCTCTGAATCCTGCTCCGAGGAGCTATCTATAACCAGCAAGACATGCGCTTCGTTAGATAGCATTGTCTGCTCTGAAGACCTTGTTTCCACTCCAGATTTTTCCATGATCGTGCCAAATGGCTGATGCACAGGAAGAGTCATTGAATGTACTAAAATTGTTGACAAATTTAACACGTAATAAAAAAATGATGGAATGATATAATTCACATATAAGATGACTAGCTAACCAGGGTGGCATTGCAAAATTCACATATATGATGCCTGGCTAAACAAGATGGCATTGCATGATTCACATATATGATAAAGAAACTAAATAGATGGCATTGACACAAAGCATGTATAAACTAAGCAGATGACATCTTTGATGTATACAATAAGCAATGCAAGGCATAATATGCATGATATTACCAGCATGGCAAGTTAGAGCGAATACCTCATGGGGTAAATAGGAGTGGTCTTCTCCTTCTGAATCCCCCTCAGAACAATTATCTTCCTCTTGATTACGATCTGAAATGGGTGGAGGGGGGCTGCCTTTGCGCCCACCATGGAGCGACGTCTGCATGAAATTTTATTGCCATGCAAGGCTCGTCTCTTTTGCTCTACATGATCAGTTCCATTGTGTACAATAACTGGCATGCATAGGAATAAAACATAGTGAGATTATGTAAGAGTGCATGCACAAATCCAGAGTGATGGTGCAAACTGTGGATAGATACAAAACCAATGATAGCAGGCAGATAATAGCTTCAGTTAAAAAATACAGATAATGGCTCCTTTAATGTTTGTTTGCACCCAACATGAAACTCATAGTAGACACCCGAGATTAACCTGATAGTAGACAGATAGTACTGATTGCTACCCCAATATGTACCCCACAACCATTTAAAAACTCAAGTTTCAACATTAGTTTGGACCTGACTCGGAGTCTAATAGGTGAACACAACGATAATGTAGCATTTCATCATATTAAGCGATGCATAACGTAAGCAGACACGGAAGAGTGCGAGACCTCTCTTGCGGACCCGTGTAGTCCTCAAGGTCAACTGCTCAGTTGATGATGGTAATGTAGTTGTCGTGGCTGCCGACAGTGGGGAAGAAGATCTGAGGCGACAAAAGACAGTCTGGAGAGCGGATCCCTGCTGTGGTGAACCCTTCCGTCGTTGGAGCAGCTGAGCTGGGGTGGAACACAGCGCCGCAGGAGCAGGACAAACCACACAAGGTTTTCTTTGACACATATCTGTAACAGAAGTAATTGTGTAAGGGCTTGTTTGAATTTGAGGATTCTAACAATGCAAGGATAGGAAATAGACAGGAATAGGATAGGAATGCACATGCAAAATAGAGAATTTAAAAACACAGGATTTCTGCCAATCTGGGTGTTTGATTCACAAGAATTGGAAGATGACATGATGCAAAGAAGCATGTTGAGATTAAGTCAAACCACAAGAAAATGTACGGTTATAATGCTATTATGCTACTATCTCTTAGTCTTGTGCTTCATGAATAATAATATGAAAAGGAGGACAAGTGGAAATTAGAATTCCTATGGTTTTCCTTTCAAGGAGATACTAAAGCAACAAATCCTACAGTTTTCCTTTGCTCCATTCCTTTGCACCAAATTCATGAAAAGTAGTACCATAGGAAACTTTCCAATTCCTATGTTTTTCATTCACTTTTCCTTCCAAGCACTGGCGATTCTAGTAGGCAGGCTTGAGCAAGGAAAATCCTACACTAAAAAAATGTTTTTGTGCTACTTTTATTACTTTGGGCCCAGGCCACTGCCCTACTAGCTCAACTCCCAGGCCCATCGACAAATGCACAGCTCAAACGCTCGGAGATAAATAATGATGGAATTCAAGAGAGTCCATGACGGATAGCTAAGTTGCCTGGTACATCACTGCTTGTCATATAGTAGGATGAAATAATCATATTTCACGTTACTACGTGTGCTCAGTGGACAATATATATAACATGTAGACTAAAAAAGTGATGGAACAAGTGTACAACCTCTTTGGCGAAGCCATGTCGATCTCAGTGTGATTGGGTTGGCCGGTGAGGATGCTCCGGCTGACTTGGCTTTCGGAGGAGGGGAAGAAGATCTTAGGCGTCTGGAGATGGAGCCCGAGGTACTGGTCCCCTGTGATGGAGGCTTTCGTCGTTGGAGCACCTCCGGTGAGTTGTACGATGCCGAGGCTGAAGCAGGACAAGAGAGACAATGTTAACCTGAGTGGAATTCTAATAACATCTCCAACAGATGATGTAAAATACATAACCAAAAAGTGCTAGATGTAAAATACATCAGCGGCTCATCTCTAAACTTAACTGTTGAAACTGAATTTAACTGTCGAAACTGAACTTAACTGTCGAATCTGAATTTTACTGTGGAAACTGAACACACTAGAGGTGAGGCTACACGTCAGTCGACTGACTTTTTCATATCTGGTCAGTCGATTTTGCAGCCGTTGGATACAAAATCAAAGGCATGTAGCTCATCTTCAACCTCCACCCCTGTGAGCCACCAGCCATCACCGGCTAAACAGCCGCCCCTCACCGCCCGCGGCCGGCGGTGCGCTGCCCCTCCCGCCCCGAAAACACTCCCCACCACCGATCCGCCGCCTCCCCGGCCATCCCTCTAGGCCCCCCGTGCCGAGCTTTTTCTCCAGCGATCCCCACGCCACCGCCCCACCACCGCCGGCGACCACCGCCCCCACCCTGAACCCTAAGATAGATAGTGGGGTACCTCTCCGGCGAGCTCCCCTCCCTGTTGCGACTGGTTCTTCCTTAACTCCGGCGAGCCCCCCCCCCTAAAAATCGACTGACCCAAAAGTCGATTCAGTCGACTGAAGTGTAGCTAAATTGGAGCAACATCGCAAGAAAGAGCAAGAGCGAGAGCAGTAGCGCGAGCAAGAGCAAACCAGGCAGGGGACCAAGAGAAAGAGCAGATCAGCAGCGCGAGCGAGAGCTAAAGCAGCAGCAGCTCCGACTGATGTGGACGTCGCCATCGAGGGAGCGACGCCATGGAGGAAGTGGCCAGTGATGTCGTCGTGGATGGAGCCGCGCCGTGTCGGCTCGGGAGCGAGCGCCGACAGCACCGTGAGATCGAATCAAGAAGAAAATGCGGCGATTAGTGCACAACCTCTTTGGTGGCGCCAATTAAGCCGCAACTTCATCCGAGGAAACGGTGATGATGATGCTCTTCCGGTGGTGCAGGTGAAGACGGTGGTGTGGGAATGGAGGTGGCGCAAAAGACAAGTGGAACATTAGGGCAGGTCCTTGGAGGTGGAGGACGGGATGGCTGAACTGGCGGGACGACGAGATTGATGACGGATCCTCATCCGGTACGGTGGATGAGGGACGTCTAGGTGTTGCTGTGGACGATGTTGTCGGGGAAGAGGCTTCGGCTGGGTGGCGGACGGAGGAGGGCGTGGGGCTTCACGGGTTTTTGTGGCCTCAGTGTATGAATGGGTGGGTGGATGTGATGGGAGTGGGGAACCATGGCTTAGGGACGCGCTTTTCCGAAATGTGGGGTAAGTTACGAATGTACCCCCACCGATTTGAGGCAGTTCTTTTGGTTCACAGGTACCACGGGCATTTCGCGTGTCGGGATTTCACAGGAGGTGGGAGTTTTTGCGCGCGTTGTAATTTTGGAATAAAAAGGCACGGGTTGAGATGAAGGGAGTTTTCAGAGCACAACGAGACAAAGATATATCTTAAATATTTCTGGGTAACAAGGCGCGGATTGAAGAGGCGGGAGTTTCGCAGCACGATAGACAGAGATGCTAGCTTGAAATTTTGGCATAACAAGGCGTGGCTTGAAATTTCGGGAGAACAAGCTTAACGCGTACCAAAAAAAGACAATTTGCACCTCAACACGCACAACACACACAGAAACACCATTTATACTAGTAAGGCACACGTGCATTGCACGCATGAGATTTGGCAACCTAATTATGAATAAATACCACATTATAGCATGTAAGCTTTGAGTCATATATGCATGATGTAGATGTTTGTTTAATTCTATAGTTCATTTCATTCAAAATCATCTAGTTTTTATAAGAAAGCTCATCTATTTTAAGATTGATGGAATTGTGCGTTGTGAGACATAAAGTAAAAACAAATAATGGCAAATCATGTAGAAAAACATTTGGGCAATTCTGATATGGAAGATTCTAGAACAAAGAAGAAGTGCTTTGTGTTTTGAGGTTTGTGCATTATGCTTAAGTTCAACCATGGAGTCTTCTAGATTGTACATGTGGTGAAATCTGGTGGAATCTAGATGATATCCAATGGCCAGTAGTGCTCAAATTTGCCATCTCTGCACCATCGGATTCGCCTCATCCAACGACCATCTTTCAAAGTTAAAATTACCCGCACACAATATAAAAAATATAAAATATAATATCTATAGGGGTATAGATATAGATATGTGATGCGAAAGCCACCCAACATCTCCAATTAGAATAGTGTGTCCATGCACGGATGCAATATGGCCAAACGATGTCTGCCATCGGTATCTCAAATTCAAATTAGTCTGACCTTGTTCAATGTGTATACATTACAACATGCTCGTTTCCAAACCACACTGCACAGATCTCTGTTATATTCATGCATGCATGGGTTTCAAACATCGTGATCTCTTATTCAAATATTTGAATTCAACTCTACATTGAGTATGACCTCACCTAGTCTTTTACACCCACACAGTCGTCTTCTCTTTATAATTGTACCACTAACTTTCTCTCGTGCATGCATGCACACACACTACCAGTCGGCATTATCCATCACACACATGCAATCTTTTTCTTTAGGTCGGTCTCCCATGAAGGCAAACACCCACACACATCCCCCTCTCCATCATATCGGGCATTCTTTATCTCTAACGCGTGCATGCGCAATGGTCGATGTTCCTCTATGTGTGTGTGTGTATATAGCTAGGTCTTTCATAGTTTTCCACACAAACCGATCAATCTATATATATCTAGTGAGGTCTCACCCTCTTTCCCACATCCACATCGATCAATCTATACCTCTCTTTATATAGGATTACGGGGTTGTTTGGTTTGAGACTAAATTGCCAAAGCTTGCCACACCTAAGGTTAGGCAAATTTGACCAACTTAGGTGTGTGTTTGGTTCAAGACACATCTTAGGCAAGCCACAATATGGTCCCACATCACATACACACAACAAGTGTGGCAAGATTCCCTTAGGCTTGCCAACGTGTGGCTCTCATTTTGAAGAACTAACCTTAGGCAAGTTTGGCAACATTGTATGGCAAAGTGTGGCACTCCTAGGCCTAGAACCAAACAACCCCTACATATACAGCTAATACACCCACATTAATTATATATCCAACGCCCCCTCTCATCATCCATGCCTTCCGCTTCATCTCTCAGATGCGCACAATGGCGAAGACAAGGGGCAGCAAGGGCCCTGTCCCCCCTGTCACGCCCAATATGCGATACTATCCTAAAGAGACTCGAAGGTCCCACCAAGGATAGAACCGCATATTGAAACGCTTTTACAAGGTGGATATCATTACATCAACATTACATAATTAGATGGGGATACATCCTTAAGGCATACAATGTCACAAGAATACAACATCACAATACATAAGAGCATCATCCGACTACGGATGAAACACAAACAGAAACTCAAACGACATCCACCCTGCTAGCCCAGGCTGCCGACCTGGAACCTATCCCCTGATCGAAGGAGCAGAAGAAGAACTCCAAAACAAGCAAACATCGCTCTCGCGTCATGATCATCGCATAACCTATACCTGCAACTGTTGTTGTAGTAATCTGTGAGCCACGAGGACTCAGCAATCCCATTACCATGGTTATCAAGACTAGCAAAGCTTAAAGGGAAAAGGAAGGGGTACAGTGGTGAGGTTGCAGCAGCGACTAAGCATATATGGTGGCTACCATACACAAATAAGAGCGAGAAGAGAAGCAAAGGAACGGTCGTCAACTAGTAATGATCAAGAGGTGATCCTGAACTCCTACTTACGTCAAACACAGACCCAAAACCGTGTTCACTTCCCGGACTCCACCGAAAAGAGACCATCACGGCTACACATGCGGTTGATGCATTTTAATTCGGATCTGGTGTCAAGTTATCTACAATCGGACATTAACAAATTCCCATCTGCCCATAACCGCGGGCACGACTTTCGAAAGTTTAAACCCTGTAGGGGTGTCCCGACTTAGCCCATGATAAGCTCTCGCGATCAACGAAGGATATACCTTCTCCCAGGAAGACCCAATCAGACTCAGAATCCTGGTTTACAAGACATTTCAACAATGGTAAAACAAGACCAGCAAAGCCGCCCGATGTGCCGACAAATCCCGATAGGAGCTGCACATATCTCGTTCTCAGGGCAACACCGGATGAGACTAGCTATGAGTAAAACCAACCCTCAAGTTGCCCCGAGGTGGCCCCGCAGGCAGCTTAGTTTGAACTCGCTCGGGACCGAAGAGGCGATGGCTATGGAGGTGGGGAAGCAGGTGCGTGGGTGCCCCTTACCTGTGGCGGCGGCGCAGAGGGGAAAAGAGGAAGGAGGAGGAACCCTAGGGGTCCATGAGGGGCTTTATAGGGGTGCGGGACGGTTGCCCTCGACGTCCGTGAGCCTCCTACTCACGATGCTGCTACTGTACTCTGGAGGAAGGAGACGCCGTGAGGGAGGGAGCAGGTGGCCGTTCGGCTCGGCTGGGCCGGGGAAAGAAAGGCCCAGGTGGGCTTCGGATGGGATTGAGGCCTTCCTTTCCTTCTTTTATTCTGCCTAAAATAATTAGACACCTCCAAGATTGAAAAGGCCAGGGGTTTTGGGAAGGAAACTCACAGAGATAAAGATATATATGGAGTCCTGTATTTATGAAGTATTTGAATAAATTGCTTTGGCCATTTTTAAAGGCATAAAAATAATTCAAGTTTGAATTAAATTCAAACTTGAGCCTTTTTTGAACCCAACCAAAACAACTCCAAAATAGATGACGTTTGTCAGAGAGGTTAAGGATGAGGTGCACTAGCATCAGGAAAAGAGTGAACAATTATGGAGGAGGGGAAAAGGTCACTTGCAAAAACATGAAAGAGAGAAGGAGGTGATGATGCATAGGCATGGTTTGAGAGATAGATGGCAAGGAGTGATGCACACACCCATCACAACAAGATGACTAGCACGATGAACATGATGAGCATGGGGAATGCAATATGACAAGAAGCACAATGCAACAATTATGACCATGATGCAACAACATAGGATGGCAAAATACAATATGACAATGATGGGCATGGCATGCAACAAACAAAGATGGCATAATGCAATACAATAAAAGATGAACATGAAGCAAGAAGCAAATATGACAAGGCACTCAACATGATCATGGCATAAACATATAGGAAATAAATATGCAAAATAATTATGCTAATGCAACAAACACAATAAACACACGACAACAACTAAAATAAATGGAAGGGCAACTGAAGCGGCGGTCTCGGGGCGTCACAACACTCCTCCACTTACAAGAGATCTCGTCCCGAGATCTAAGGATGGCACCGGAGAGAAAAGGAAGAGGAAGATAAGAGGTAAACTAAGTTGCTTCTTCGATAAACGAGTGAAACCATGAACCTTGAGAGGTTGAGCAAAATGAAAGGAAGAAAACAACGAAGATGAACAAAGTTGAAAACACACCATTAGAAAAGAGGAACAAGGGATACGGCGAGAACCAAGAGGAAGTTCTTAAAATCGGCCGCTCCTTCATAGTCTCCCTCCACTCGGCCCCTCGCACCATCTTCAAGCCCCCCACCAGATTTTGCCACATGTACAATCTAGCAGACTCCATGGTTGAACTTAAGCATAATGCACAAACCTTAAAACAACAGTGGTTCTCCTTTGTTCTAGAATCTTCCGTATCATAACTGCCCAAACTTTTTTTCTAGTTGAATTGCCATTATTTGTTTTTACTTTATGCTTTACAACTCACAATTCCATGAATCATAAAATAGATTAAGGGCTTCTTTGATTCAAAGGATTCTCAAAGGAATTTTGGAGGATTCTAATCCTTAGGAATTTTTCCTATCTTGGTTGTCTGATTCGTAGGATTGTAAACCATAGGAATTTTTCCATATGATTCATTTGCACTAGATTTCATAGGAAATATCCCATCCACTGAAACCTCTTTGAAAGATTTCTGCATTTTTTCTATGCACAATCAAACACTCGTACAATCCTGTAGGATTCAAGACGACATTCCACTATAATCCCATGTTTTTCCTATTCCCGCGTTTCGGAAATCCTACGAATCCAAGAGGCCCTAATTTTTTTATAAAAACTAATTGATTTTGAATTAGATGAACTATAAGAATTAAATTAAGGTCTACATCAGGCATATATGACTGAGAGCTTACATGCTATAGTGTGGTATTTATTCAAAATCTGATGCGTGCAATGCACGTATACCTTACTAGTACTTCGAGTATGTGCAAAACACGTAAATTAGAATTTCATTGGCACGCTACATAGTGTCTCTCTTACAGTTCATGAAGCCACGTGGCACATGTGGAGGCGTTGTCGTGACCTCCTTGTGTGGATTGATCACATTGACATGCTGCTGGTTCTAGAAGAATGTACTCGTCCTCCCTGAGCCATACTGTCGGTACATGCACGAAGCGAAGATGTGCACGCATGCCATGCACGCACTCATTCCCTCGCACACACACGCGGGTACATGGGCGGACGCAATTTTGTACCAAGATCCACCCCATGTGATAATTTGACGCGTGTAAAGTCGTTCACTTCATTGATGGTCAATTAATACAGCGCATGCAAATTGAGTGAACGTGAGGGCGGAAGAAAGACATTACTACTCCACTGCGTGCATGCGAGTAGTTACATAATGGGTTGCTAATAGTACTTCCATTGGTCTCCTTTGTATTTTGTGCCAATTTTCGATAGTAACATAATATTTACGCATTTGAGCAGTGTAGTCTACTTGAAATTTATGTTGCACTAAACTCATCGGGAGCCGTTTCGGGCATCGAAACCAAAACCATCAATTAATCTTTACCTTGTTCCCATCACATTCGAAAGCCTGCTCACACCTACTAGTACGTACCAAACTTGAACATGTTCCCACTATGCAGGTATTAGTACTAGTGCTAGTACTTAGGTTATAAAAAGGGGAACTACCTAACCGAAAATTACTCTACCTTTCCTCCTCATAAGTGCTTCTTCTTCGTCCGTCCTTGCCATGGCCGGTGAGCAGAGCTCTAGGTCGAGAACTACTCGTAACAAGGGAGCGACAACCAAGGCTGCGGAAAAAAAGAGAGGGCTCGCCGCCACACAGAGACCTCGAAAGATCTCTAACGAGGAGGCAATGGCTCCCAGGAGCTCCCTAGCCGTGGAGGCGAACATGCCGAGCCGGCGGTGCTGGAGTCGTTATCCCTCGATGGCATGCCCGATCAGCTCAATAAGCACCTCAATAAGCATAAGGGGTTCATCCACGGCTTGGTGGAGCTGCTGAAGGAGAGCCTCGACGACATGCCTGCTGAGCTCAATAAGCAGGGGGAGTTGACTGCCGGCTTGGTGATGCTGCTGAAGAAGAGCATTGCCTCGGAGAAGAAGGCGACCGGCGAAATCCTGCAACTTCATGAGGACAAGGCGAAGCTCTGCCACGAGCTCGACCTGTTGAAGGAGAAGAACGCCGGCTGGAAGAAGCTGCATGAGAATAGTAGTTCCTCGATGAAGATGCTGTAGGACCTCGTCATGGAACAGAAGGAGGAGTTGGCGAAGCTCCACATCGAGCACCCGACTGCTGTCAAGGTACGTAATGTGGCTGTGGAACAGATGATGAAGGCTCGCGTCGAGAAATCCCGCGTCATGGACAGAATGAAGAAGATGGCGGAGGAGACGTGCAAGGAGATGGAGGTCATGGAGGCGATGAAGAAGCAGTTACGACTCCGTGGTGAAATAGATCATTTGGGGTGATAATCTTCCTTCTTCTTTTGCTCCTGTGTTTCATCTTTTGCTTCGGGTGTTTCGCCGCATGTGTCACATTATCTGTGGGGCATGAATAGAACAATGCTAACAATGATATGACTAGCAAATTAGATAAATTTTTATCGCCATATGGCACTGGGCTGCCGTGTTTCGTGCTCCTCCGTCGCAGTACTACTCCAATGGAAAACTTGAGTATACTGCACGGTTCTTTGCTCCTCCTCAGGTCATCGGCACATTTATACGAGTAGTCAAATCACAAGGCCCCGCCTTCCAGCAGTAATGAGCCATCAAATCACAAAGGCCCTCGCCTCTCGTGAAACTGACCAAGCTAGACTGCCCCGCCCTCTAGCCTTTTAAAAAATGTATACTTTTGTACAGTAGTAGTATCGATGGATTGCGCCATGGAGCAAAACTTGAAATTAAAAAAAAGGTGGTACATATAGAGAGTGCTCGTCGCCAAATTATGCATATAGTACTATTAAAAAAGCTAGTCACAATAATGGTGTCCAGCACAACCCACCCCTCAAATAAAACTAAGCACCCTGGAATTCTTTGACAAAACTAAGCACCCTGAAATTCTTTGACAACTAAACCACTGGCTATATGATGTTGGCCATATATATTGTACGTATATAATGTGAAGAAACGAGTGGTAGTACTATACCAACTAAAAGATGAAATGTAAGAAATACTAGTATGTATGTACTGAAGAGTTAAAGTAACGAGAAGAAACATAACATAATTCTGCTGGGGGCTCAGCACAACACACCCCTCAAATTAAACTAAGCACACCTGAAATTAAACTATGCAACTAATCCGGTAGACACTGCATTAGAACCACCATGAGCAACGACACTGCCACCTTACTCGGAGTCCTCGTACACGTCCTCGACTTCGTCCTTGTCCCTCTTCCTCTTGGCCGATACTTCTTTGCTTGAACCGCACACTTGGCTCTTGCTCTTCATCCAACCCTTGTAGATATTAAAACAAAGGTAGCCATCCATTGCAGCGTAGTGGATGTGGTCTATATCTAGTACATTCCGCTGCCATGCATGACGATGAAACATGTAATGAGGTTTCTCCAGTTTACCGTACGAAGGATGAACCATGGATCCTGCCAGGGTCAGCATTGAAGGCTGACCACTAGAGGGCAGCAACCGATTCTTATGGAGGTCGAAGGGGTTGCCTACAACAAGGCCTATTTGATCCAGGACTCTTTTGTCGTTCGTAACGTCTACACTAACGAATTTGACTAGGTCGCTCTTGAGGAAGTTCTTAAAATCCTGGCATTCAATGTCGGCATGGCATATGTGGTTGACCAAGCATAAGTCATGCACGCAAACCTGGATCACGGAGGGCTTCTTCCTTTCTTCCTCCTTTAGATCCTTCTCTCGTCCCAGGACTATGGTGTACTCAACATCTAGCCCAGCGACCCACTTATCATCTGAGTTTTCGAACATGCGTCTGAAGCGAGCAAGGCATCCTTTCACTGTCGTGAAAGAACGGGTGTAGATGACGTCGAACTCATCGCCGGTGATGGTTCTAACTTTGTACTCACTGCCGATCATGGAGATTTGGGATGACATGGATTTGGGAGGAGGGTTAGGACTAGTGGAATTGCCATAATGTGAAAGGACGGGACGACTAGGAGCGAACCGCCGTAATATTAAAGGACGCGCGGGGACGAGTAGGAGTGAACTGCCAGCATGCAAACGGCAGGGTAGTGGCTTTCCATTCTCCCATGATACAGCCTTCCGAGAGCCCTTGGATCTGAGATCGAACGGTTACATGGTGTGATTCTAGACCTATGGGTGAATATCCTATCCTAGAGGGTTATTCTGCAATTTTTCAACAACTTAGCATGCGACCATTCGATTTCAGATCCAAGGGCTGCCAGCAGCCCGTATCATGGTCGCGCCTACCACGACCGTCGCATCGCTCGCGCAGTCGCACCCTAGGAGATTTAACATGGTGCGTTAGGCTATCTGATGTTGGCATGTCATACATAGTCATCACTTAGTCACTCATACTACAACAAGGTTAGCTATAAGGTTGGCTATAAGTGTATTTTTTTACTTCTCTCTATCTCTTTCTTCGTAGTACTTATTGCATTTGACAAGGAGTGACCTCTTCCAATGAAATGGTGCTTAGATGAGGTGCTAAGGGCATTAAATGGCTTAGCAATCAAGTCCCCAATGCATAGGTGCTTAGTTTTTTGTTGCTAAGTTTGCTTCATTTAATTAGCTATAGACTCAAAATTTTCTTTTCACTTAGGTACACGTGCTTAGCACCATTTCTTCCTTGGGTCACCAAACTAGTCTCTCTCTTCTTAATTAACTTGCCACATCAGACTTTATGCCTATGTGGCAAGCTTAGCACCTGTAGGAGCAAGTAAGTACAATAGTGGGCTATAAGCCCGCTTTACATGGCATTTTTGCATATGTGGAGGAAAGAGGCAAGGAAAAAGTGGAGAAGTGGGCTCTCATGCAAGAGCCAGCCTCGACATGGTGGAGCATTGGGAGAGGCACCTGTATGGAGGTGGTCAGGAATTGAGAGACTCATGCCGGTCGTAGCGCCATAGTTAAAATGATAATGGCAAGTCAAATCACGGGGCCCCACCTGTCCAACAGTAACTCGCTGTCAAATCACATAGCCCTACGTTTGCAGCAGCCTACTCCCTCATCTTCTCGCATCTCTGTCGAACCGACTAGGCGGAACTGCCCTGCCTACCGCATAGGAAAAGCCCCGACCTCGACTTTTAAATAGTACAATATGCTACTAATTTTGTATCCATGGATTGCGCCATGGAGCAAAGCCTCAAGAAAATGGCGGTACACATGTACGGAGTATACAACACGCCCGTCGCGTTCGTCTCGCACCCCAAACAGTCGGTCGGTCTGGCACACTGCTCTCCGAATGGAACGCGCATCATATTGCGTTTGCACACACATGTGGGACCGCAATTGAGAACTGACCATAGGCACACTCCCCGTCCCCGCAAGTCAGGTGACTTAATAGAAGAGAGATACGAGCAATAGTACTATAAAAGTGTTGTGCTACATTGGTGCCTGGACAATCCCTGCAAGACATGGAAGATTAGTTCGTCCATGTATGTGACCAGACTCCAGCAGACACGCCTTGATTGGCTATCGTCTACATATCGTGCAGGTTGTGTTGTACAAGGCTGTAGTTCTGGTGAGAAATCTAAAAAAAGGTTACTTGTCATCTCGCAAAATTAGGTGTCATGTGCTTCGGATCACTGCGAGCGTTAAACAGCGACAACTAAGTTGGGCTAGTCATTGGGGGCACATGCACGAAGAATACTCGGCTGCCATCTAGGTCAAGTCGGCTATGTTAATTAGGACATCTATCGACGGACCCCTTTTCTACGAGTTTATCTTTAATTTGAGCTTTGATCCTTATCTAGTTTGTTCGTTGGGATTCATGTTGTCTCCTTTGGGTAGTGAGGTTGTGATTTCTTGTCATGTGGCATTTTTTCATGTTATATGTTATAATCTGGTGCTTCAGACCAAAATGACGACAACTGCGCCTCCGGGCCACGTGCATGAAGACTTCTCGACAGTCATTGATGAGGTCAAGCCGACTTCGGTAGACAAAAGAAAACTAATACTCCACTATATAGGCAGGAGCCTCCGCGCTTGCTTGCTAGTGTTGCTCTCTTCACACTGTCTCGTCCTTTCCAGATCTAAACACGACATCGGTGGCCACACTCTCTCTCTCTGCTCATCGCTGGTCACAGATCCAGCTGGATCCTCTCCCCCGGGGAAGGTGAGAAGGTGCAACGTTCATGCGGTCGTCCTCGGCGATGGCTCTTACCCACGGTCGGCACGTCCCAATCAGCGTGCCTTGCTGTTCTCTCCCAAGCACCGCTGGCGAGGAGGGCCTCCGACCCCTTCTTCCTCGCTGCCATAGTGTGGGCAGATCTGGCCTCCCGCCGCCCACCTAGCGACATCCCGGCGACCCTCAGGTATAACTTCCTTCGAAACCGGCTTTGCTCTACTTCCCGAGCTCCTGACGTCGCTGCATTTGTATCTTTTACTATTTCTCAGGCCCCCTCGTAGGATAGGATCGATTGGCTATTCAAAAACCACCTAAATTTTCACAGTTAAGAGGTAAAACTGGTTCATGCACTCGAATCTAGTACTACTTGGTTCAAACAAGGAAGAAAGGGGTGGGGGTGGGGGAAGATTTGTTACCTGAATCTAGGACTTGGTCGAAAGAGGAAATAATGGGGGCGAAAAGTAGTAGAGACTGGCTATCCAACTGGTCTTTAGGTCTAATAGGAAAATAAAGGGAAACGCAGTACAAACTCAATATAAACCCGATCTATTGGTTGAAAAAGGAAAGTAAGTGGGGACTAGGGGACAAGTCAACAGAGTAAGTCTAGCACTAGATTTTCTAGCCTCACATAGTATAAGGTGGCTATACCGAAAAAATGGGACCAACCCAGTCATCCTGTTCTGATGTTTGTTGCCCCGAGCCACTCTTATGTAATGCCACTGGTAAAATGTAGCAGTCGCACTGTAAAAAGTAAGGACATGTTAAACCAATGTTGTTTTCAATGTAATGCCTCCAGTAATATGAATCAATGGCACTTTTTACATGTCCTGCTAAATTTCCCATTAAGATAAGTTGCTTCTTTTCGTTAGAAATGCAACTATCCTGGTCCGCCTATTCTCCCGTGCCCAAATACCGACTCTGTTGCAGCTGTTAATGTAATGTTGCTGGTAAAATGAAGCAATGGCACCATTAAAGTAATGTTGTATTTAACATTTGTCATACTTAATCCTAATGCCCACACTAGTATCTAGCAATGCTGCTACTTTAGAAATTGCTACTGTCCTTGTAGGATTGCCATTCAGATAAACATGCTTCTTTTCATTTGATGCATGTTTTATCACTTGTTAGTCACCCTCCTTTCCACCTTTTTTGTGCAAACAGAGATATACATTTCACGCTCGATCTTAGTTGAACTGCACAAATGATATCCAAATTATAGTTGAACATTCCAGGAGCTTCACAACCAACCTTGATGTTGCTCAATTTTATTTCAACTAATGAAGAAGAAGCTCTGTGGGTTTTGTTTTCTGATGGAAATGGAACCGGGGCTGGAGCCCTTTTCTTAAAAAAATGAAGAAGAAGCTGCTAGCTCACGGGACATAGGTTAATTTTAGGTGAAATGCACCAAAAGGTCCCATGAATTGAATCATCCATGTTGGTGACTGAAAGAGCCAGCTTTAGCGTCCCAGTCTAAGCACCCCTGGCCTCCATCCTTGCGACGCACGGTACACCTCATTTGCCACCTGCTCGACCCTAGTGTCACTGATAAAATGAAGTAATAATACAGTTAAAATAGAGCGAGTGTCCTCTCTATCATTTCATTTCCAATGTAGATAAAGAAAGTGCTTCTCTTTGTTAATGTATGTTTCATCAACTAGTCCCATTGTTAATGTTTAAGCGTTTCTGCAAACTAGGGTGCTTAATTTTAGTTGATCTGCACAAAAATATAGACTTGAATGTCTCAAGGCGCCTCCTTGTAATACCGTTGTACACTAATGTTCATCATTGGCAGAAGGTGTATCTGGGAGACTTGGGATGATTTCTAGTATGAGGAGTACCATATGAGACGTCGCAGGGCCCATCTCGCCCTCACAGCATGGCATACTATGATACTATTGCAATATTTTCTTCTATTTATTTTGTGTGTTTCATCAACTAGTGCCACTATAATGTAATCACGCTTTTTCATTATCTATGCAAACAGGGTTATTCAGCTGCATTTTGGTGGAACTGCACAAATGTACGTATGGAACCGGCATATATGCAGAGTGCGAGGTGTGCCAAGTAAAAATTACCGACACCAACCATGCTCCATGCATGCATTGGCATCCACCACCACTAGTGTGATGTGTGGCGCTCTCTGTGGACGGATCTTTCTCGGCACCAAATCCTCTAACCAAATACTAGTAGCTTATATTGGCAGTTTTCTAGGGAGTACTCTTTTCTGAAAGAAACACCAATCTATTTTTCTTTATTTGTACATTGTGTCACAACTTTGACCCAAAGGTCCAGATCTATTTTAGGGTGATTGGCTTAGTACTCGGAGACTGATTGTAAGCATGATTTTCATTAACTGTCACACGGATTGTAAGCATGAGCAGGTGGAAGATTAGGTTAGTGCGAAGCTTAGCTTAAACCCTATTGCCGCTGTTGAAATGAGGCCAGCATCGAGGGAACCGTGGAGAACGCTGGGGAAGCAACGTCGCACCATCCGGCCTCCTCTTGCGGTGGGAGAACGAATACTCCTTTGGCTCCGGCTGGCTTTGCACCCTCACGAACGACATACCATACTCGATCGATTCGTTATCCTCTGGATGCTCGACCTTCGACTTGTACGCCCACCACCTCCGCCTGGCTGTTGCCTCGGGCGAATATGTCTGCTCCATCACCCAGAGGAGATACTCGATAAACTCGGAGGACTGCGGCGTGACTGCCGCCAAGGAGTACATGTACATCACCACCCTCATCGTCGTCGTCTCGCTCTTTCGCATACATTGCCACATGGCCCTCACCGTCCTCGAAATCTCCCACTCATTATCAAACCAAGTAAGGATCTCCTTCAACCTGGCTAACTTTGCCTGGTCGCCGCCGGCGATCTGCCTGATTCGCTGCTGCATCCTCTCCATAGATATCCTTCTGAGTGGTCCGGTGCTAGCTTTGGAAGATGGGAGGAGAGACGGTGGTCTTGCAATAGAGAAGAGGGAGAGGCGAGACGGTGGTTTTGGAATGGAGATGATGGAGAGGAGAGGAGGTGGTTTTGCAATGGAGAAGAGGGAGAGGAGTGTGCGGCAGCAATTTAGGATTGGACGAGAGGGCCGGTGTGCTGTGACTGGATCAAAATCAAAATCAATTTACCCTTCAATTAAGAAAGTGACCCCACATTAACTAGTATCCCTTTTATTCTGGGTCATAATTAACCATGATTTTTGCAAATAAAATATATGTTATACGTTGCAAAAATAATATAATTTGAAAGTACATTCAGATATGAACCAAACGATACAATTTTTGGTGACATGCGTTCACATTTTGCTTGTCAAATACAGTACATGGTCAAACTTTTACCCAAAATACACAAAACAAAAAAATACTTCCAAGACCAGCACCGCTTCTGCTCTTAAACCACCCCCGCTCCTCTCCTGTTCCAATTTAAATCCAGCGCCGCTCCTCTCCTCTTCCATTTCAAAACCACCGACCCTCCTCTCCTATTCCAATCCAAAACCAGTGTCGCTCCTCTCCCGTTCTAATCCAAAACCAGCGATGCTCATCTCCTCTTCCATTCAAAAACCACCGCCGTTGAGTGAAGGTGCTGTGGAGAAGTAGATCGATGGAGGAGTACAACCGATACGTGAGGATCGCAGACGGCGACCCTGTGAAGCTAGCTAGGATGTTGGAGATACAGTCTTGGTTTGACAACAAGGACCAACTAGCGGCGACGGCGACATTCATGGCCAAATATCTGCAATAGAGCAAAAAGGCGGCGATACTCCCGGAGGGAGTCACGCGGGAGTACATAGAGTTGTTCCTCTGAGCCATGGAGCAAACAGATTCACCGAATCCGATCGTGAGGGAGCGGTGGTGGGAGTATCGATCCCAGATGGAGCATCCACCAAAGATTGAAGGATCGAGCATCTACAGGGTGCCGTTTGTGAGGGTGTCATGCCAGAGCGAGCCGGTGGAGTCTTCATCGACCGAACCCAACTACAAGAGGAGAAAAGTAGTTGGCCCGACGACGCTTCCCCGCCATCCTCTCCCTTGCCGTTCACATTGTCTCACAGGGCGGCTCTCTGCCGCCGAGGAATAGGAGGGGACTACCCCCCAGCCCAATAGTTGGGCAGGTTGTGAATTGTCAGGAGGAGCTTAGGGTTGTCAGTATTTGCAGGTTGTGAATTGTGTTTTGTGTTGTGTATTTTGAGAGTACTTTCAGATATGAATGTCTTTTGAATTTCAGATTTGCAGTATTGAGCATATGAAGTATTTTATGAATTCTAGAGATCTATTTTTAGCACTTAAAAGAATGTAGTTTCATAGGAGTATGAAAGTGCAGACAATGTGATTCTTAGAGAAGAAACTGCAAGTTTCAGTTTCAGATAAGAAACTGCAAGTTCAGTTTCAGATAATAAACTGCAACTCTCAGAGGCAGAGCATTTATATTAAGACGACCTTTTCAAATAGGGTTAGCATCATGTTGGAAGTTTTATTCATGGTTGAAAATGGAACTACCAGCCAGTAACATCATGCTGATAAACATTCATGCATAGCACATCTTCATATGATGCACAGTCAAAAAGATATGCTATTTTCAAAATGCCCACACAATGTTGAGTGTGCGAAACACATAGAAAATGAGGGACGAAGTTTTGGCAAGTGTTGGACACGGTGTGCGTAGATGACAATGGGGACCCACATGTCAATAAAGGCAGAGGCAAAAAAATTGGAGATATTTTCCCTGCACAGGTGGAACCGAACCCGGGCGGAACAGCTGTCGGGTAGCGTCACTTGGCCACTAGCCTAGTTCAGTAGTTTTGTTAATAATAAGGCACTTCCTCAGGTGGTCGGACCCCCTCCTTCGCCTCTGTGCGCTCGCCACGACGCCGCTGTCTTCCATTGTGAACATGCTGAAGAAACGAGAGGAATCTGGAGAGGACTGTACGTGGAGAGGCGAACAGCTGGGATCCACCAGGTCTATGGCCGTACGCAAGCAAGTGCCTCATCGAAAAAATACTTCCTCCTAATGCTATACTGCATTGGGGCCCACGGTTTTGTCAACATAGCTACATTTTTTAGGTGCTTCAATGTAGTTACTATAGGAGATAAATTCACAACGAAGCCGGGGAGCTGGCAGGTATCATTTTTATTACTGGGGCAGCAAGTATTAGCTGGGTTTTGGGCTGCCCCGTCTAGGCTTTCTTTTTTAACATGCGCAACCCACGACCTCGGATGGGAGGTCCATAGGCCTGTTTGTATTTTCTTGAGGGTCGTCATGTATCGACCGACCTATGGATCTCACATCCGAGGTTTTATTTTTCCTGAAACATCGGCAGCCCAATTTATGTATTTTTTGAAGAAAACGCATAGGTCTGTTCTATTTTTCTATATAAAAATAGGAATGCCTGGTCCAACTTATGTTTCCCTTCTAACTATATTATATATATTTAAATTATTTTATATGTTATTATATATTATTTTTATTGTCATCATATATTTAAGAGATACTTACATATGTAAGAAAACAATATCCCACATCTTATTAACTTATAAAAATAATTTCTTAACAATAAAATCCTAGATTGTTTTGGCATGAAAATCCTAGTGATTGTTTACAAAAGCTTGGTAAGATTCAAGGACGAATGTAATAATATCACTTATTATTTAAATATATTTATAAAAAAATGCTCAACCCCTGTTTATTTTTTAATAACATTGCTGGTCCAACCCAACATTATAATTAGAATTAGCCTAGCAAAATCGTGTATTTCGAGGAAGTGCAAATGGCCTGTAATTTTTTAGGACAAATAAATAAATGGGTCGCATGGATGCTACATTATTTGTTCACCCAGCCCAGCTAATGGACTGTAATTCAAAAAAAAAGATCAAATTGACTGTAAATTCTACCCCGCAAAAAAGACTGTAAATTCTGAAAAATGGGTTGAATACGTGCCACATTTTTGGAGGCTGAAATGTGGGCCAACAGGTCGAAGCCAACGCAAGTCGTTAGTCAACAATGATTCTGACATCGTTAGCTGTTGGATTTACATCCAACGACCGACATCCATCTTCAATCTCTCGTCTTCTTCGTCCAGCGCAGCCGGGACCACCTCCTACCTCCTGCTGCTAGCAGATATGCTTAGCACGCTTCACTGTGAAGCGCTACTCCACCGTTGGCCAGGCCATCCCTCCACCCCTCCACACCTCTTGTTCTTCTCCACCGACTGTTGAACCACACCGCACCAGAACCAGTTAACCCTCGTACACCTCTCCATCCGCGACTCTACTCCCGCGTCTTCCCATCCCCGGCTTGTTGTCCGGGGCCTCGCCGTCGTCCACCACCTTGGATGCGCTCGACGCAGCGTGGTCAACATGGTAAACCAATGACACCATCAGAAGTAGACTGTGCGTGGAGAGGCTGACATCTGGGTCCAGGGGCGCACACAAGGAAATGCCTCCTTATTACACGCAAAATTATGATTCCTCCACCTGACATCTCGGACCCACGGGAAGGGCCTCTATATTTCACGAAAAAATGTGCCCCCCGCTGACAGGTCGGGCCCACCAGCTATCTTCGCACGCAAGGAAGTGCCTCCTTATTACGCGCAAAGAAATGAATACTCCCCCTGCCAGCTGGAACCCCGCATAGTGGGAGGCCGACTTGTGGGCCTAGCAAGTTGACGGGGACGGAGGGCTTTGTCAACTTAGTCAATATGAACGATTCTAGCTCCAGTTACCATACCATGTTCATCCAATGGCCGTAGTGCTTCTTCAACCTTTGGTCTTCTTGCTCCAGCCGCACAAACCAGAGCCGGTCGTGCCGCATGCTCCTGCCTCCCGTGGCCGGCTGTGATGCCGCGAGGCCTCACCGCCCCCTACTACTCCCATTGCTGGCCAGGACATCCCTCTACTCACCCACACCCCCTGTTATTCTGCGATGAAGGAAGCCTCACACCGCAGCCGAACCAGTGAACCCGTGTACTCCTCTCCGCGCAGGCTTCCACTGCCACGTCTTCCCCGGCTCCGTGTCGTCCCCTTCCTAGGCCTCGCTGTCATCCACCGCCCTGGTGCTCTCGGTGCGGCGTGGTCGACATGGTCAAGGAACGACTTCCATCGGAAGAGTACTGTACATGCAGAGGCTGACAACTGGGTCCATGGCGGCCGCAAGGAAGTGCCTCCTTATTATTACACGCAAAATAATTATTCCTCAACCTGATCGCAGGGACCCATCAGACGGGCCACCGTATTTCGTGAAAAATTGTTTCCCCCTGACTGTTGGGACCCACCAGCTACATCTTCGCACGCAAGGAAGTGCGTTTGGGCAAAAAAAAAGATTCGCCCCCCTGACTGCTGGGACCCACCAGCTACATCTTCGCACACAAGGAAGTGCCTAACAGTCGGGACCCACCTGGTTGAAGCGTACAGAGCATTGTCATTCTGGTCGCGAACGTGTACGTACATACTGGTCGATGTAGAGGCGCGCATGTGTCATAGTAGAGGCACGCACGTAGCACGTACACGTACGTACATCGCCCAGTGTGCAAGAAAGAAAATACGGCCACGTGCGTACATACGGGCGAGGTCTCGAATGCCTACTCGCGCATCCAGTGCTCGTGTACATGGCTGGGTCAAAACAGAGAAACTGCATCATCGTCGTGTTCATGGGGAGGCAACGAAATGCGTCATGTTCATGGGGAGGCAACAGAACGCGTGGGAGCCAACCGGCTTGGACGGAACAGCCGATGGAAACGAGGCCTGGCTACCGCAGAATAGTGGAAACAGCCTTGTGTTCGATCGGCCACATTTGAAACGGGATCCGTTCATTAAGAGGGGTCTAGCGTACCGCAAAATGGAGGAAACAGACTTGTGTTGGACCTCCTTTGGTCGAAATGGGGTCCTGTTGATCGGGAGGGGTGTGGCATACCGCAAAACGGAGGAAACGGACTTGTGTTGGAGCGCTACAGTCGAAACGGGGGTCCTGTTCATCGGGAGGGGTGTGGCGTACCGCAAAACGGGACTCCACGAGATACTGTTCATCTCCACCGTTGACCTCATTCAGCCTCCACGGGCTACTATTCATCCACCGTTGACCTCCTCCAGCCTCCACCTGCGACTGTTCATCCAGTCTCCACCGCGTGCTACTCCACTGGCTACTGTTCAACCAGCCCTCTCCACGGGCTATTGTTCATCTAGCCCTCCACAGGCTACTGTTCATCCAGCCCTCCACCGGCTACTGTCCAACCAGCCCTCCACGGGGTCGTCCTGTTCATCCAGCCCTCCACGGGGTCCTGTTCATCCAGCCCCAGCCGGCTCGATCGATCGGGGTCCTGTTCATCCAGAGGCAACCACGGGGTCCTGTTCATCCACCCCCACCGGGAACTGTTCATCCAAACCCCCCCAGCAACGCTCACTGTTCATCCAAACCCCCCAGCTGAAACACTCACTGTTCATCCAAACCCCCAGTAACGCTCACTGTTCATCCAGAGGCAGCATCGATCGGCTTCAGTTAGCAACAGTAGCGAAGGAATCGCTCGATTGCTCGGGTTCAGTAATGCGTAGCCTGCAGTGCAATCGTTCGGGTTCAGTTAGGCGACGCCTCGCTCGGGTTCAGTTAGAGCCCAACACCTCGCACCCACGCGCATACGATACGAGAGAAACGCGCATTGCTCGGCCCTCGACCACCCATCGTAACCGCGAACTCCCCGATATTTTTCTCGCCCTCGCTTCTACCACGGTTTTTTCCGTCATGGATGGCCCAAAGAATGTCATGCAGCTGCATCTCCGGCCCGCCCAGGACGAAAAGCCCATTTTCTGTCATGATTTTTTGTCATAGAAGTAGGATCCCACCACATCTATGATGATACCGGGTTTTGTCACAATTATCATCATAGAAGTGTCATAAATATGACAGGAAAAAAATTCGTTCGGCCCAAAATGTCACGGATGTGTCTTTTTTTGTAGTGTTAACAACAATGATTCGAATACGACCAAGCCCCCAAATGATCAAGGTGTTTTTATGGCTATGGTTCGAATACGACCAGGAAGCCAGACCAAAAGGGTTAATAGCTATGGTTCGAATACGACCAAGTCCCCTAGTGGTCTTGAAATTATGATGAAGAAGACTCATTATTGAAGATGAAAGAGGCCCTGCTTTATTATAATCATCATAATATATATACCGTCAAAATATGTACATCATAAGAGCCAGCGACTCAAGTGTAGTAAGGCCAAAGATGAGCAATATTCCATGGCCGGCAGATCTCCTCCTCCAACTTACGTGAGTCTTTGTGCTCTCGATTATCGATAAGGTAGTATGACCCATTGTTCAAGTTCTTGCCGACCACAAAAAGCCCTTCCCAAGGTGGGGATAACTTGTGCATGTTAGTTTGATCCTGGATGAGCCAAAGCACCAAATCACCTTCTTGAAAGGTTCTGGACTTAACCCGGCAGCTCTGGTAACGGTGCAGATCTTGTTGGTAAATCGGCGATCGAGCCGCCGCAAGGTCGCGCTCCTCATCTAACAGGTCAAGTGCGTCCTAACGTGCTTGTTCATTATCAGCTTCAACATAAGCCGTCACGCGGGGCGATGATACATATCCGTCGTATCTATAATTTTTGATTGTTCCATGCCAATATTATTCAACTTTCATATACTTTTGGCAACTTTTTATACTATTTTTTGGGACTAACATATTGATCCAGTGCCCAGTGCTAGTTCCTGTTTGTTGCATGTTTTATGTTCCGCAGAAACCCAATATCAAACGGAGTCCAAACGGGATAAAAACAGATGGATAATTATTTTGGAATATTTGTGATTTTTGGGAAGTAAGATCAACGCGAGACGGTGCCCGAGGTGGCAACAAGACAGGGGCCCATGCCCACTCCAGGTGGGCGCGCCCCCCACCCTCCTGGGCCCCTCGTAAGGCGGTTGATGCCCTTCTTTGGCCGCAAGAAAGCTAATTTTTGGAAAAAGATCTGGGTGAAGGTTTCAATCCAATCGGTGTTACGGATCTCCGGATATAAAAGAAGCGATGCCAGGGCAGAATTGGAGAACATAGAAAGAGAGAGAGAGAGACAGAGGGATAGTTCCAATCTCGGAGGGGCTCTCTCCCCTCCCACGCCATGGGAGCCAAGGACCAGAGGGGAAACCCTTCTCCCATCTAGGGAGAAGGTCAAGGAAGAAGAAGAAGAAGGGGGGCTCTCTCCCCCTTGCTTCCGGTGGCGCCGGAGCGCTGTCGGGGGCCATCATCATCACTGCGATCTTCACCAACACCTCCGCCATCTTCACCAACATCTCCATCACCTTCCCCCATCTATATTCAACGGTCCACTCTCCCGCAACCTGATGTACCCTCTACTTGAACATTGTGCTTTATGCTTCATATTATTATCCAATGATGTGTTGCCATCCTATGATGTCTGAGTACATTTTCGTTGTCCTACCGGTGATTGATGAATTGCTATGATTGGTTTGAGTTGCATGTTTTATTATTGGTGTTGTCCTATGGTGCTCTTCGTGTCGCGCAAGCGTGAGGGATTCCTGCTGTAGGGTTTGCAATGTGTTCATGATTTGCTTATGGTGGGTGGCATGAGTGACAGAAGCACAGACCCGGGTAAGTAGGTTGTTTGCGTATGGGATAAAGGGGACTTGATACTTTAATGCTATGGTTGGGTCTTACCTTAATGATCTTTAGTAGTTCCGGATGCTTGCTAGAGTTCCAATCATAAGTGCATATGATCCAAGAAGAGAAAGTATGTTAGCTTATGCCTCTCCCTCAAATAGAATTGCAATAGTGATTACCGGTCTAGTAACGTAGTCAATTGCTTAGGGACAATTTCACAACTCCTACCACCACTTTTCCACACTCGCTATATTTACTTTATTGCTTCTTTATCTAAACACCCCTACTTTTTATTTACGTGTTCTTTATTATCTTGCAAACCTATCCTATCACACCTATAAAGTACTTCTAGTTTCATACTTGTTCTAGGTAAAGTGAACACCAAGCCTGCGTAGAGTCGTATCAGTGGCAGATAGGACTTGAGAGAATATTTGTTCTACCTTTAGCTCCTCGTTGGGTCCGACACTCTTACTTATCTAAAGAGGCTACAATTATCCCCTATACTTGTGGGTTATCAAGACCTTTTTCTGGCGCCGTTGCCGGGGAGTCATAGCGTGGGGTGAATATTCTCGTGTGTGCTTGTTTGCTTTATCACTAAGTAATTTTTATTTGTTGTTCTTAGTTGTTTTCTATCTTTAGTTATGGGTAGGAAACGCAAAATACCAAAAAAATTAGTTGTACCTACTAAACCGATGGTTGAAGAACCACTCAAAATCTATCACACTCCTAAAGCTTTTTACTTGGATCATCTTTGATCCCTTTGTGCTCGTGCTGAAACCCCCACTAGCTTAGTTGAGGGCAAATCTTTAGATGAGCATGCTTGTTATGTGCGCACCGTATATCTGAAAAAGGGAAACTTTTACTGGATCAAATTCCTCGTTTGCAATGCTATGCTTGGACTTTATGTGAAATATATGATGTTACTTGTTGTTCTAAAAACCCTAAGAAACACCTTCCCTACCAATGAGTTTATTGATAATGGAATCGTATCTTCATATGCTAAGGGTGTTTATAATTACTATGATGTTCAACAAATTGAAGAATTTGTTGCTTTTAAGGGTGCTTATGAAATTGCTTCTTTGATTGAAAAGTATGATGCTACTCTCTACAAATCTGAAAATTTTGCCATACTTGAATATTGTTATGATAATTATGCTTCTAATGCCTATGTTAAACTATATATTGAGAAATTCTCTGCTGTCCAAGAAGAGACTAATATTTTGCAGGAAGCTATGGAAGAAGAAATTGATGAAACTGTGAGCTCATTGGATGAAAAAGATGATGAGGAGAGCGAAGAACAAAAGGAGGAAGAGCGGATTAGCTACCCGTGCCCACCTTCTAATGAGAGTAACTCTACAACTCATACATTGTTTAATTTCCCTTCGTGCTTACCGAAGGATGATTGCTATGATGATTATTATGATCCCGTTGATTCTCTTGAAATATCCCTTTTTGATGATGCTTGGTATGCTTGTGGCCAAGATGCCAATATGAATTATGCTTATGGAGATGAACTTGCTATAGTTCCTTATGTTAAACGTGAAATTTTTGCTATTGCAGCCACGTATGATAGTCCTATTATTGTTTTGAATTCTCCCGACTACACTATATCGGAGAAGTTTGTGCTTATTAAGGATTATATCGATGGGTTGCCCTTTACCATTGCACATGATGATTTTGATGAATACAATATGCATGTGCTTGCTGCTCCTACTTGAAATTATTATGAGAGAGGAACTACATCTCCGCCTCTTTATGTTTCCAACACGATAGAATTGCAAGAAACTGCTTATACTATGCATTAGCCTTTACTTGGTGTGCATGAATTGTTCTTTTATGACATGCCGATGCATAGGAAGAGAGTTAGACTCCATTGCTGCATGATATATGTTACTTTGTGCTCACTACTAATTTACAAATCATTGTTAATTAAAGTGGCTTTGATATACCTTGGGATCCGGGTGGATCCATTACTTGAGCACTATATGCCTAGCTTAATGGCTTTAAAGAAAGCACTGCCAGGGAGACAACCCGGAAGTTTGAGAGAGTCATTTATTTCTGTTGAGTGCTTTTATATAGTCTAAAAATAAAAAAAATAAAGAGGGAACCTAAAAACTTTTCAAAAAAGACAAGCATTGTTGAAGTGGGAGCTAGCCTTGAACATTGTTCATGCTCACGGAAACTTTGTGAATCTTGATTACAGAAACTTTTCAACAAAAATAATTACCCCCTTGTACAATTCCATTGTATTATAAAAATAATGTGCCAAGGTTTGCCTTTACGATGTTTACAATGCTTGTTGGTTTGTACGGTGCAGGACAGAAACTTTGGCTGTAGTGCGCGATTTTACATTTTTAACCGGAACGTCAAACGGTTCTGATTATTTTTGCACTGTCTTGCTATAATTTTTTTTTCTAATTTTGCTAGAATTTTTGGGGTAATAGAAGTATTGTGAACGTTCAGATTGCTACAGACTGTTCTATTTTTGACAGATTCTGTTTTTGATGCATAGTTTGCTTGTTTTGATGAATCTATCAATTTCTATCAGTGGATTAAGCCATGAAAAAGTTATGTTACAGTAGAAACAATGCAAAAACAAAATATGAATTGGTTTGCTACAGTACTTAGAATAGTGATTAACTTTATTATACTAACGGATCTTACCGAGTTTTCTGTTGAAGTTTTGTGTGGAAGTGTTTGATCGAGGAGGTCTCAATATGAGGAAAAGGAAGTGTAACGCCCCAGATACAACTTTCCATATTCGTAACTCCGACTCTTGCCATTTCCGGCTATGTGATTTATTATTTCCTCCGTGGTTGGGTTTTTGTCTATTGTTTTGCATTTTGTTCTTGTTATGCATCTCGTCTCATGTCATCATTCGCATTGCATCGGCATCATTTTCATAAAACTTGTATCCGCTCGTAGTTGCCGTGTCCCCCTTTGCTTTTGTTGGCCGTTCCAGACCAATCAGGGTTTTTCTTCCCTCTTGATCGTGACCACCTAACCTCTCTTGCCAGCTCGCAGCCCCCTCGCGCGCGCGTCCGAAACTCCCCCGAACCCGACCTGAGCGGTCATGACCGATGGATCCGGATCATCCCCAAACATCTATAAAACATCACTGTTTTCTTTGTTGGACTCTCTTAACCTATTTTTCTCGACCATCCAATTTAAATCGGAGGGCCCAAATAGCCCTAATCTAATCTCCCTGAGATATATATATTGACCAACCCTAAAAATGAGGAGAGCTGTCCCATCCTCCGAACCCCTCCGCCGCCGCCAGCCCACGTTCTCTTCCTCCTTGGGATCCCCCTCCCAATCCAAAACCACCAACCACAACCGCCCCCGCTCCTCCTCAGTTTCCACGCCCAACCAACCGGCCTCCCTTGGATCCCGTCGTCCACCCAACCAGCGCAGCCACCAGACCAGAGCAAGCCGGGCTCGTCCTCTGTTTCTTCCCCAAGCCGCCCGAACCAGCCCCTTCCTCCTCGACCTCCCGAGCTGTCAAGACTCCATCTTCCCGTTCGTGCAGGGCAGGCGAGACGCCCAGGTCACATCGCTGTCCCTCTGCGCCTTATCTTTCCTTTCCTCTTCACGCTGCTCTTCCCTGACCATCCGCCTCGTCTCGTTTCTTTTGTTACATTGAAACAGCGCCACCGCCGAAGCTCGAGCCCTCCACCGTCGTTGCCTCCAGCCCCGCCTCGGATCCGGCTGGACCTGAACGGGAGCATGCTCCGCTGCCCATTCTCAGCCTCCCCCTGCGTCTAGCTCATCGCCTGCATCTCCTCCGGCAGCGCCGCCGTGCCCGCACGCCTATGGCGAAGCTCCAGTGAGCCAAGCCGTGCCCGTGCCCCTGTTTCTTTCTTCCCCTTCACATTCTATCTCTCACACGTCTCCCACTCTCTCTGATGCGTCCACAGGAGGAGCATCACCCTCGCCGGACCCCTCGCCGGTCTTCATGCCATCGCCGGCCTCCCTTGCTCCTGCATCGAGCAGGAGAAGACGCACGCAGCCAGCGCCTCTGCTCGCCTGTGTTGACCGAGTCCCTGCATCGTCGCTACCTTCTGTCGAACCGAGCTCGATCCCCTGCTTCCCTGCATCGAAGGAACCAGGCGTGTTCACTTCGCCTGGGCCGGCCTCGCCTCGGCCTGCATCCGCCCCCTGTCGGCCTCACCTCACCTCCGACCGGGCCATGGCCCATGGGTGAGCAGCCCCTTCCAGTTTCCCCCTCCTGTACACTAGCGGGCCAGCCAGTTTCGGCCTGCTTCTGTTTTTTTTTCAGATATGTGAATTTAGGTTTTTCCAGGAAATTGCAGATTTGCAGAAAAAAAACCCTAAGCGTCATGCATATAATAACTTCATAACCGTGCATCGGATTAAAATGGTTTAAACATGTAAAATGCTTAGAATTTTGTGTAGATTAATAATTTTCCACTTTCATCCATGTTAAAAATGTTTAAAAATATTGTTTGTTTAAATTTGCTAATATGCCATGTTAAAATGATTTATTTCATAACTAAATAACCGTAGCTCGGTTTTAAATAAACTATATAT
Organism: Triticum aestivum; assembly: GCF_018294505.1. Taxonomy (NCBI): domain Eukaryota; kingdom Viridiplantae; phylum Streptophyta; class Magnoliopsida; order Poales; family Poaceae; genus Triticum; species Triticum aestivum. The sequence continues at coordinate 518,401,118 of NC_057801.1, forward strand.
GTAAATGGGGTAAAATGCCTAGTTTAACATGGTGCACTCATCTTGCATGTTTAACAACTCTAAAATATGCTTTAGGACAGAACAGTACCAAATTCATAAATTTGCATATGGGGATTTTTCCGGAATTGTTGTTTGTTGTTTCGGCCTCATTTAAACTTGCCTAGATAGGTAGTTTTCATATGCTTCACCCTTGTCATGTTTAACAACATTTAATATTGTTGTGTACCTAAACGAGAGCAAACTAAATAACTCGAATGTGGTGTTTCGTCAATATGCAACTCGTTGCATATTGAGCTCCACTTAATTTGTAGTATTGTTTGTTGCACTTTGCCATGCCATGCTCTTTAAACCAGACATGCATCATACTTGTTTGTGCGTCATGCCATGCTTATGCTTGTGCATTTACCATGTTGTGTGCTTCTTTCTGATAGTTCCTGTTTTGTTGTGATCATGAGGATTCATTTGTCTACTCTTGGTTCGGCTTCATCCATTCGTCTTCTTCATGGACTCGTTCTTCTTCCTTGCGGGATTTCAGGCAAGATGATCGTCACCTTAGATCTCATTACTATCATTGCTATGCTAGTTGCTTCGTTCTATCGCTATGCTGCGCTACCTATCCCTTGTTCTATTAAGCCTCCCAAATTGCCATGGCAGCCTCTAACCTTTTCACCCTTCATAGCAAACCGTTGCTTGGCTATGTTACCACTTTGCTCAGCCCCTCTTATAGCATTGTTAGTTGCAGGTGAAGTTGAAGATTGCCCCATGATGGATAGGATTATGTTGGGATATCACAATATCTCTTATTTAATTAATGCATCTATATACTTGGTAAAGGGTGGAAGACTCGGCCTTATGCCTGGTGTTTTGTTCCACTCTTACTGCCCTAGTTTCTGTCATACCGGTGTTATGTTCCCGGATTTTGCGTTCCTTACGCGGTTGGGTGATTTATGGGACCCCCTTGACAGTTCGCTTTGAATAAAACTCCTCCAGCAAGGCCCAACATTGGTTTTACCATTTGCCTCACTTAGCCCTTTTTCCCTTGGGAGTTGCGCTCTCGAGGGTCATCTTTATTTTACCCCCCCGGGCCAGTGCTTGTCTAAGTGTTGGTCCAAACCGAGCGATGTCCGGCGCCCCCTGGGCAATCTGAGTCTATGCCAACCCGACGTCTGGCTCATCCGGTGTGCCCTGAGAACGAGATATGTGCAGCTCCTATCGGGATTTGTCGGCACAGCGGGAGGCTTTGCTGGTCTTGTTTTACCATTGTCGAAATGTCTTGTAAACCGAGATTCCGAGTCTGATCGGGTCTTCCTGGGAGAAGATATATCCTTCGTTGATCGCGAGAGGTTATCATGGGCTAAGTTGGGACACCCCTGCAGGGTATAATCTTTCGAAAGCCGTGCCTGCGGTTATAGGCAGATGGGAATTTGTTCATGTCTGGTTGTACATAACTTGACACCAGATACGAATTAAAACTCATCAACCGTGTGTGTAGCCGTGATGGTCTCTTCTCGGCAGAGTCCGGGAAGTGAACACGATTTTTGGGTTATGTATGACGCAAGTAGGAGTTCAGGATCACTTCTTGATCATTGCTAGCTTCACGACCGTTCCTTTTGCTCTCTTCTCGCTCTTATTTGCATATGTCAGCCACCATATCGTGCTTAGTCGCTGCTGCAACCTCACCACTTTACCCCTTCCTTTCCCATTAAGCTTTGCTAGTCTTGATACCCATGGTAATGGGATTGCTGAGTCCTCGTGGCTCACAGATTACTACAACAACAGTTGCAGGTACAGGTTATCCGATGATCATGACGCGAGAGCGATGTTTGTTTGTCTTGGAGTTCTTCTTCTGCTTCTTCTTTGATCAGGGGATAGGTTCCAGGTCGGCATCCTAGGCTAGCAGGGTGGATGTCGTTTGAGTTTCTGTTTGTGTTTCATCCGTAGTCGGATGATGCTCTTATGTATTGTGATGTTGTATTCGTGTGGCATTGTATGCCTTATGTATGTATCCCTATCTATTTTGTAATGTTGATGTAATGATATCCACCTTGCAAAAGCGTTTCAATATGCGGGTCTATCCTTGGTGGGACCTTCGAGTTCCTTTTGGATAGGGTCGCATATTGGGCGTGACAAGTTGGTATCAGAGCCTCGACCGACCCTAGGAGCCCCCCTTGTTTGATCGTGTAGTTTGGCCATTGTTGAGTCTAGAACAAAAAATGTTTTGAGTCTTAGGATTATATATATCGGAGAGTAGGATTCTTTTTACTCCTCAGCCCCTTCGTCGCTCTGGTGAGGTCTCCTGACGTAGATGTTTTGTCTTTCCTCTCCTCAAATTTCACTAATTTATTTTTTAGGATCACGCGGGTATCTTGGAATCGTTCCGATGGTTTTGTGACGAGAACATTGTTCTTGGTGCCTCCTGTCTATTATGTGGCATTGACCCGGGGAGTTGAGCTCCGAGGTGTTGTCGTCATAATTTTATCGTTGCAGTTCTGGAATAGCTGAGTTTTATTCCGACATCGAAAATCTCTTTTATGCAGTTGTTGGTGAGATAACCTCGACGTCACCCAGTACTGGGGAGTTCGGGAGTATTGCCATAACTCGTATAACAGATGCTTTTCGAAGGTTGAGGTACACGATTTCCGGAGTTTTCTTGGTTATGTGTTGACGGATGGATACAGCTGGATGTAGGGATTGTTAGTTTGGGTGAGATATATTGCTTCCCCTGTATCCCCAACACCAGATTGCATAACCAGAAAGTTTCGGGAGTTTATAGGTGGGAAGTCAAGTAGCTCCTAGAATATCTTTCCGATAGATGCATGATATGGGATTGGGTAAATCTCTATCATATGTATTTGTTCCGGCTTATTCTGCAAGCCAAATCCTTTGTTTTGTTTTATTTGTGGTATTCGAGTTGCTTCGAAGTCAAATGTTGAATCCATACCTTTCCTAAACGATGTTCTCATATTGCTATGTGAATGCTAATCCTTCTTGATCATTGAGGTTGTCATGTCAATTCTTTTCCAACCGGTGTGCTTCTCTTCAAGTGGATCCGTTCATTTTCAACATCCGCAAGATCAATTCTAAGTTTTCTTCAACGGTATCCATTCCATCTGCCCCAAGTTGCCTTTGTTTTCCCACCCTCCCATCCTTTTTCTTCAAGGACTTAGATTTCTTAATCATGTATCCTTTTATTTGTGGGAAGTCTCTTCATTCTTTTCTTTCAATGTTCTTATCTGGTGATTTCCCATGAAGATGATCAACAGTTTCAAGTTCATCATCCTTCATTGTTGTTTCTTCTCTGGTGGTTTCAATTCAAGTCTTGTCGATCATATCCTTTCCTCGTTTCAAATGTTTTTCTCATGCCGTTGTATCTCTTAATCGTTCACCTCTCGCTTTCCATTTGTTCCGGTGTGTTGAAGATATCTCAGAAGATTTGTGTTTCCATTCTTATTCCGTTCAAGCTATTTGGAGATTGTTATCTCATTCAAGCTATTTAATTCAACCGGTGCAATCTCTCTTCAAAATCATTTCCAAAGGTGTTTTCTTTTGAGTGGGCCCTAACCAACAGGTCTTTTCCCAGGATCTTACCTGACTCTTCGAATTATCAGGAGCGATTCTCAAATTCATTTCCAAGTTATTTCCATCAGTCACATGCCTTCTCCAAGGTCGTTTTCAAATTCTTTTCATCTTTGGCTCAACCTTTTTTTCTTTTAATCCTTCCGGAGTGTCTCAACAATTCATGGTGGTGTTTCTCGTCGTCATTCTCGAATTTTGAAGATCGAAGAAGAGTTCCTCTTAAATCCTTACCCGTTCTTCCAGAGATTCACGGTTCTAGCTTCATGCCATCCTCATAATTGTTTTTGATTGTGACAATTCTCTTCTTACCATCCAGAGCATTTCATGAGTTGTTTCTATTTCTTTCCTACGAAGGCCATCATGTCATAATTCTTCATTCTCAGCGTGTAGCTATCATTCTCCAAATTCTTCTGGTGCATCGTCCAAATATCCTCTAATCAGTTCATTATCTCTTCGTTCTCTTGTATCTAAATCCCCTCAAGTATCTTCATTCATTTTCCAATTCTTCCCGGTGAATTGTGCCTTCGCTACTTTCATTTTCAATTCTTACGGTGGTTCGTTCAAGATTTCTCTTCCTTCATTATCGTATCAATTCATTCGTTCTTTCATTGTTTCAATCCTACCGGTGGTTCATCAATACCTTCTCAAGTTTGCGCTATGTCAATCCTTAATCCCTCAAGAAGAATAAGTAGTATGCCAAATCCATTGCTTGTCATCAATTTAATTCGATGAAGGATAAGCATACAATAAATCTTATTCTTATTTCCTCGAGGTGATTCAATTATTTTCTTCCGGAGATTGTTCATGATGAAGTAATTCTCGGTTGTAGTGTTTCATCTTTTTCTTTTCCGGAGTTCCAAGTTTTCCGCTTTATCTCATCGCGAAGCGCCATCTAAATCATCTCAAGTCTTCCCCTTGTGTTCTCAACTTATCTTTCTTTTATCATCCTTTTATTACCGGAGTTCTTCATGGAGGCTCTACATGGTGGTTCGTCAAGGATTCCTTTCATTCTTCATTTTTCTTCAAGATTTCTCACGAGGTTATGATCCGCCAGACAATACTGAAAATTAAACATCGTGCTCAACACATGTCTTGTTTTGAGGAGTTCAAGTATTCTTCATCGTGCATCCTGAAGTGCAATTCTTTCTACCTTATCTTTTGAGGTGGTGTTATGTCATTCTTGACAATTTGAGTTCGTGTTTCATGATTCACATGTTGTCAAGAATGAGGTATTTTAAATCCACCAATCTCTTCTTTGGAGTTATCTTGGTATAGATTTCACCTAAAGCCTTCTCTAAGGAATGTTGCTATTTGTGGTGCTTATCAATGATCCAAGTTTTCTCCTATCCTCTCGGCGAAAGAAGTTTTCATCTCTTCTTTGATCTTAAACAAGCAATTGTTTTTCGTTAGTGGCAGAATTTCACCTCAAGTGTTGAGATGTTTCCATAAGCCCACTACAAGATTATTCTTTTCGTTGTTGGTTTTCCAACAACTCCGTTATAACCTTCTCGGAAGGGTGCTTTCCAAGCTCATTTGTGGCAGAAGTTGGCATTTTCTCCTCCATCTGTTATTCCAATGATCTATCTTCTATTCTTTCTTTCAGAGGCATTGTAATGTTGCTCTTTTCACTCATCATGTCGAGTTGTGAAGGTCGTGTTCTTTTCATGCTTATCCATTTAACCGGTGTGTCGTGTCCTCCATTCAAGTTCTTTTCATCTTATCAAGTCTTGCATCTCTTTTCAACCGGAGTGCTGCCCAAATTCTTCCTCTCTCATCTTGTTTTAATCGGAGTGGTTTTGAATTCTATCTTGTCCATTAAACTCCCGATTTATGTCTTTGCAACCTCCAAGGTTCACATGGTGTCCCTTGTTTCTATTCTCTACGGCAGTGCTCTCAATTGTGTTCAACTCCGTTGTGTTCTTTCTTTCAACTTTTCAACCTCTCAAGGTTCTTTGGTTTCACTCATTGGTCGAACAAGCAACTTAGTTTTACCTCTTCCCTTCCTCATCTGTTTCTCTCCGGTGCCATCCTAGATATCGGGATGAGATCCTTTCGTAGTGGTGGAGTGTTGTAACACCCCGGATACAACTTTCCATATTCGTAACTCCGACTCTTGCCATTTCCGGCTATGTGATTTATTATTTCCTCTGTGGTTCGGTTTTTGTCTGTTGTTTTGCATTTTGTTCTTGTTATGCATCTCGTCTCATGTCATCATTCGCATTGCTTCGGCATCGTTTTCATAAAACTTGTATCCGCTCGTAGTTGCCGTGTCCCCCCTTGCTTTTGTTGGCCGTTCCAGACCAATCAGGGTTTTGCTTCCCTCTTGACCGTGACCACCTAACCTCTCTTGCCAGCTCGCAGACCCCTCGCGCGCGCGTCCGAAACTCCCCCGAACCCGACCTGAGCGGTCATGACCGATGGATCCGGATCATCCCCAAACATCTATAAAACATCACCGTTTTCTTTGTTGGACTCTCTTAGCCTATTTTTCTCGACCGTCCAATTTAAATCGGAGGGCCCAAATAGCCCCTAATCTAATCTCCCTGAGATATATATATTGACCAACCCTAAAAATGAGGAGAGCCGTCCCATCCTCCGAACCCCTCCGCCGCCGCCAGCCCACGTTCTCTTCCTCCTTGGGATCCCCCTCCCAATCCAAAACCACCAACCACAGCCGCCCCCGCTCCTCCTCAGTTTCCACGCCCAACCAACCGGCCTCCCCTGGATCCCGTCGTCCACCCAACTAGCACAGCCACCAGACCGGAGCAAGCCGGGATCCTCCTCTGTTTCTTCCCCAAGCCGCCCGAACCAGCCCCTTCCTCCTCAACCTCCCGAGCTGTCAAGCCTCCATCTTCCCGTTCGTGCAGGGCAGGCGAGACGCCCAGGTCACGTCGTTGTCCCTCTGCACCTTCTCTTTCCTTTCCTCTTCACGCTGCTCTTCCCTGACCATCTGCCTCGTCTCGTTTCTTTTGTTACAGTGAACCAGCGCCACCGCCGAAGCTTGAGCCCTCCACCGTCGTTGCCTCCAGCCCCGCCTCGGATCCGGCTGGACCTGAACGGGAGCATGCTCCGCTGCCCGTTCTCAGCCTCCCCCCGCGTCCAGCTCGTCGCCTGCATCTCCTCCGGCAGCACCGCTGTGCCCGCACGCCTATGGCGAAGCTCCGGTGAGCCAAGCCGTGCCCGTGCCCCTGTTTCTTTCTTCCCCAACACCTTCTATCTCTCACACGTCTCCCACTCTCTCTAATGCATCCACAGGAGGAGCATCACCCTCGCCGGACCCCTCGCCGGTCTTCGTGCCATCGCCGACCTCCCCTGCTCCTGCATCGAGCAGGAGAAGACGCATGCAGCCAGCGCCTCTGCTCGCCTGCGTTGACCGAGTCCTTGCGCTGTCGCTGCCTTCTATCGAACCGAGCTCGATCCCCTGCTTCCCTGCATCGAAGGAACCAGGCGCGTTGACTTCGCCTGGGCCGGCCTCACCTCGGCCTGCATCCGCCCCCTGCCGGCCTCACCTCACCTCCGACCGGGCCATGGCCCATGGGTGAGCAGCCCCTTCCAGTTTCCCCCTCCTGTACACTAGCGGGCCAGCCAGTTTCGGCCTGCTTCTGTTTTTTTTTTCAGATCTGTGAATTTTGGTTTTTCCAGGAAATTACAGATTTGCAGAAAAAAAACCCTAAGCGTCATGCATATAATAACTTCATAACCGTGCATCGGAATAAAATGGTTTAAACATGTAAAATGCTTAGAATTTTGTGTAGATTAATAATTTGCCACTTTCATCCATGTTAAAAATGTTTAAAAATGTTGTTTGTTTAAATTTGCTAATATGCCATGTTAAAATGATTTATTTCATAACTAAATAACCGTAGCTCGTTTTTAAATAAACTATATATGTAAATGGGGTGAAAAAATGCCTAGTTTAACATGGTGCACTCATCTTGCATGTTTAACAACTCTAAAATATGCTTTAGGACAGAACAGTACCAAATTCATAAATTTGCATATGGGGATGTTTCCGGAATTGTTGTTTGTTGTTTCGGCCTCATTTCAACTTGCCTAGATAGGTAGTTTTCATATGCTTCACCCTTGCCATGTTTAACAACATTTAATATTGTTGTGTACCTAAACGGGAGCAAACTAAATAACTCGAATGTGGTGTTTCGTCAATATGCAACTCGTTGCATATTGAGCTCCACTTAATTTGTAGTATTGTTTGTTGCACCTTGCCATGCCATGCTCTTTAAACCGGACATGCATCATACTTGTTTGTGCGTCAGGCCATGCTTATGCTTGTGCATTTACCATGTTGTGTGCTTCTTTTCGATAGTTCCTGTTTTGTTGCGATCGTGAGGATTCGTTCGTCTATGCTTGGTTCGGCTTCATCCGTTCGTCTTCTTCATGGACTCGTTCTTCTTCCTTTCAGGATTTCAGGCAAGATGACCGTCACCTTGGATCTCATTACTATCATTGCTATGCTAGTTGCTTCGTTCTATCGCTATGCTGTGCTACCTATCCCTTGTTCTATCAAGCCTCCCAAATTGCCATGGCAGCCTCTAACCTTTTCACCCTTCCTAGCAAATCATTGCTTGGCTATGTTACCGCTTTGCTCAGCCCCTCTTATAGCGTTGTTAGTTGCAGGTTGTCACATCCCTAGTTCCGGCCTGTCCTATGCTTGCTTCCATCTGAGCATCATGTTTAAATTTTTGAAACCTGAACTGAGGAATTTAGAAGCCTCAAAACCCTAAATAAAAGAAGGGCAAAAACCCTAAAAATCTCATTCATTGTTCCAAAATGCTCTTCTTAAATGTTTGATAATTTTTGGCAAGGGTTCTGGTCCCAACCAAAATATTGAACATTTTTAAGGATTTATTTTTGGGACTTTGAATTTAAATCAATACTATTTTGAATTTGAACTTATATCCAAATATTACTGAATATATGTTCAAATAACTGAAACATTTTTATGTGCTTTGGTATAATTCCATTGTGCTAAATAAAATGTTCAGGGGAATTTTGTCACTGTTTTTGAATTTGTTTTATTTCAAAACAGTGGCAAAAGATTAAATAAAAACAAAACAGAAGAAAAAAATAAAAAGAACAGAGCCTACCCGGCCTCACCCGTGCAGCCCACCAGAGCCGGCCCAGCTCCTGTGCTGGTCCAGCACTGTGTGGCCCAGCCCACCTCCTCCTCCCTGTCGCCTTCCTCCTCGCGCCAGTAGGCAGAGGAGGGACACGGCGCGCGCGCCCGAGCTCGCCACGCCACCACCCTGCTCGTCTGCATCGCCTGGCCACCGCGACGCCGCGCGTCATCTCCTCGGCGCCGCCCCGACCCCCCTGGACCCCCTCGCTCTCTCCCTCTCCCTTGTATCTCTCCTCTGCTTCCTCTCTCTCTCACTCGCCGAGCGCAGCCGCAGCCGCGCCACCGTAACGCCGCGGCCACCGTCTCCCCCTCGACCCCTCGCTGTGCTTGCGAGCTCCGCCTCGACCCCCTCTTCCTCCCCACCGATCCACGGCCCTCCGGAAGCCCTGCATCGCCGCCCACGTCGCCGTTCCCCTCCTCGGCCACCGGAGATCGTCGCCGTCGATTCGCTGCACTCCGGCCGCCCCCGAGCCCACTAACCCTCCCTACAGCTCCGCGGTGAGCCTCCGTGCAGAACCCCTCTCTCTCCCCTCGCGTTTGCGAGCTCTAGGCCATAGCTCCGCCGCGGCCGAACTCCGGCCGCCGCTGACCTCGTCACCGCCGTCACTACAGCCGCTTGAGCTCGTCTCGGAGCGTGTCACCGCACTCAGGAAGCCACCAGGAGCCTAACGCATATCCTAACTCGCCCTCCCGTGCACCACAGCGCCAACCCCGCACTCACCGAACTCCGGCGCCGCCGCGAGCTCCGTTCCGGCGAGCCCCGGCGTTCCCGTAGCCTCCCACCTACCCCATCAGATGCGGGAGAGCCCGGGCTACGCCCCGGTGCCCTCAGCCGCCGCCTCCGTCGCCTTTAGCGCAAGTCCGGCGTGCCCCCGCCGTGCTCTGTGGTCGTCGCCGGCTAATCTCCGGCCAGCTGACGTGGCTGGCTTAATTAGCCACTAACCACCGCATCGTGTCACAGACAGCCGGGCCCCACCGCCTAACTAACCGGCTAACTAAAATAGATTAGGTTTAATCTAATTGCAGTGGCCCCACGCGTCAGCTTTGACCACGCTGATGTGGCCTTTGACCCGGCCCCACCTGTCATTGACACTAACTAGCCCTGTGCCACTGACGTGTGGCCCCCACACGTCAGGTTTGACCTGGACCCGCCCTGTTGACCTGATGACGTCAGGATAAGGTCATGCTGACGCAATAATTCCTTTCTGGAATTAAAATAAATTAGGAAATAATTTATAAATTCCAGAAAATTGTATAAACTTCTAAAAATCATAGAAATTCAACCGTAACTCCAAATTAAATAATTTATATATGAAAAATTATCAGAAAAATTCAAGGAATCCATCTGTACCATTTTCATGCATGATAGAACAACTTATAGCTGCTGTTTAGCACAAATCAATTAAATGGCATTTGAATAATCACATATGGAGTTTAAATTTGAATCTTGTATTCAAACCAACTTCATTTAATCTGTTGCTAGTTGCATTAGCTCAAAACACATTCATTTTGCCATGTCATGATCATGCATCATATTGTGCATTGCATTGATTGTGTTCCCTTCTGTGTTGCCGGTATTTGTCCCCTCTCGATAGACGTGATACCGATGATGTGATCGTTGACACTGATGAAGACTCAATGTTATCTTCAGAAGTGCCAGGCAAGCAAAACCCCCTTGTTCATTCCGATACAATCCCACTCTCTCGCTCCTGCTCTCTTTTACTGCATTAGGACAACACGATTCATCTGTTACTTGCTGCGGTAGCTGAACCCCTTTATCCTCTGCATGACCTGTCATTGCCACAGTAAATAGATGAAACCCACTAGCATGAGTAGGAGTTGTTTGAGCCCTGTTGTGCCTACTCATTCATGTTTGTTTGTCATGCCTGCTACTGCTTAGAGTTGAGTCAGGTCTGATTCATCGGGGATGAATCAGAGGGTGTGAACATGTCCTACTGTGTGTGAGCTAAGTGTGTGAACACGATTTGGTAAAGGTAGCGGTGAGAGGCCATGTAGGAGTACATGGTGGGTTGTCTCATTGCAGCCGTCCTCAGGAACTGAGTTCTGTGTTTGTGATCCATGATTCAGCTACTACCATACATTGGGCCCTGAAATATGACCCCGCTCGACTTCTTATTCACCCTAGTCCTCTGTCCAGGAGTTGCAAGTAGTTTCTGGTGTTTGTAGCTTACTGGAGGCCGTGGACAGCGCTGACCGTAGGGGTGGGCTGTGATGCGGTAGGTACGTGGCACGGTGTACCGGATGCCCGTTTGGTATCTCGGGAACCCTGTTCACATCGTTTGGGGCTGTGAGCGAAACTCCGGCCGGATCTCCTCATGGATGGAACCCGAATAGGCGATAAACCTGGACTAGAGACTTGAGTGTTTAGGTAGGTCGTGGTCTACACCCACGTCGGCTTTCGCTTGAAGTCTGCCGAGCACATGTCGTGTGCAGACGCTAAGTGGTGGAAACATGTATGAAGAAGTACACCCCTGCAGGGTTAACATCATCTATTCGAATAGCCGTGTCCGCGGAAAAGGACTTCTGGGTTGCTTATATCAGTTCATAGACAAGTGAAAGTGGATACTCTAAAATACGCAAGATAAGCGTGAGTGCTATGGATGGCGTTCTCGTAGGGAGACGGGAGCGGATCCATAGTGGTGTATTGATATGGTGAATATGTGGACTCGTGTGCGCCACCTCAAAAGAGTTACTTGCAGTCGTAGTTCAGGATAGCCACCGAGTCAAAGCTGGCTTGCTGCAGTTAAACCCCACCATCCCCTTTGTTGATAATGATGCATATGTAGTTAGTTCTGATGTAAGTCTTGCTGGGTACATTTGTACTCACGTTTGCCTATTTTATGTTTTTGCAGAGAGACTTCGGTCTCACTAGTAGTTCCACGTGGACTTCGACGTTTAGCTTGTTACCTCAGCTACGATCTTGTGCCCTCGGCAGGATCTGGTAGATAGTCAGGCTTCTCAGCCTTTTTCATTTATAGATGTCTGTACCCAGACATGATAGCTTCCGCTTGTGCTTTGACTTGTATGCTCTGATTGTTGGGTCATGAGACCCATGTTTGTAATATCTCGCTCCTCGGAGCCTATTGAATAAATACTTGAGTCGTAGAGTCATGTTGTGATGCCATGTTGTATTTGCACATATCGAGCATATTGTGTGTATGTTATTGAAATGCTTGGTATGTGTGGGATCTGACCATCTAGTTGTTTATCTTTAGTAGCCTCTCTTACCGGGAAATGTCTCCTAGTGTTTCCACCGAGCCATGGTAGCTTGCTACTGCTCCGGAACACTTAGGCTGGCCGGCATGTGTCCTTCTTCGTTCCTGTGTCTGTCCCTTCGGGGAAATGTCACGCGATGAATACCGGAGTCCTGTTAGCCCGCTACAGCCCGGTTCACCGGAGTCCTGCTAGCCCAGTGCTACAGCCTGGATTCACTCGCTGATGACCGACACGTTCGATGCTGGGTCATGGATGCCTGTCCCTGTAAGTCTGTGCCACTTTGGGTTTACGACTAGCCATGTCAGCCCGGGCTCCTTATCATATGGATGCTAGCGACACTGTCATATACGTGTGCCAAAAGGCGCAAACGGTCCCGGGCAAAGGTAAGGCGACACCCGTGGGAATACCGTGCGTGAGGCCGCAAAGTGATATGAGGTGTTACATGCTAGATCGATGTGGCATTGAGTCGGGGTCCTGACAGCGTTGGTATCAGAGCTTGACTGCCTGTAGGATTACCAAGCCAAACTGGTCGAAGTTGAGTCTAGAAATTCTTTAGTTATATAAGGGAATTGATTGTGGGATGGAACGTAAGGCTCTTTTTACTCCTTATACCTCATGCCCTTCTGATCTGAGTCATCTTATCTTTCCTACGGGGATTAAGAACTAGGCTATCTCCTCTTTCTATTAGGATCACGTGTTACTATCAGTGGACTTATAAGATTGTTGGATTTAAGTCTCAGTTCAGTTCCTACTACTTCTGTATGTTAACTGTTGATCTCGAGACCTTGATATTGTGCTTCTGAGTGGTTATGCCACCATTTTTGTGAATGTCTCAAATCTTTTCTGAGCATTTACAGTCGTTATGCTGTCCGAGTCATCCCAGGTTTCTAAGTAGTCTGATGCATTTGCAAATCCTTTCTTCCCGTTTCAATGTTCCCATGGGCCAGATTAACCACACTAATCAGTGAGTTGAGGTACTCCGTTACCTTGACATATATGTTGGAGATATTATTATGACCCTAGGTGTCTTAGGGGATCATCTAGTAATTTAGCCATGATTTGTGTTCCCAGTGTGATGATTCTGGCCATCATTCTCGAAAGCATCCCATGATGCCATTTAGTAGTAGGTATTCTATCCCTGGGTTTTGAACCCGAGATTCACCCTACTTGCTTCATGTTGATAGTTTTGCTCGTTCCTTTAGGTTATTAGTAACCTTTGCATTAGTCCTCGATGTTCGTGGTATTCCTTTCTTCCAAATACTATGAACCGCTTATGGCAGATGTTCCTCGCTGATCAAAAGATCACAATCAGAGTGCTCTCGATGGGTTCTCGATTCTACATTGTGACTCTACCAGTTCTACCTTTCTGCATGGGTTATCCGGAAGAAATATGTTGAACTTGGTTCGACATACTAATCTATGCATCCACAACTCAGAAAATTATATGTTCCTTTGAGTTGTTCTCTTTAGTTGCATTCTGACTTTCGTCTATCAATTGATAGTCAAGAGTATGCGTGCGCTCGTTTATCGATGCCTATTACTCTTGTGGTCCGTCAAGCCATTCTATCGCAGAATGACTAGGAAAAACAAACTCCAGTACCTCATCCATATCTAGGATTGGGTCAAAGTAGTTGTATTCCGCAGATCAAATGCCAATCCAGCTTTTGGTTCTGTTCTACCTTGGAGTATTACCCCCTTTATGTCAGAATTGTCATGAGAATTGCACCAACTCTCATGAATTTTGACGAAGTGATACTTCTCACCATCATTAGTCATTCCTCGGTCTTCATGTTGATGCAACCGGAATACCGACAAATGAATTGTGATGTGTGAAATCAATACGCAACCTTGTTGCTTGGTAGTTAAAGGACAATAATTTCATTCTTAGCGTGTTGGTTTTTGAATCATCCTTCTAAGACTGATCGTGCTACCTAGTCCTTATTTCGGTGCACCCTTCGATTGATGAGTTATGATCTTGTCAAGTCCTCGCTCATTTGATCATATCATCTTGCCCTGAAAAGCAAGATTGTTCTCGAGCTTAGTAACATATCGGTGGTTCGTGATTTTCCGAAGATCTTCTCGGAAGTACTACCAGGTTGTCACCTGACCGCTATGTTGAGCTCGTGATCAAGTTGGTTTATTGTAAACCACCCTTTCTCCAAGAATCCGTGTTGGATACCCCTGAGCTAGTTGGTTAAGCTAAACGACAACTTGGAGAGTTGGAAGATAAAAGCTTGCCTGACTTAGTTCGTTCCAAAGGGATATTCTTGTGTAGTGTGTGTTGAAAGAAGATGATATCTTCATCGACTGGTCCCTGTGATCAGTTGCTGGACCTATTGTCTTATCAATCCCTTGATTTGAGTGTGGGCTATCGTCAAATCAAATCAGTACCAACGATGCTCGTAATGTTGTCCTACTCGTGGTTGATCCCTCGAGCATACACCATTACATCTTTGGTCTGACCAATGCTATCACCGTGTTCACATGATGGTGGAAGTCCAGTGATATGGAAATTCCGATGAGTTGCTGTTGAGCCCATCAGTAGCATTTTGTCTCCCCCCATGAATCATGTTGAACATCAACCTAGTGTTGGAAACTTGTGTAAGCATTTCTTCGTGTTTCGTTCATGAAGCATATGTTTGAATGAAAGTAGTGACTTTCCCTAATTCATGTGCATATGATGCAAGTTGCCGCCATGAATTTGAGGAAGATTGTTTTGTTTCCTTGGAATCATCCCAAATCAGTCATGCACACGTGCGAAGTATTCTGTGGTCTGGAGACTTGAACCTTCATTCCACATGTGTCCCGAGCACACCAAGCCACTGATTGATTTGTTCACGGAAAAGGAGTTGATGTGCTAATCCTAGGTCATGCACAAGACTTCAATATCCTCGATTATGATTCCCCACCTGAACTCGGTAGTGTTTTATTGTAAGACTACCATGTGATAATGTTTGTCTAGGACAGCGTGTTCACATGTTTTAGCAGAACCAGCTCATGTTTTGGAGCTTGCTATCGCAGTTCGTCCCTCGAGAATCTCGCAACGTCATCTCGTCGATTTGTGTTGCAAACTTTCATTTTTCTTCCTAGACTCGATGAGTCTGGAATATCCTGACACCAACCAGATCTGAATCTCAGGCAGATATGATGGGTTGGAACATTTCCCCAAGAACTATAATTTTGGTCTCTCGATAATCGGTAAGGTGGATGTCGTGGTCAACACACCCATCCGGTAGACCTGTTATTATAATATCTTGATTGAGGAAGTTGGCCACCTCCCCATAAGGATTTCGTAGGATTTACCTCCGTAACTGTTCCTTATGGATTCTATTGCTCCCGAAGTCCGACCTTTTACTTGATGTCCTAGATACCAGACCATTTCTATGGATGGGTTACACTAGCACATCAAGGAGAACATTAGAAGCGGAGTGCTAAATGTCTCTCGGTCGATCATCCAGATTTTGTTCCTTGGCTTCGCCAAGGGTGAAATCTGAGAAGGTGTTATCTTCCTTTGCATCTGCATCATTCATCATGGTAGCAAGTTGTGTTGCCAGGATCCTTGACACGGATGTTGATAAAACCTTGATGATTATGGAAATGCTCAAGTTCTTGAGAGCATGCACAAGCGCTACGTGTTATCATCGGCACTAACTGGGTTTGCTCTCAGTTTCCTCGGCAATGCTATGATCTTTTCAAACAGTGAATTCACTCTTTATTGTTGGGTTCTTCCCCAGTTACCAGAATCATTCCCAGCATTTGCGTTTTGTTCCCAGCTTGCACCGCCAATGTGTCATTCTACCATGGGTCTCCTCCATTTCCGGTGATAAGCAAATTCATCCATTACGTTGTCTTCAACAAGGTAATGCACATCATCCAAGTCCGAGTATGCCATTCTACCGACCCCCGCCAATCGATTGCTGTGATTTGCCTTAGGCTGATATAGAGAGTCTAAATGATCTCTATATCAAAGGTAATTCTTTTTGCCACTTAAGGGGATAATCTACGAATCACCCTTCTCCAGGATGTTTCGTCGTGGTATCATGGCAATTCAACTCCTCGCTATGTTGACAACCGATCACCACATTCTTAAGTCTGGAATTGCTGTCTACCTAGTGAACCTCGTCACCTGCTCCACTCCGTCCCTCTAGAGGTATGCTTCGTCTCTCAGCTTGAGAGATGTTGCTATGTCACATTCCGGGAGTTAATCCTGAGTTGTTCGACCTTCGAGAAGACCGATCCTTCTAGAGTTTTCCTTTCCTCTTCTTGTCATGATTAGCTGGAGTTCTCAGAGCAAGACGACATGACAAAGATGGTGTTCAAATCAACGTTCATTGAAGTGCACCCTGGATCGTGAAGATTATACTAGTTTGCGTTTCCCCTTCATCCTACCCTACGCTTGAATCTCGAGACGAGATTCTTGTTTAGTGGGGGTGAGTTGTCACATCCCTAGTTCTGGCCTGTCCTATGCTTGCTTCCATCTGAGCATCATGTTTAAATTTTTGAAACCTGAACTGAGGAATTTAGAAGCCTCAAAACCCTAAATAAAAGAAGGGCAAAAACCCTAAAAATCTCATTCATTGTTCCAAAATGCTCTTCTTAAATGTTTGATAATTTTTGGCAAGGGTTCTGGTCCCAACCAAAATATTGAACATTTTTAAGGATTTATTTTTGGGACTTTGAATTTAAATCAATACTATTTTGAATTTGAACTTATATCCAAATATTACTGAATATATGTTCAAATAACTGAAACATTTTTATGTGCTTTGGTATAATTCCATTGTGCTAAATAAAATGTTCAGGGGAATTTTGTCACTGTTTTTGAATTTGTTTTATTTCAAAACAGTGGCAAAAGATTAAATAAAAACAAAACAGAAGAAAAAAATAAAAAGAACAGAGCCTACCCGGCCTCACCCGTGCAGCCCACCAGAGCCGGCCCAGCTCCTGTGCTGGTCCAGCACTGTGTGGCCCAGCCCACCTCCTCCTCCCTGTCGCCTTCCTCCTCGCGCCAGTAGGCAGAGGAGGGACACGGCGCGCGCGCCCGAGCTCGCCACGCCACCACCCTGCTCGTCTGCATCGCCTGGCCACCGCGACGCCGCGCGTCATCTCCTCGGCGCCGCCCCGACCCCCCTGGACCCCCTCGCTCTCTCCCTCTCCCTTGTATCTCTCCTCTGCTTCCTCTCTCTCTCACTCGCCGAGCGCAGCCGCAGCCGCGCCACCGTAACGCCGCGGCCACCGTCTCCCCCTCGACCCCTCGCTGTGCTTGCGAGCTCCGCCTCGACCCCCTCTTCCTCCCCACCGATCCACGGCCCTCCGGAAGCCCTGCATCGCCGCCCACGTCGCCGTTCCCCTCCTCGGCCACCGGAGATCGTCGCCGTCGATTCGCTGCACTCCGGCCGCCCCCGAGCCCACTAACCCTCCCTACAGCTCCGCGGTGAGCCTCCGTGCAGAACCCCTCTCTCTCCCCTCGCGTTTGCGAGCTCTAGGCCATAGCTCCGCCGCGGCCGAACTCCGGCCGCCGCTGACCTCGTCACCGCCGTCACTACAGCCGCTTGAGCTCGTCTCGGAGCGTGTCACCGCACTCAGGAAGCCACCAGGAGCCTAACGCATATCCTAACTCGCCCTCCCGTGCACCACAGCGCCAACCCCGCACTCACCGAACTCCGGCGCCGCCGCGAGCTCCGTTCCGGCGAGCCCCGGCGTTCCCGTAGCCTCCCACCTACCCCATCAGATGCGGGAGAGCCCGGGCTACGCCCCGGTGCCCTCAGCCGCCGCCTCCGTCGCCTTTAGCGCAAGTCCGGCGTGCCCCCGCCGTGCTCTGTGGTCGTCGCCGGCTAATCTCCGGCCAGCTGACGTGGCTGGCTTAATTAGCCACTAACCACCGCATCGTGTCACAGACAGCCGGGCCCCACCGCCTAACTAACCGGCTAACTAAAATAGATTAGGTTTAATCTAATTGCAGTGGCCCCACGCGTCAGCTTTGACCGCGCTGACGTGGCCTTTGACCCGGCCCCACCTGTCATTGACACTAACTAGCCCTGTGCCACTGACGTGTGGCCCCCACACGTCAGGTTTGACCTGGACCCGCCCTGTTGACCTGATGACGTCAGGATAAGGTCATGCTGACGCAATAATTCCTTTCTGGAATTAAAATAAATTAGGAAATAATTTATAAATTCCAGAAAATTGTATAAACTTCTAAAAATCATAGAAATTCAACCGTAACTCCAAATTAAATAATTTATATATGAAAAATTATCAGAAAAATTCAAGGAATCCATCTGTACCATTTTCATGCATGTTAGAACAACTTATAGCTGCTGTTTAGCACAAATCAATTAAATGGCATTTGAATAATCACATATGGAGTTTGAATTTGAATCTTGTATTCAAACCAACTTCATTTAATCTGTTGCTAGTTGCATTAGCTCAAAACACATTCATTTTGCCATGTCATGATCATGCATCATATTGTGCATTGCATTGATTGTGTTCCCTTCTGTGTTGCCGGTATTTGTCCCCTCTCGATAGACGTGATACCGATGATGTGATCGTTGACACTGATGAAGACTCAATGTTATCTTCAGAAGTGCCAGGCAAGCAAAACCCCCTTGTTCATTCCGATACAATCCCACTCTCTCGCTCCTGCTCTCTTTTACTGCATTAGGACAACACCGATTCATCTGTTACTTGCTGCGGTAGCTGAACCCCTTTATCCTTTGCATGACCTGTCATTGCCACAGTAAATAGATGAAACCCACTAGCATGAGTAGGAGTTGTTTGAGCCCTGTTGTGCCTACTCATTCATGCTTGTTTGTCATGCCTGCTATTGCTTAGAGTTGAGTCAGGTCTGATTCATCGGGGATGAATCAGAGGTGTGTGAACATGTCCTACTGTGTGTGAGCTAAGTGTGTGAACACGATTTGGTAAAGGTAGCGGTGAGAGGCCATGTAGGAGTACATGGTGGGTTGTCTCATTGCAGCCGTCCTCAGGAACTGAGTTCTGTGTTTGTGATCCATGATTCAGCTACTACCATACATTGGGCCCTGAAATATGACCCCGCTCGACTTCTTATTCACCCTAGTCCTCTGTCCAGGAGTTGCAAGTAGTTTCTGGTGTTTGTAGCTTACTGGAGGCCGTGGACAGCGCTGACCGTAGGGGTGGGCTGTGATGCGGTAGGTACGTGGCACGGTGTACCGGATGCCCGTTTGGTATCTCGGGAACCCTGTTCACATCGTTTGGGGCTGTGAGCGAAACTCCGGCCGGATCTCCTCATGGATGGAACCCGAATAGGCGATAAACCTGGACTAGAGACTTGAGTGTTTAGGTAGGTCGTGGTCTACACCCACGTCGGCTTTCGCTTGAAGTCTGCCGAGCACATGTCGTGTGCAGACGCTAAGTGGTGGAAACATGTATGAAGAAGTACACCCCTGCAGGGTTAACATCATCTATTCGAATAGCCGTGTCCGCGGAAAAGGACTTCTGGGTTGCTTATATCAGTTCATAGACAAGTGAAAGTGGATACTCTAAAATACGCAAGATAAGCGTGAGTGCTATGGATGGCGTTCTCGTAGGGAGACGGGAGCGGATCCATAGTGGTGTATTGATATGGTGAATATGTGGACTCGTGTGCGCCACCTCAAAAGAGTTACTTGCAGTCGTAGTTTAGGATAGCCACCGAGTCAAAGCTGGCTTGCTGCAGTTAAACCCCACCATCCCCTTGTTGAAAATGATGCATATGTAGTTAGTTCTGATGTAAGTCTTGCTGGGTACATTTGTACTCACGTTTGCCTATTTTATGTTTTTGCAGAGAGACTTCAGTCTCACTAGTAGTTCCACGTGGACTTCGACGTTTAGCTTGATACCTCAGCTACGATCTTGTGCCCTCGGCAGGATCTGGTAGATAGTCAGGCTTCTCAGCCTTTTTCATTTATAGATGTCTGTACCCAGACATGATAGCTTCCGCTTGTGCTTTGACTTGTATGCTCTGATTGTTGGGTCATGAGACCCATGTTTGTAATATCTCGCTCCTCGGAGCCTATTGAATAAATACTTGAGTCGTAGAGTCATTTTGTGATGCCATGTTGTATTTGCACATATCGAGCATATTGTGTGTATGTTATTGAAATGCTTGGTATGTGTGGGATCTGACCATCTAGTTGTTTATCTTTAGTAGCCTCTCTTACCGGGAAATGTCTCCTAGTGTTTCCACCGAGCCATGGTAGCTTGCTACTGCTCCGGAACACTTAGGCTGGCCGGCATGTGTCCTTCTTCGTTCCTGTGTCTGTCCCTTCGGGGAAATGTCACGCGATGAATACCGGAGTCCTGTTAGCCCGCTACAGCCCGGTTCACCGGAGTCCTGCTAGCCCAGTGCTACAGCCTGGATTCACTCGCTGATGACCGACACGTTCGATGCTGGGTCATGGATGCCTGTCCCTGTAAGTTTGTGCCACTTTGGGTTTACGACTAGCCATGTCAGCCCGGGCTCCTTATCATATGGATGCTAGCGACACTGTCATATACGTGTGCCAAAAGGCGCAAACGGTCCCGGGTAAAGGTAAGGCGACACCCGTGGGAATACCGTGCGTGAGGCCACAAAGTGATATGAAGTGTTACATGCTAGATCTATGTGGCATTGAGTCGGGGTCCTGACACAGGTGAAGTTGAAGATTGCCCCATGATGGATAGGGTTATGTTGGGATATCACAATATCTCTTATTTAATTAATGCATCTATATACTTGGTAAAGGGTGGAAGACTCGGCCTTATGCCTGGTGTTTTGTTCCACTCTTGCCGCCCTAGTTTCCGTCATACCGGTGTTATGTTCCCGGATTTTGTGTTCCTTACGCGGTTGGGTGATTTATGGGACCCCCTTGACAGTTCGCTTTGAATAAAACTCCTCCAGCAAGGCCCAACATTGGTTTTACCATTTGCCTCACCTAGCCCTTTTTCCCTTGGGAGTCGCGCTCTCGAGGGTCATCTTTGTTTTACCCCCCCGGGCCAGTGCTTGTCTAAGTGTTGGTCCAAACCGAGCGATGTCCGGCGCCCCCTGGCAATCAGGGTCTATGCCAACCCGACGTCTGGCTCATCCGGTGTGCCCTGAGAACGAGATATGTGCAGCTCCTATCGGGATTTGTCGACACAGCGGGAGGCTTTGCTGGTCTTGTTTTACCATTGTCGAAATGTCTTGTAAACCGGGATTCCGAGTCTGATCGAGTCTTCCTAGGAGAAGGTATATCCTTCGTTGATCGTGAGAGCTTATCATGGGCTAAGTTGGGACACCCCTGCAGGGTATAGTCTTTCGAAAGCCGTGCCTGCGGTTATAGGCAGATGGGAATTTGTTAATGTCTGGTTGTAGATAACTTGACACCAGATCCGAATTAAAACGCATCAACCGTGTGTGTAGCCGTGATGGTCTCTTCTCGGCGGAGTCCGGGAAGTGAACACGGTTTTTGGGTTATGTTTGACGTAAGTAGGAGTTCAGGATAACTTCTTGATCATTGCTAGCTTCACGACCATTCCTTTTGCTCTCTTCTCGCTCTTATTTGCGTATGTTAGCCACCATATCGTGCTTAGTCGCTGCTGCAACCTCACCACTTTACCCCTTCCTTTCCCATTAAGCTTTGCTAGTCTTGATACCCATGGTAATGGGATTGCTGAGTCCTCGTGGCTCACAGATTACTACAACAACAGTTGCAGGTACAGGTTATCCGATGCTCATGACACGAGAGCGATGTTTGTTTGTCTTGGAGTTCTTCTTCTGCTTCTTCTTCGATCAGGGGATAGGTTCCAGGTCGGCAGCCTGGGCTAGCAGGGTGGATGTCGTTTGAGTTTCTGTTTGTGTTTCATCCGTAGTCGGATGATGCTCTTATGTATTGTGATGTTGTATTCGTGTGGCATTGTATGCCTTATGTATGTATCCCTATCTATTTTGTAATGTTGATGTAATGATATCCACCTTGCAAAAGTGTTTCAATATGCGGGTCTATCCTTGGTGGGACCTTCGAGTTCCTTTTGGATAGGGTCGCATATTGGGCGTGACAGGAAGAGAGGCAAGAGCTCAAGCTTGGGGATGCCCAAGGCACCCCAAGTAAATATTCAAGGAGACTCAAGCGTCTAAGCTTGGGGATGCCCCGGAAGGCATCCCCTCTTTCTTCAACAAGTATCAGTATGTTTTCAGATTCATTTTGTTCATGCGATATGTGCAGGTCTTTGAGCGTATTTTGCATTTAGTTTTCACTTTTCTTTTATGCACCATGATGGTATGAGATAGTACTTGGTTGATTTATAGAATGCTCATTGCACTTCACAAAAATCTTTCGAGTATGGCTTTATAGAATGCTTCATGTGCTTCACTTATATCATTTGAAGTCTGGATTGCCTGTTTCTCTTCACATAGAAAACCACCATTTGTAGAATGCTCTTTTGCTTCACTTATATTTGTTAGAGCGTGGGCATATCTGTTGTAGAAATAATTAAACTCTCTTGCTTCACTTATATCAATTTAGAGAGATGACATGAATTGGTCAATCACATGGTTAGTCACAAAATCCTACATAAACTTGTGGATCACTGAATATGATATGTTTGATTCCTTGCAATAGTTTTGCGATATAGAGGTGATAATATGTGGGAGGTACTAGTAGATGGTTGTGTTTAGTAAGGATGTTGGTGTTAAGGTTTGTGATTCCCGAAGCATGCACGTATGGTCTACTAACTATGTAACCAAATTGGCGCGCATTGTATTTTGATTGTTTATCTTTGCGTGAAGGTCGGGGGTGCGTGATGGTTAACTCCTACCAACCTCCCCCCTAGGAGCATGCACGTAGTACTTTGTTTCAAGGGCTAATAAATTTTTGCAATAAGTATGTGAGTTCTTTATGACTAATGTTGAGTCCATGGATTATACGCACTCTCACCCTTCCATCATTGCTAGCCTCTTCGGTACCGTGCATTGCCCTTTCTCACCTCGAGAGTTGGTGCAAACTTCGCCGGTGCATCCAAACCCCATATACGATATGCTCTATCACACATAAGCCTCCTTATATCTTCCTCAAAACAACCACCATACCTACCTATCATGGCATTTCCATAGCCATTCTGAGATATATTCCCATGCAACTTCCATCATCATCATATACATGACTTGAGCTTTTCATTGTCATATTGCTTTGCATGATCGTAAGATAGCTAGCATGATGTTTTCATGGCTTGTCCATTTTTTGATATCTTTGCTATGCTATATCATTGCACATCCCGGTACACCGCCGGAGGCATTCATATAGAGTCATGTATTTGTTCTAAATATCGTTGTAATATTGAGTTGTAAGTAAATAAAAGTGTGATGATCATCATTATTAAAGCATTGCCCCAGTGAGGAAAGGATGAAGGAGACTATGATTCCCCCACAAGTCGGGATGAGACTCCGGACTTTATGAAAAATAAAAGAGGCCAAAGAAGCCCAAATAAAAAAAAGAGGCCAAAGAAGCCCACCAAAAAAATATTTAAAAAAATAGAAAATAAAAAATGAGAGAAAAAGAGAGAAGGGGCAATGTTACTATCCTTTTACCACACTCGTGCTTCAAAGTAGCACCATGTTCTTCATAGAGAGAGTCTCCTATGCTTTCACTTTCATATACTAGTGGGAATTTTTATTATAGAACTTAGCTTGTATTATTCCGATGATGGGCTTCCTCAAAATGCCCGAGGTCTTCATGAGCAAGCAAGTTGGATGCACACCCACTTAGTTTTAGTTTGAGCTTTCATACACTTATAGCTCTTAGTGCATCCGTTGCATGGCAATCCCTACTCCTCGCATTGACATCAATTGATGGGCATATCCATAGCCTATTGATTAGCCGCGTCGATGTGAGACTTTCTCCCCTTTTGTCTTCTCCACATAAACCTCCATCATCATACTCTACTCCACCCATAGTGCTATGTCCATGGCTTGCGCTCATGTATTGCGTAAGAGTTGAAAAAGCTGAATCACGTTAAAAAGTATAAACCAATTGCTTGGCTGAAACTGGGGTTGTGCATGATGGGAGTATTTTGTGTGATGAAAATGAAGCATGGCCTAACCATATGATTTTGTAGGGATAGCGTTCTTTAGCATTGATATTTTGGAAGACATGATTGTTTGTTGGGATGCCGTAAGCATTATTGTTTTTATGTCAAATGATAGACTATTGCTTTGAATCACTCGTGTCGTAATATTCATGCCATGATTAAACATATGATCAAGATTATGCAAGGTAGCATTCCACATCAAAAATTATCTTTTTTATCATTTACCTACTCGAGGACGAGCAGGAATTAAGTTTGGGGATGCTGATATGTCTCCGTCGTATCTATAATTTTTTATTGTTCCATGCCAATATTATTCAACTTTCATATACTTTTGGCAACTTTTTATACTATTTTTTGGGACCAACATATTGATCCAGTACCCAGTGCGAGTTCCTTTTTGTTGCATGTTTTATGTTCCATAGAAACCCAATATCAAACGGAGTCCAAACGGGATAAAAAAAGACGGAGAATTATTTTGGAATATTTGTGATTTTTGGGAAGTAAAATCAACAGGAGACGGTGCCCGAGGTGGCCACAAGACAGGGGCCTACGCCCACTCCAGGTGGGCATGCCCCCCACCCTCCTGGGCCCCTCGTAAGGTAGTTGATTCCCTTCTTTGGCCACAAGAAAGCTAATTTTTGGAAAAATATCTGGGCGAAGGTTTCAATCCAATCGGAGTTACGGATCTTCGGATATAAAAGAAACGGTGCCAGGGCAGAATTCGAGAACGCAGAAACAGAGAGAGACAGAGAGATAGATCCAATCTCGGAGGGGCTCTCACCCCTCCCACACCATGGGAGCCAAGGACCAGAGGGGAAACCCTTCTCCCATCTAGGGAGAAGGTCAAGGAAGAAGAAGAAGAAGGGGGGCTCTCTCCCCCTTGCTTCCGGTGGCGCCGGAGCGCTGCCGGGGGCCATCATCATCACTGCAATCTTCACCAACACCTCCGCCATCTTCACCAAAATCTCCATCACCTTCCCCCATCTATATTCAGCGGTCCACTCTCCCGCAACCCGCTGTACCCTCTACTTGAACATGGTGCTTTATGCTTCATATTGTTATCTAATGATGTGTTGCCATCCTATGATGTCTGAGTAGATTTTCATCGTCCTACCAGTGATTGATAAATTGCTATGATTGGTTTGAGTTGCATGTTTTATAATTGGTGCTGTCCTATGGTACTCTCCATGTCGCGCAAGTGTGAGGGATTCCCTCTGTAGGGTTTGCAATGTGTTCATGATTTGCTTATGGTGGGTGGCGTGAGTGACAGAAGCACAGACCCGAATAAGTAGATTGTTTGAGTATGGGATAAAGTGGACTTGATACTTTAATGCTATGGTTGGGTTTTACCTTAATGATCTTTAGTAGTTGCGGATGCTTGCTAGAGTTCCAATCATAAGTGCATATGATCCAAGTAGAGAAAGTATGTTAGCTTATGCCTCTCCCTCAAATAGAATTGCAATAGTGATTACCGGTCTAGTAACGTAGTCAATTTCTTAGGGACAATTTCACAACTCCTACCACCACTTTTCCACACTCACTATATTTACTTTATTGCTTCTTTATCTAAACCACAGTTCAAGATATCTTCCGATATGCCGATAAATCGGCTGATTTATCGCTTACCCGTGTCTAACCGATAAGATAAATCGACCAATAAATCAACCGATATGGTGATAAATCGACCGATATGCCGATAAACTGGTAGATTTATCCCTTATCATGGGTCGACCGATAAGTTCCTGATAAGAGATATCCTCAACATTGATCTAAACAGCCCCTACTTTTTATTTATGTGTTCTTTATTATCTTGCAAACCTATCCTATCACACCTATAAAGTACTTCTAGTTTCATACTTGTTCTAGGTAAAGTGAACACCAAGCATGCGTAGAGTCGTATCAGTGGCAGATAGGACTTGAGAGAATATTTGTTCTACCTTTAGCTCCTCGTTGGGTCCGACACTCTTACTTATCGAAAGAGGCTACAATTATCCCCTATACTTGTGGGTTATCAGGCGAGTCGTGACGAATGTCACTAGGGAGAACCGCCTCTGCTCCGTAAACCATGAAGAAAGACATGTAACCTGTAGATCTGTTGGGGGTAGTATTGATACTCCATAGCACTGAAGGTAACTACTCCACCCAACAACCCGGCATCCTTTGCAAAGGAACCAGAAGCCGGGGCTTGATGCATCTAAAAATTTCTTGATTGGCTCTTTCAGCTTGACCATTGGTTTGAGGGTGAGCTACTGACGACACATCAAGTCGAATATGCTCACGTTGACAAAACTCTTTCATAGCACCTTTGGACAGATAGTGCCATTATCAGTTATGATGCTGTGGGGAAAACCAAAGCGAAAAATCACCTTTTTAATGAATTGAACCGTTGTTGTTGCGTCACACTTACTGACCGGCTCTGCTTCAACCCACTTTGTGAATTTGTCAACCGCCACCAAAAGGTGGGTCTTTTTATCCTTGGACCTTTTAAAAGTCCCAACCATATCGAGCCCCCAGACTGCAAACGGCCAAATAATTGGAATCATCATCTATTCTTGAGCCGACACATGAGCTCGCCATGAAAACTTTTGACAACCATCACATTTACTAACCAAATCCTCCGCATTAGCATGAGCCGTTAGCCAATAAAATCCATGAAGAAAAGCTTTGGCCACAAGGGACTTTGAGCCGGCATGATGACCACAATCCCCTTCATGAATATCACAAAGAATCTCACGACCCTCCTCAGGAGAAACGCAACGCTGAAACGCCCAAGTGACACTGCGATGGTGCAACTCGCCATTGGCAATTGTCATGGACTTAGACCGCTGGGTTACCTGTCTGGCCAAAGCTTCATCCTCAGGTAACTCACCCCGGGTCATGTAAGCCAAATATGGTACTGTCCAATATGGGATAGCGTGAAGAGCCGCCACCAATTGTGCCTCTGGGTCAGGAATAGCCAGATCTTCCTCTGTAGGCAATTTGACAGAAGGGTTATGCAGTATATCCAAGAGAGTGTTAGGTGGCACCGGCTTACGCTGAGACCCCAACCATCTTAAGGCATCAGCCGCCTTATTTTTCCTATGATCGATGTGTTCCACTTGATAACCCTTGAAGTGACCAGCAATAGCATCAACTTCGTGGCGATAAGCTGCCATGAGTGGATCCTTAGAATCCCATGTGCCTGAGACATGTTGAGCCACCAAGTCTGAGTCACCGAAACAACTCACCCAACTTAAGTTCATCTCCTTAGCCATCCGAAGACCATGGAGCAAGGCTTCATACTCATCTGCATTATTTGTACAGGGAAACATCAACATTAGAATGTAACAAAAACTTGTCACCTCGAGGGGAAGCTAAGACAACTCCAGCCCCCGAGCCCTCCAATTGCTTGGACCCATCAAAGTGAATAGTCCAATATGTGTTATCTGGCTTCTCTTCAGGCATCTGCAGCTCTGTCAAGTCATTGATGAAATCCACAAGTGCTTGAGACTTGATGGCAGTGCGGGGCATATATTTCAAACCATGAGGTCCAAGCTCAATGGCCCACTTGGCTACTCGCCTAGTGGCTTCCCTGTTTTGAATAATATCCCCTAAAGGAGCAGAACTGACCACGGTGATGGGATGACCCAGAAAATATTGTTTAAGCTTCTGACTGGCCATGAACACCCCATAAACGAGCTTCTGCCAATGTGGATACCTCTGCTTGGACTCAATAAGCACCTCCCTGATATAGTAAACCAGCCGTTGAACCGGATATTCCTTGCCAGCTTCTTTCCGTTCCACCATAATAGCTACACTGACAGCCCGGTCGTTAGCAGCCACATATAACACCAATGGCTCCTTATCAATGAGAGCAGCAAGGACTGGCGGCTCAGCCAGCTGTTTCTTCAAAGCTTCAAACGTGTCATTAGCAGCATCACTCCAGACAAAATTACCTATTTTCTTCATCATCTGGTACAGTGGTATGGCCTTCTCACTCAACCGTCTTATAAATCGGCTTAAGGCAGCAATACGACCTGCCAGACGCTACACGTCATTGATACATGCCGGCTTTGCCAGGGAAGTGATGTCCTTGCTTATCCGGGTTAGCCTCAATGCCTCGGTTAGAAACCACAAAACCCAAAAGCTTGCCTGCTGGCACACCAAAAACACACTTGGCCGGGTTAAGCATCATCTTGTAGACCCGGAGATTGTCAAAGGTCTCCTTCAAATCATCTCAAGGTTTCCTTCTCTCTGGATTTCACCACAATATCATCCACATAAGCATGAAAGTTGCACCCAATCTGACTGTGGAGATAGTTCTGCACACACCATTGATAAGTCGCCTGGGCACTCTTAAGCCCAAAGGGCATAGACACATAGCAGAAGGCTCCAAAGGGAGTGATGAAAGTTGTATTCTCCTGGTCCTTAACTACCATCTTGATTTGATGATAACCAGAATAAGCATCCAAAGCACTCAACCGCTCACAACCCGTCGTAGCATCAATGATTTGATCAATACGAGGGAGAGCAAAAGGATCAGCCGGACAAGCCTTATTTAGGTCTGTGTAGTCCACACACATACACCAAGTGTCGTTCTTCTTAACCACCAGCACCGGGTTAGCCAACCACTCTGAATGAAAGACTTCAATAATGAACCCAGCCACCAAGAGCCGGGCCACTTCTTCACCGATGGCCTTACGCCTCTCCTCATTGAAGCGACGAAGGAATTGCTTAACTGGCTTAAACTTCAGATCAATGTTAAGAGTGTGTTCCGCGAGTTCCCTCGATACACCTGGAATGTTAGAAGGTTTCCATGCGAAAATGTCCCGGTTCTCACGGATGAACTCGATGAGCGCGCTTTCCTATTTTGGATCTAGGTTAGCGCTGATACTGAATTGCTTGGATGAGTTGCCAAGAACAAAATCAACCAACTTAGTGTCATCGGCCGACTTAAATTTTAGCACTGGATCATGCTCTATGGTAGGCTTCTTCAGAGATGTCATATCAGCCGGGTCAACATTATCCTTATAGAACTTCAACTCCTCTATTGCACAGACAGACTTAGCGTAAGCAGCATCACCCTCTTCACACTCCAAAGCTATTTTTCCGACTCCCATGCACCATAACGGTTCCTTTGTAACCCGGCATCTTGAGCTACAAATAAACATAACAAGGCCGTGCCATGAACTTAGCATAAGCCAGTCGTCCAAACAGAGCGTGGTATGGGCTTCTGATCTTGACCACTTCAAAGGTTAACTTCTCAGCCCTGGAATCATGCTCATCACCAAAAGCCACTTCCAGTTCAATCTTGCCTGCAGGGTACGCTGACTTACCAGGCATCAGTCCATGGAAAACAGTATTAGAAGACTTAAGATTCTTATTGGTTAATCTCATGCGACGGAAGGTTTCATAATAAAGGATATTAATGCCGCTTCCTCCATCCATGAGCACTTCAGTGAACTTATAACCACAAACTTGAGGCGCCACCACCAAAGCCAAGTGATCTGGGTTA
Organism: Triticum aestivum; assembly: GCF_018294505.1. Lineage (NCBI taxonomy): Eukaryota > Viridiplantae > Streptophyta > Magnoliopsida > Poales > Poaceae > Triticum > Triticum aestivum. Next base: position 518,430,631 of record NC_057801.1, read on the forward strand.
TCGACCCGGGTGGGTGATCCACTCAACTCCACATAATGGGCTGCTCAGACCATCACAAGTAATGAGGAACTGTCGGCTCAACAGCGTTCACAGCCCGCTTGTGGAGCTTCTGGTCCCGCTTGCATAAACTTGTGGTGAAAATGTGATACTGCCCACTATTCAACTGCTTCGAATTACTTTGATATCCAGACTGTTGTTGCGGACCCCCTTGGCCAGATTGTTGATTATAACCGCCCTGATTACCTTGATTATAACCACCCCGATTACCTTGATTATAACCACCCTGATTACTTTGGTGGCCCTGGAAGCCGGAATTAGAACCGCCACCTCCATAACTCGGGTCATGAGAACCGCCGCCACCTGAGCCACCGCCCGGCCCATGATTGTTGTGAAACGAGTTAGAATTTTTGAAAGCCCTCATAATTGAACAACCTTTCAAAAGGTGGGTAGCTGGTTTCTCCTGCATGCCATGCTTTGGACAGGGCTTGTTCAGCAACTGCTCAAGAGTAGGACCTGATCCACCAGCCCGAGGAGGAGGCCTCCCCTTATGGCGCTGATTATTGCTCTGTGCATTGGTGTTAGCCACAAACTCCGAGTTACCATCAGCCTTGAGTTTACCGTTGCCCCCCCAGATTCGCCGGGTTATGCTGCTTACTGATACGTCTCCAATGTATCTATAATTTATGAAGCATTCATGCTATTATATTATCTGCTTTGAATGATTATGGGCTTTATTATACACTTTTATATTACTTTTGGGACTAACCTGTTAACCGGAGGCCCAGCCCATATTGCTGTTTTATTGCCTGTTTTAGAATTTCGAAGAAAAGGAATATCAAACGGAGTCCAAACGCAATGAAACCTTCGGCAGCGTGATTTTTGGGAAGAACAGGATCTGGGAGACTTGGAGTTCACATCAGAAGAGCCTCGAGGAGGCCAGGAGATAGGAGGGCACGCCCACTCCTCCTGGGCACGCCCCCCCTGTCTCGTGGGCCCCTCGAGCACCCCCTGACCGACTTCTTTCGCCTATATAACCCCATATACCCTAAAAACATCAACAACAAAGATAGATGGGGAGTTCCGCCGCCGCAAGCCTCTGCAGCCACCAAAAACCTCTTGGGAGCCCATTCTGGCACCCTGCCGAAGGGGGGATCCCATCACCGATGGCCATCTTCATCATCCCGGCGCTCTCCATGACGAGGAGGGAGTAGTTCATCCTCGAGGCTAAGGGTATGTACCAGTAGCTATGTGTTTGATCTCTCTCTCTCTCTCTCTCTCTCTCTCTCTCGTGTTTCCTCTAAGGCACGATCTTGATGTATCCCGAGCTTTGCTATTATAGTTGGATCTTATGATGTTTCTCCCCCTCTACTCTCTTGTAATGGATTGAGTTTTCCCCTTTAGAGTTATCTTATCGGATTGAGTCTTTTATGATTTGAGAACACTTGATGTATGTCTTGCTGTGATTATCTGTGGTGACAATGGGATATCATGTGCCACTTGATGTATGTTTTGGTGACCAACTTGCGGGTTTCGCCCATGAACCTATGCGTAGGGGTTGGCACATGTTTTCGTCTTGATTCTCCGGTAGAAACTTTGGGGCACTCTTTGAAGTACTTTGTGTTGGTTGAATAGATGAATCTGAGATTGTGTGATGCATATCATATAATCATGCCCACAGATACTTGAGGTGACAATGGAGTATCTAGGTGACATTAGGGTTTTGGTTGATTTGTGTCTTAAGGTGTTATTCTAGTATGAACTCTATGATAGATTGAGCGGAAAGAATAGCTTCATGTTATTTTACTATGAACTCTTGAATAGATAGAACATAAAGGATAACTTTGAGGTGGTTTCGTACCCTACCATAATCTCTTTGTTTGTTCTTCGCTATTTGTGGCTTTGGAGTGACTCTTTGTTGCATGTTGAGGGATTGTTATATGATCTATCTCTGTTATTATTGTTGAGAGAACTTGCACTAGTGAAAGTATGAACCCTAGACCTTGTTTCCTACCATTGCAATACCGTTTACGCTCACTTTTATCGCTTGCTACCTTGCTGTTTTTATAATTTCAGATTACAAATACCTTTATCTACCATCCATATTGCACTTGTATCACTATCTCTTTGCCGAACTAGTGCACCTATACAATCTACCATTGTATTGGGTGTGTTGGGGACACAAGGGACTCTTTGTTATTTGGTTGTAGGGTTGTTTGAGAGAGACCATCTTCATCCTACACCTCCCAAGGATTGATAAACCTTAGGTCATCCACTTGAGGGAAATTTTCTACTATCCTACAAACTTGTGCACTTGGAGGCCCAACAACGTCTACAAGAATAAGGTTGTGTAGTAGACATCAAGCTCTTTTCTGGCGCCGTTGCCGGGGAGGTGAGTGCTTGAAGGTATATCTTTAGATCTTGCAATCGAATCTTTTTGTTTCTTGTTTTATCACTAGTTTAGTTTATAAAAGAAAATTACAAAAAATGGATTTGAGTTTGTCTCATACGCTTCATATTTTTAATATCTTTCGTCGGAATGATGGTAAGGAAAATTGTGCTCAAGTGCTAGAAGAATAAATCTATAAAACATTTTGCACTAAATCTTTGAATGATGAGCATGATGGCAATGTTGTTAGTATGAATTCCTTGAATATCCATGATGCTAATGATATGCAAAGCCACAAGCTTGGGGATTCTATGTTTGATGAATATGATATTTTTTGTCCCCCAAGTTTTGATGAGAATATTTATTATGATGAAAGGATGCCTCCTATTTATGATGATTATATTGATGAAAGTGGGGTTGTAAGAGTGTCAACTTTAGGTGTTATTGATCCCACTATTTTGGAGGATACTTAATCTTATTGTGATGAATATTAAAGTGGATTTGGAAGAGTGTCAACTTTATTTAGTGATGATTCCACTATTTTGGAAGAGGTTCCAATTGATTATGAGAACAAAGTTGCTATCTATGATGATTATTGTGATGACTTGTATGCTATTAAGAATAATGATAACCATGAAACTTTTCATCATGATAATTTTTTTGTTGAGTCTTCTCCCACTACTATTGATGAGAATAAATTTGCTTATGTGGAGAGTAGAAAAATTTCTATGCTTGTAGATCATGAAAAGAATGCTTTAGGTGCTGGTTATATTGTTGAATTCATTCATGATGCTACTGAAAATTATTATGAGAAAGGAACATATGCTTGTAGGAGTTGCAATAATATCAAGTTTCCTCTCTACGTGCTTAAAATTTTGAAGCTATGCTTGTTTTGCCTTCCTTTGCTAGTTGATTATTGTTCCCATAAGTTGTTTGATCGCAAAATCCCTATGCATATGAAGTGGGTTAGACTTAAATGTGCTAGTCATATTCTTCATGATGCTCCCGTTATGTTTCAATTCTTATCTTTTATGTGAGCATCATTGTCATCATCATGCCTAGCTAGGGGCGTTAAACAATAGTGCTTGTTGGGAGGCAACCCAATTTTATTTTTGTTCCTTGATTTTTGTTCCTCTTTAGTAATAAATAATTCACCTAGCCTCTGGTTAGATGTGGTTTTATGTTTTAATTGGTGTTTGTGCCAAGTAGGACCTTTGGGAAGACTTGGGTGAAGTCTTTATGATCTTGCTGTGAAAAACAGAAACTTTAGCGCTCACGATAATAGCTGCCATTTTTTACAGGAGAGTAGTTTTAGGTTTATTCTTTTTGCATATGACTAATAGACAAATTCCTCAGGTCAAACAATTTATTTCAGAATTTTTTGTGTTCCAGAAGTATACGTTTGATACAGATTACTACAGACTCTTCTGTTTTTGACAGATTCTGTTTTCTATGTGTTGTTTGCTTTTTTTGATGAATCTATGAGTAGTATGTAAGGGTATGAACCATAGAAAAGTTGGAATACAGTAGGTTTAACACCAATATAAATAAATAATGAGCTCATTACAGTACCTTAAAGTGGTGATTTATTTTCTTACACTAACGGAGCTTACGAGTTTTGTTTTGAGTTTTGTGTGGTTGAAGTTTTCAAGTTTTGGGTAAAAGATTCGATGGACTATGGAATAAGGAGTGGCAAGAGCCTAAGCTTGGGGATGCCCAAGGCACCCCAAGGTAATATTCAAGGAAAACCAAGTAACTAAGCTTGGGGATGCCCCGGATGACATCCCCTCTTTCGTCTTCGTTCATCGGTAACTTTACTTGGAGCTATATTTTTATTCGCCACATGATATGTGTTTTGCTTGGAGCGTCATTTTATTTTGTTAGTATTTGCTTGCAGTTATTTAGAATAATGTTTTGCATCTTTAGGTTGAATAAAAATGTCAAGGATAACCTTTGCCATGCTTATTTTGCTAGTATACATGGATCTGTTTCAAAACAGAAAGTTTACCGCTGTTGCAAAAATTCCCTGGAAAAGTCAGAGAGTGATATAATGTTGAATCTTTTTGCATATTGAGATCTGATAAATATTATACAGAGTAGTATTTTTCTTATAATTTTTGGAGTTAGGGAAGTATGATGAATCTTGCATTCTTTACAGACTGTTTTGGCAGATTGCTGTTATGTTTGCATTGTTTGCATATGTTTGCTTGTTTAATGATTCTTTTTGAGGATAGGGGTATTAAATATGCAGAGACATTTAGTATTCAATGTTGAATAATAATTTTAGTAATTTTTTATAGTAGATGATGATAAGGTTTTGCATTGGTTTATACTAACTTATCTCATGAGTTCTTGTTGAGTTTGTTGTGGATGAAGCTTTTGAGATTTAGGAAACCGTGACATGAAAGGAATTGAGGAGACACAACAGTTCAAGCTTGGTTTCTGGATTTATCTTTTGATTTCAGAACCACTCTCTTCTTTGATATTGTGGAGTTTTTACCCCAAATGAAAACCTTTCCAAAATTTATTGTTGGACTTGTATACCCTCTCAAGAAAAACATTTCTTTTATCAGTGGAATTATTTATATGATTATCTTCCCTGAGTTCTAATTCTGTTAAAGATGATTTTTATAAGATTTAGGGTCCCATTTGCACTACAATCCTTTCAAATACTCCTTTAAAAATTCCACCAAAATTTGGGGATGACATGGGAGGTCCATAAATCACTTTTATGCAAAAACCTCTCTTAATCATTTGGAGATTTTGAGCCCTACCTCAAGTTTTCAAATCTGGATCAGTCTGTGGTTTGTACGGCAACCTAATTAAATATTTCTTTAAAAATTACATAAAAATTTGTAGATGTCAGTAGATGCATATAATTCAACTTTATGCAAAAACCCATGAGTGTCCTTTGAAAATTTTGAGCAAATCATCCTCTTTTGCTTTCTGGTCCAATGTAATATTTTCTACTGCAACCATATTTTAACTTGCCCTTTTTCCCATGATTCTTTCTCCTACTTATAAACCACTCTACCAAACCCTTAAGTCCAGGATACTGGACCCATTGAAATATTTTTGACCCATGCAATGATAGCTTTTAGTTTCTGCCCAAATTTGGTTTTCACAAAAACATGCACTAACAAGTTTCTGGTTTTGCCCAACCAACCTTGCCACCCTCTTTATCATCCAAAGAGACTATGTTCTGGAGTTTTTGGCCACCCCAAGAGTTGCCTAGGTGCCCATAGCATTTTGTCGAACACTTGGTGTGCATGGCCAGATTTGGCATGATTTTTAGTTTGCGTTGTGGACTTGATCCCCTGACCCAACCAGCATGTCTCATGGATCTACCTTAGTCTATAGCCCCACCCTCCTAAACCTCATGTGGATTGGAGCCCCCTGGCATGCCATGGCATTTTGCCGAACACATACCGTGCGTGCGCTGGGCGAGCCTAGAGCGCATGTTTTGCACGCGCATGCACCGAGTCGCCGCGTCCTACTGTCGCCTCCCCGCGCTTGTTCGGGTCCCTTCCCACTCGCAGCCAACACGCCCCGACCCCTCCCTCGCCACAGAGCCGCCCTGGCCCCCTCCTCGCGCCCCACAGCGCCACCACCGCAAGCCGCCACCGTCGCTCCGACAGCCTCTGCCATGGACGGCGCCGCCCGAGCCACTCCAGTGCGCCAGCTGCCCCTAGAACAGCTCGAGCTCATTCGCAAGCTCGTCTGGAAGCGCTCGTCGCCGCCACATCGCCCTGCAGCAACAGAACGGCGGTTTGCCGTCGAGCTTATCCCCGGCCGCCGCGGAACCGACCTTGGCCGCCTATAAAAGGACCCCCGAGCTCCTCCAAACCCCCAGGCCACCTCAGGCCATCCCTCTAGAGCCCCCATGGCCAGCCATCGACGGCGGGAAGCCTTCTTCTTCGTCTCCGATCAGTTCGGCCGCCGCCACACTCCGGTGTCGTGCGACGCAAGCAGAGCCTTCCCCATCCCTCCAGTGCTTCCATCCTCCTCCCCTCGACCGTGCGGAGCTGCCTAGCCTCTCAAACGCGATCGGGAGCTACCGTAGCCCAAGCCCCCAAATCCTCCCAAAGCCACCTCCGCCGCGGAGCTCGCCGCCGGCGACTCCCTTCGTCCCTACTAGCCTTTCGACCACCAGGAGGACTGCCCTGGACCAGCGGATCCATCCCTGCCCTCAGAACCCCGCGAGGAGCCGCCGTTCGCCGGTGTTGATCGCCGGAGCCCCGCCTCCGCTTGGGCAGAGGAGAAAGGAAGCGGGCGACAGGTCAAATCTGACAAGTGGGCCCAAGGGACCCACTGTCAGTGACCCACGCGCCGGTCCATGCTGGCGTAAGTGGAAGCGTAAAGCGCAGAGTATGCTTTCCCTTTGAACCGTTTTTTTATTTTTCTGTTTCTTTTATTTAAAAAACAGAAATTGACCAAACTTTCACTGGCCATAACTCTTTAAATATAAGTCCAAATGATTTGATTCTTTTTCTGTTGTTTCTCAAATTTTGTCTAGTTTATTTTCATATTTATTTGAAAATTTTCCAAACAACTTTTTGTACTATTTTGAAACTATGTGTTGAATTAAATAAAAATTAGGATTATGGAGAGAGAAGAAAACTTTCAAAAGTTTTGAAATGCACCCCGCCTCTCCACAACTTGAAGGCAAGCATTCTGAACCCTGGCATAATATTGTTGTGTGTTGTTTGATATGGTTACAACACCACATTAACATGAAGTACTCATTATTTTATGTGATGATATGATCATACTCATGAGTGCATAATGAATGTTCCTTGCTGTTGGATTCTGATATGCTTGTGATAATAATCACCCTCGTATGCCTTGCATGCCTATCGAAAGGAATCCGGGAAAGCCTCGGTCTTGGGTAGACACGAGCTTGTCTCCGGTCTTCGTCGAGACGGTTGTATCCGGTATGGCATAGTGAGGTATGAGGAGTGGTGATTTTGTCTGTTGGTTGAAACATATTTGTATGCTAATTATGCAGGGAATACTTTAACCTCCTGAGTCGACCATTGATCGAGTCTTGTTCCAGTAACCCCCATGCTTGTTTTGTACTACCACTTGTCCCCGCCATAGGTAGGGTACGGTTCAGTAAGTTGTCAACCCCTTTCTTAGCATACACCGTACAGAGAGGCCATGTTGGAAGATACCGGCTGCATCCGGTAGGCATGCCACCTGGTCCGGGGGCATGGGTGTTTCCGATTGTAGCCGAGGGGGTAGCTCCCCTAGTTTGAGCGTGTTATAAATTTTGTGATCCCGTGCTAATCGAGGTTGTAGCCTCCCCACTTAGAGTTTTGCTTAGCGGGTGTCGTGGGTGATTCCAGACATCGGTAAGTCAGGCTGGTGTGTGCGGTCAGGTGTGTTTTCAATTAAAAGACCGTAGACGGAATTAGTCCCTATGGACTAACGGAATCCGTTACTCGTGGGTAAAGAGTACAACCTTTGCAGAGATTATATCTATTCGAATAGCCGTGTCCATGGTTAAGGACTACAGTCTGGGATGGGTCAAGTACCGGTCTTAGTGTCGGTCTTCGGAGGAAAAGATTGCTAAACCAGAACATGGATCATTACTTGTGACATATGATTATTATTATTATGGACTAACCATTTACATTATTTATTGAGTATCCCTAGGACGGTTCTACCTCCTGGATATTCACTGTGATTGTTCTCTTATAAGCCCTTTATGTGGTCTCTCTCAGACGCCCGACTGAGGCATGCTTGTTATTTATATTACTTATAAGCCCTTTATGTGGTGTCGCTCAGATGCCCGACTGAGGCATGCTTGTTATTTAATTAATTATAAGCCCTTTATGTGGTGTCGCTCAGACGCCCGACTGTGGCATGCTTGTTATTTAAATTATTTATAAGCCCTTTCTGTGGTGTCGCTCAGACGCCCGACTATGGCATGCTTTAATTATTATCCGTTCGAGGCGTCGCTTCAGACACCCGATCGGTGCAATCTATTCCTACTCCATTATTGCATATTCATGTTGTATATGAATAACATGCTTGTGTGCACCATGGATTTTATTTTATGACTGATGTTGTGATCATGAAATATTTTAGAGCATGATTATCATTTGTTATATTATACCTGTGTTCATAATGTTTGCAAGTATATTCAAAAGTACTCACTGGCTTGTCCCTGGCTATTGTCTTGGCCAGATTTCTTGCACGAAGAGGAGCGTTGTGATGACAGCCCCGGAGCCTACGCAAAGATGATAGCAAACTTGCGAAGATAGGAGTTATTCTGGCCAGCTGTTCCTGTGGGAAATGGAGTCCCATAGACACTGATAAACCACAAACCGCTTCCGCCATCAGCCACTAGAAACCTTGTATTGTACTCATAGGCCAGAATGGTCTTGTACTACATATCATGTACTCTGCTTGGAGTTTCTGTATCAAGTTGGTGTCTCATCAGCTAACAGTAATCCTGGGGCTGGTGAGCACAAGGGCCATTTTCTGGGAAATTAATACCCCAAAAATCTGGTCCTGACAATCTTGGTATCAGAGCCAGGCTGACCATTGGCTAATCCTATCTTAGCCAGGTCAATAAACCTAGATTTAACCAATCCACTAGACCTTAACCTAACCCCGGCCAAGCTTCTCGTGTAAGATAGCCACACAATGACCCCGACACCTTTCGGCAGTCGGTGCCCAACCTATCAGCCTAGCCTATCGATCGCGCGCCAGTGACCGACACCTAAATTGTCTCATTCGCAAGCGTGCGAAGGAAGACTCCGTTCCCTTTTGCATTAGACGAGCCCCCAGAATGTCGTGTACCAAGGGCCCATGAGCGGTGAGAGCCATCAATTCTGGGCCACTGTGCACATCTATGGTAGGGGCCTATCGCCCGAACGCCCCTACAGGTTCACCAGAAGGACAACTTCCTTTGAGCCACAAGCCATCCAACTAGCTGCTGAGAGGCTATAGTTCAACTCCGGCACTTGTCGCCCAGAGTTAACTATCGCTCATTCTACTACTACCCAGCCATGACAGGTATGGTAGGCCACCCCAGGTTACCAACGGAGATCACAAGATGGATCATGCATTGTTGCATCTGGTGTGCTATGTAAGTGCACTAGAGGAACTGTTCGATCAAATCACCCTTGATCTGATCGCAGCTCGTGGAGAACTGGTTCGCCGAGCCCCGGCGATAGGAGAAGATGAGCCCGACGCCGACAACCCAGTCGTGCTGTTCGGACAACCAATCGATTCCTTGAGGTCTGCCCCAGCCATCGATCAAAATACTTTGGTGTCCCCAGAAGTGCTTCGTCGCCTTTTGGGAACACGCTCCAACGGGATTGTGGCCAACAACCCCCGCAATGGTCATCATCGCTACCCCGACCCTGCTGCCCCTCAACTCCATCCATCTAACCCCGACGGTGAAACCCGTGGAGAAGCCTCGACGTCCACGAGGCACGCCCTCTTAGATATTAACGAGGTAGACTAAGTCAGTCGAGTAGTACCAAGTCTTAGTACGTCCACACTTTGTAATGGTGTAGTCTTGCACCACCATAAATAATCTCAGCTGGTTTGTGTGCCTCTGTTCTGTATAGTACCCATGCATAAATATGTTAGCATGCGGTTGCATTTTTAACTCTGGGCACAGCTACCAAAACCACCACCACGACACCTACAGTAATGCATCACTTTTGTGAGATATGTGTATCTGTAGCATTGACCCCGATCCCATAGAGCAGATTCGACAAACTAGTCGCCCCACACCATAATCGATAACCCAGCCCCAATGCTATATAAAAGGCCACCTCGTGACCTTGCCAAGCATCCCTCACCTTGTACACAATTCTCACAGCCATTTCTTTACCATGCCGAGCCCCAGCATTTATCTGAGAACTCCAGACGCAACCCCAGGTAGCTTTGTTAAAATATTGTGGGACTTTACCTGCAGTACCATGAGTGATATCCATCCACCCCAGTACGAGTTGCTCAAAGCGAGGATCACCCCATCCACCTCGAAATATTGGGCAGTGGTGCACATCCCTCCCGCAAACCCAAACCAAGACCCAAAGGAAGTCTCCTTTGTGGGGAAATCTATGCTGACTCCGCAAATGGCCATAGAAGCTGCTGCGTACGAAGCGCTTGCTCGCCTTTGATTCACGGTACCCTATGCCAGCGATCGGGGGTATTATTACTTCCCGAGTTGTGCAGCCCCCGGAGAAGTGGCATCTTTTCCCGGTGGACGAATCGAGAGAGACCCAGTACTGGCCAACCTTGCCCAGTATGTCATCGCTCAAGAGCATTTGACCCAACAAATAATGGGTTATCTCCAGAGCCTCGCTGATTTAAATCCTCAGATCGCCATCGGCAGACCACTGAGACCCGACCAGGAGAGACGCGTTCATCGCCTAGTCAATCTGCTTCCCCCGATAGAAGAAGAGTGTGCCCCAATCCCAGAGACGTTTTCTCAGGACCCTGTCCATTTACCATTGTCGTTATAGACTTCACTGCTATGTTTATTGTCTCAGCATTTATTTGTGTGTTGCAACTTATGCGTGGTATCCTAAATTTGTACGATGAATTAAATTTTTTCTAGTTAATGTAACTGGTTTTCACTTATGTTGATTTTTATTAACTGTTTGCACTCTCGGTAAGTTCTGAAGTGAGATTTTTCCCTGAGTTGTTGCGACATATATCTCTTCACGACATAGATTTTTATTCGCTCAGCACCACGACAGCAGACACACGACCACAACCACTCGACATCATGCACTAATTGCAAATTCACATGCACATTTTTGCACCTAACTGATCACCTCACTAGCTCCACAGTCTCTAAAGGAGAGATTTGTGGGAAATTATTCGGGTACAAGTTACCTCCAGCACACTGACAACAGTTAGCACCCGACACCACACTTAATCCTCATGATCACCGCCACCGCGGAGAGCTAACACTCGAGCGGCCGCATCACGACGATCATCGAAGATCATCACGCACAAGAGCATGGAGAACCCCAGCAATGCTGCCAGCCCTCCGCACATCAGGATCACGTACCAGCCCGGTATCACCTCCGCCATTAGAGCCTCGTCTCGAGCTCCTGCAAACAGAAATGGAGGAGAAGGAAGGAGAAGGAGAAGCGAGGCCAGGTGTGAGGAAGAAGAAAGGAGCACCTTGGTCGTTTTATAGCTCGAGATCGGTGTACGGTGGGTGAAGTCCACCAACGCCGCTCGTCGCTCGATCGCCGGTGTTCGGAGGCGAATCCGCAAGCAGTGCCGACGGCGCACTGGCCCGCGAGGTGAGTGCACGCTGCGCCGGTAGCTAGGACGCCGCGCACTACCGCAGTACGGCCTAGATGCCCTACGCGCTAGCCATCACCGATGGAGAAAGCGCGGGAAAGCACGCGGGAGAGAGGGAGAAGAGAGAACCAGAGGTAGAAGAAGAGACTGACGGTGGGCCCCGGGTCCACCTGTCAGCCAGAGAGAGCACGTTGCTCTCGCGTACGACCAGCGTATTTTAGTAATCTAGATATTTAATCAGAATTTTACTGTAACTAATAGTAGAAATTTCCCGTAGATTTTTCCATGCAACGCCAGTATTCCACATTGTAGTTTTACACCATTTATTTGCCCACTTACTATAGCCACGTTTTAATTGCATGAGTATGATGGTTATTTTTGTGATATTATTTTGAATAGTAAGAGTAATCCTTTTCAAAACAACACTTAGCAAATCTCGGGGATGAGATTTTTTTAGGGGGTAGTGTTGTAACACCCCAAAAAAATTTAACCATGATTTATTAATTAAAATTTTGCCTTGGTAAATTAAATTTTTATTTCTGGATTTATCTTTTGATTTCAGAACCACTCTCTTCTTTGATATTGTGGAGTTTTTATCCCAAATGAAAACATTTCCAAAATTTATTGTTGGACTTGTATACCCTCTCAAGAAAAACATTTCTTTTATCAACGGAATTATTTATATGATTATCTTCCCTGAGCTCTAATTCTGTTAAAAATGATTTTTATAAGATTTAGGGTCCCATTTGCACTACAACCCTTTCAAATACTCCTTTAAAAATTCCACTAAAATTTGGGGATGACATGGGAGGCCCCTAAATCACTTTTATGCAAAAACCTCTCTTAATCATTTGGAGATTTTGAGCCCTACCTCAAGTTTTCAAATCTGGATCAGTCTGTGGTTTGTACTGCAACCTAATTAAATATTTCTTTAAAAATTACATAAAAATTTGTAGGTATCAGTAGATGCATATAATTCAACTTTATGCAAAAACCCATGAGTGTCCTTAGAAAATTTTGAGCAAATCATCCTCTTTTGCTTTCTGGTCCAGTGTAGTATTTTCTACTGCAACCATATTTTAACTTGCCCTTTTTCCCATGAATCTTTCTCCTACTTATAAACCACTCTACCAAACCCTTAAGTCCAGAAGACTGGACCCATTGAAATATTTTTGACCCATGCAATGATAGCTTTTAGTTTCTGCCCAAATTTGGTTTTCACAAAAACTTGCACTAACAAGTTTCTGGTTTTGCCCAAACAACCTTGCCACCCTCTTTATCATACAAAGATACTATGTTCTGGAGTTTTTGGCCACCCCAAGAGTTGCCTAGGTGCCCATAGCATTCTATCGAACTCTTGGTGTGCATAGCCAGATTTGGCATGATTTTTAGTTTGCGTTGTGGACTTGATCCCCTGACCCAACCAGCATGTCTCATGGATCTACCTTAGTCTATCACCCCACCCTACTAAACCTCATGTGGATTGGAGCCCCCTAGCATGCCATGGCATTTTGCCGAACACATATCATGCGTGCGCTGGGCGCGCCCAGAGCTCACGTTTTGCATGCGCACGCACCGAGTCGCCGCGTCCCACTGTCGCCTCCCCGCGCTCATTCTGGTCCCTTCCCACTCGCAGCCAACGCGCCCCGACCCCTCCCTCGCCGCAGAACCGCCCTGGCCCCCTCATGGGGCCCCACAGCGCCACCACCGCAAGCCGCCACTGCCGCTCCGACAACCTCTGCCATGGACGGTGCCGCCCGGGCCACTCCAGCGCGCCAGCTACCCCTGGAACAGCTCGAGCTCATCCGGAAGCTCGTCTGCAAGCGATCGTCACCACCACGTCGCCCTGCAGCAACAGAACAGCGGTTCGCCGTCGAGCTTATCCCCGATCGCCGCGGAACCGACCTTGTCCGCCTATAAAAGGACCCCCGAACTCCTCCAAACCGCCAGGCCGCCTCAGGCCATCCCTCTAGAGCCCCAACGGCCAACCATTCAACGGCGGGAAGCCTTCTTCCTCGTCTCCGATCAGTTCGGCCGCCGCCACGCTCCGGTGCCATGCGTCGCAAGCAGAACCTCACCGGTCCATCTAGTGCCACCACCCGCTTCCCCTCGACCTTGCGGAGCCGTCCGACCTCTCAGCTTCGACGGGAGCCACCGTAGCCCGAACCCCCAAATCCTCCCGAAGCTACCTCCGCCGCGGAGCTCGCCGCCGGCGACTCCCTTCACCCCCACCAGCCGTTCGACCACCAGGAGGACCGCCCTGGACTGGCGGATCCATCCCCGCCCTCGAAGTCCCGTGAGGAGCCGCCGTTCGCCGGCGTTGATCGCGGAGCCCCGCCTCCGCTCGGGCAAAGGAGAAAGGAAGCGGGCGACTGGTCAAACCTGACCAGTGGGCCCAAGGGACCCACTGTCAGTGACCCCATGCCGGTCCACGCTGGCAAAGTGAAGGCATAAAGCTCCGAGTACGCTTCCCCCCCCCCCGAACCGTTTTTTCTTTTTCGGTTGCTTTTATTAAAAAAATAGAATTTGACCAAACTTTGACTGTCCATAACTCTTTAAATATAAGTCCAAATGATTTGATTCTTTTTCTGTTGTTTCTCAAATTTTGTCTAGTTTATTTTCAATATTTATTTGAAAATTTTCCAAACAACTTTTTGTACTATTTTGAAACTATGTGTTGAATTAAATTTTAAATAGGATTATGGAGAGAGAAGAAAACTTTCAAAAGTTTTGGAATGCACCCCGCCTCTCCACAACTTGAAGGCAAACATTCTGAACCCTGGCATAATATTGTTGTGTGTTGTTTGATACGGTTATAACACCACCTTAACACGAAGTGCTCGTTATTTTATGTGATGATATGATCATACTCATGAGTGCATAATGAATGTTCCTTGCTGTTGGATTCTGATATGCTTGTGATAGTAATCACCCTTGTATGCCTTGCATGCCTATCGAAAGGAATCCGGGAAAGCCTCGGTCTTGGGTAGACACGAGCTTGTCTCCGGTCTTTGTCGAGACGGTTGTGTCCGGTATGGCATAGTGAGGTATGAGGAGTGGTGATTCTGTCTGTTGGTTGAAACATATTTGTATGCTAATTATGCAGGGAATACTTTAACCTCCTGAGTCGACCATAGATCGAGTCTTGTCCCAGTAACCCCCATGCTTATTTCGTACTACCACTTGTCCCCGCCACAGGTAGGGTACGGTTCAGTATGTTGTCAACCCCTTTCTTAGCACACACCATATAGAGAGGCCATGGTGGAAGATATCGGCTGCATCCGATAGGCATGCCACCTGGTCCGGGGGCATGGGTGTTTTCGGTTGTAGACGAGGGGGTAGCTCCCCTAGTTTGGACGCGTTATAAATTTTTTGATCCCATGCTAATCGAGGTTGTTGCCTCCCCACTTAGAGTTTTGCTTAACGGGTGTCGTGGGTGATTCCAGACATCGGTAAGTCAGGCTGGTGTGTGCGGTCAGGTGTGTTTTCAATTAAAAGACCATAGACGGAATTAGTCCCGATGGACTAACAGAATCTGTTACTCATGGGTAAAGAGTACAACCTCTGCAGAGATTATATCTATTCGAATAGCCGTGCACATGGTTAAGGACTACAGTCTGGGATGGGTCAAGTACCGGTCTTAGTGTCGGTCTTCGGAGGAAAAGATTGCTAAACCAGAACATGGATCATTACTTGTGACATATGATTATTATTATTATTATTATTATTATTATGGACTAACCATTTACATTATTTATTGAGTATCCCTAGGACGGTTCTACCTCCTGGATATTCACTGTGATTGTTCTCTTATAAGCCCTTTATGTGATGTCGCTCAGACGCCCGACTGAGGCATGCTTGTTATTTATATTACTTATAAGCGCTTTATGTGGTGTCGCTCAGACCCCCGACTGAGGCATGCTTGTTATTTAATTAATTATAAGCCCTTTATGTGGTGTCGCTCAGACACCTGACTGTGGCATGCTTGTTATTTAAATTATTTATAATCCCTTTCTGTGGTGTCGCTCAGACGCCCGACTGTGGCATGCTTTATATTATTATCCTTTCGAGGCGTCGCTTCAGACACCAGATCGGTGCAATCTATTCCTACTCCATTATTGCATATTCATGTTGTATATAAATAACCTGCTTGCGTGCACCATGGATTTTATTTTATGACTGATGTTGTGATCATGAAATATTTCAGAGCATGATTATCATTTGTTATATTATACCTGTGTTCATAATGTTTACGAGTACATTCAAACGTACTCACTGGCTTGTCCCTGGCTATTGTCTTGGCCAGATTTCTTGCACGGAGAGGAGCGTTGTGATGACAGCCCTGGAGCCTACGCAAAGATGATAGCAAACTCGCGAAGATAGGAGTTATTCTGGTCAGCTGTTCCTGTGGGAAATGGAGTCCCATAAACACTGATAAACCACAAACCGCTTCCGCCATCAGCCACTAGAAACCTTGTGTTGTACTCATAGGCCAGAATGGTCTTGTACTACATATCATGTACTCTGCTTGGAGTTTCTGTATCAAGTTGGTGTCCCATCAGCTAACAGTAATCCTGGGGCTGGTGAGCACAAGGGCCATTTTCTGGGAAATTAATACCCCTCCGGTCCTGACAGCATCCCACCTTTCTTCTTCAACAATTATCGGTTAGTATCGGTTGAACCTAAGTTTTTGCTTCTTCACATGAGTTGTGCTATCCTTGCAATGTCATTTTGTTTTGCTTTGCTTGCTGTTTGAATACAATACCAAGATCTAAAATTCTTAAATGAGAGAGAGTCTTCATATAGTTACATAATCATTTAACTACTCATTGATCTTCACTTACATCTTGTTGGAGGAGTTTGTCATTTACTCGTGTGCTTCACTTTTATCCTATGAGTAAATGGTTGAATGAGTTGAATGCCATAAATCTGAAATTATATATGTTTCATTGGCTTATCCCATGGGGAGTAATGACTTCACATATAAGAAGTAGATGTTGTAAATTTATTGACGGTTAGCAAGCATTGTATTAGTCATTTGAACAATTCATGAAAGAATATTGAAGGAAGAGAGATTTCACATATAAATATATTATCATAGACATCTTTTATTATTGTGAGCACTCATTAAGTATGACATGCTAAAGAGTTGATGTTGGACAAGGAAGACAATGTAATGGGTTATGTTTTCTCACATCTCAATTAAAGTATATTGTCATGGATCATTCAAACATGTTGAGCTTGCCTTTCCCCCTCATGCTAGCCAAAAATTCCTAGCACCAAGTAGAGATACTACTTGTGCTTCCAAATATCCTTAAACCCAGTTTTGCCATGAGAGTCCACCATACCTACCTATGGATTGGGTAAGATCTTCACCTTTCCCTTTTTCATTTTATCCTTTGGCAAGCACTTTGTGTTAGGGTGATCCTAATATATATATATATATATATATATCCAATTGGATGTACGTTAGCATGAACTATTATTGTTGACATCACCCAAAGGTGAATACACTTGGAGGCAACATTATAAGCCCCTATCTTTCTCTGTGTCTGATTAAAACTTCATAACCACAAGTATTGCGTGAGTGTTAGCAATTGTAGAAGACTATATGATAGTTGAGTATGTGAAGTTTGCTAAATCAAAGCTCTGACATAGACCCATCCTGAAAATAGGATGAATTGCAATTGTTTGATGACTAAGAATGAAGTTTGCTAGTTTTCAAGAAAGTTTATGGTCTATGCTTTAACATGTGAATTGCTTGTTACTTGATTATGAAAAGTTTTATGAGATGAGCTACTGTTATGACATATAATGATGCTAGTAAAGGTGATTGAAATTATCATTGATCAAACTTGTGCACCTTCTAGCATTCACACTTCATAAATTCTTTCTTTATCATTTACCTACTCGAGGACGAGTAGGAATTAAGCTTGGGGATGCTGATACATCTCCAACATATCTATAATTTATGAAGAATTCATGCTATAATATTATCTGCTTTGAATGATTGTGGGCTTTATTATACACTTCTATATTACTTTTGGGACTAACCTATTAACCGGAGGCCCAGCCCATATTGTTGTTTTATTGCATGTTTCAGTATTTCGAAGAAAAAGAATATCAAACGGAGTCCAAATGAAATGAAACCTTCGGTAGTGTGATTTTTGGGAATAATATGATCCGGGGGACTTGGAGTTCACGTTAGAAGAGCCACGAGGAGGCCAGGAGATAGGAGGGCGCGCCCACCCCTCCTGGGCACGCTCCCTGTCTTGTGGGCCCCTCAAGCACCCCCCGACCGACTTCTTTCGCCTATATAACCCCATATACCCTAAAAACATCAACAACGAAGATAGATCGGGAGTTCCGCCACCGCAAGCCTCTGTAGCCACCAAAAACCTCTCGGGAGCCCGTTCCGGCACCCTGCCGGAGGGGGGATCCCATCACCGGTGGCTATCTTCATCATCCTGGTGCTCTCCATGACGGGGAGGGAGGATTTCACCCTCGAGGCTGAGGGTATGTACTAGTAGCAATGTGTTTGATCTCTCTCTCTCTCTCGTGTTCCCTCTAAGGCACGATCTTGATGTATCCCGAGCTTTGCTATTATAGTTGGATCTTATGATGTTTTTCCCCATCTACTCTCCTATAATGGATTGAGTTTTCCCCTTTGGAGTTATCTTATCGGATTGAGTCTTTTATGATTTGAGAACACTTGATGTATGTCTTGCCATGATTATCTGTGGTGACAATGGGATATCATGTGCCACTTGATGTATGTTTTGGTGACCAACTTGCGGGTTCCTCCCATGAACCTTTGCATAGGGGTTGGCACGCCTTTTCGTCTTGATTCTCTGGTAGAAACTTTGGGGCACTCTTTGAAGTACTTTTTGTTGGTTGAATAGATGAATCTGAGATTGTGTGATGCATATCGTATAATCATGCCCACGGATACTTGAGGTGACAATGGAGTATCTAGGTGAAATTAGGGTTTTGGTTGATTTGTGTCTTAAGGTGTTATTCTAGTATGAACTCTATGATAGATTGAGTGGAAAGAATAGCTTCATGTTATTTTACTACAAACTCTTGAATAGATAGAACAGAAAGGATAACTTTGAGGTGGTTTCATACCCTACCATAATATCTTAGTTTGTTCTTCGCTATTAGTGGCTTTGGAGTGACTCTTTGTTGCATGTTGAGGGATTGTTATATGATCTATCTATGTTATTATTGTTGAGAGAACTTGCACTAGTGAAAGTATGAACCCAAGGCCTTGTTTCCTACCATTGCAATACCGTTTACGCTCACTTTTATCGCTTGCTACCTTGCTGTTTTTATAATTTCAGATTACAAATACCTTTATCTACCATCCATATTGCACTTGTATCACCATCTCTTCGCTGAACTAGTGCTCCTATACAATCTACCATTGTATGGGTGTGTTGGGGACATAAGAGACTCTTTGTTATTTGGTTGCAGGGTTGTTTGAGAGAGACCGTCTTCATCCTACGCCTCCCACGGATTGATAAACCTTGGGTCATCCACTTGAGGGAAATTTGCTACTGTCCTACAAACATGTGCACTTGCAGGCCCAACAACGTCTACAAGAATAAGGTTGTGTAGTAGACATCACTGACCCTTGGCGTTGCCATTCTTCTTTCCCTTTCCCGGTTTGTCATCATCAGACTCGGAGTCCTTGGTACTATCAGAGTCGACATATTTGATTAGAGCCGCCATCAGCTGCCCCATATCATTCCAATCGCTCTTGAGCCACCCTAGCTTCTGCTTAATGTGACACTCCAAAATTTTAATTTGGTTTTTATCAAAAACTTTGTGGTTTTTTTTGAAAAGAGGCCATTTAAATTTTCTTTCAGAAAACCTTCCTCTTAAAAACTTCCTTTGCTTTGGCAAGGATTTTATTTTTTTCAAACTTTGGTGTATCTTTTGAAACTTCTTCTCTGTTGGTTCCCTCTCAAATTTATATTGGGAGTTTAATCTTTTTCTTTTAAAAAGAACTCTATGAAAAGCTTGGGATTTTCATATCTTGAAAACCACCCATGACTTTGCATTTTTGCCCATGTGGTAAAACCCCTCCAAAACCTCCCATACTCCTTGTGATCAACCTAAGTTCTCTGTCCCAACCAATCCAAGCAAGTTTTGGATTTTATGCTAATTATTTTTCCTCTCAAATCAATTCTGAAAATTATTTGGAGCCTGAGTGATTTTCAAAGCAAGTACCCTTTTGCATTTGAGTTTTGACCTCAAACCAACTCTCCTGGATAGTCCTTTGTACCCACAACCCAGAACCATCTTGATCCACTCCTTCTCTTTTCAAATTTCCCAAAATTCAGTCTCTGCAAGTTTGGACCAGATTTGCCAAATTTGATGAAATTCATATCTACACTCCTCCAAAAATTCCACCAAAATTCAGGCAGCCTACTGGAGCAATGAGAAACCACTCCACCAAAAATCAGCTCAAGGAAAAATCCCCAGAGGCCAAATTCATTCTGTCAAACACCTGAGCTGCACTGTTCCTTTGCAAGTTCAGAAAGTTCAGAGATTCAGTCGTTTTCCCTTCGTCAGACTCGGTCACGCGTCCACAGTGCGCCCTGGCGCGTTGCATGCAGCCTCTTCTCCCTGGCCAGCACCCCGCACGCACGGTTTGCCGATTCCTGGCGTCGGTAGCGACGAGCCTCGCCGGCGTTGGAAGCTTCTGCGGTGGCTGCACCTTCCGTGGCGGCCAACAAGGGCCCGAGCCCTCTCGCCACGCCACCCGGCGCCGCCCAACACCCCCTGGCTCTCCGCGTGTCCCTGCCATGCCAGCGCACGCCCGTGGCACCGTCGCCGTGGCCCGGCAAGCACGGAACGTGCTCCCTGCCGCCGACGGGCCGCGCCACCCCCTTCCGTCGAGCTCGCCCATAGCACCAAATCCCAGCCCGTTTAGCACCTAAATGGAACCGGTGGACCTCAACGGCGATGCCCAAGCCCCTAATCCCACTGCCCAACCACAGCACTGCCGTAATCACTCGCCGGAGACCCCCGTTCACGGCAACCGCCTCGGGCCGCCTATAAAAAGGGCCCCCGAGCTCACCCTCGTGCACGCATCATCACCACTCCTCACCAACGCCCCGCCAGGCCACTAGGAGGTCCTCGAGGAGGTCTCCTCCCCCAACTCCGGCCGCCCCGATCCGCCTCGGCCTCCACCACGATTCGCTCCGGTGAGGCCATCTCTGGCGCCCAAACCCCGTCCGTTACCCCCTCTAGCTACCAGAAGCCTAACCCCCTCTTCAATTTGATCTCTGTAGCCCTTTCCGACGAGTCCCTCGACCACCCGAGCCGCCGTCCGCCGGAGCAAAGCTCGCCGTCGACGTGGTACTCGCCGGCAACCACCACCACCACCAACCGACGCGGAATGGCGCCCTGAGCACGAAGGTACCCTCCGATCCCCCTGCCTCACCGTGGATCGCCGCCGGCGACCACCGCGGCTCTCGGGCGCCGACGAGCTTCGTCCCCCCCCCCTTTTGAAAGTTCAAACCTGACGAGTGGGACCCCACCGTCAGCCTCTCTGCCCTCTCTATTGAATCATTTTCTGGAAGCGCCTTCGGGCAAAATACATTTTCCCTTTGGGCTGGCGTAGTTTCTGCCGAAGCATTTCTGTTTTTATAAGCTAGCCCCTGGAAACTTTCTGTTTCATTACAGATGAGTCCCTGGGCAAAAACCTTTATAACTTTTAATCAGAAAAGTATTTTTGATTGATTCTTTTTCTGTTCTCTTTAAAATTTTGTCTAGTTTTTTATCAGATTTATTTGAAAAATATTTGGAATACTTTTTGTGCACTCCTTGGTATTTACGATAGCGCATATATTTTCTTTATACCGTAGATACCGAAGGAGGTGACGGAGCCGCGAACTTCACCGAGCTAGGCTCCGACTACTCTGAACCAGGCAAGCATGTTTGAACTTTTGATATGATGAGTGTCTTGGCATGTTTTGTATTTAGTTAGTTTCATGGCATGTTGAGGAGCATATCGATGAACGTTATTTTATGCAATATTGAGGTAAGTGAGTTCGATGATCCATAAGTGGATGGATGTGAGTATGAATGGCCATGTGTTGGCATGAGGATGGGTAAGATGGCAGTGTCGTAGCATGCCAGTCTTATGCCAGACTATGTGACTTCAGTGTCAAACCGTATCGGTCCAGTTCCTCTCATTTCCTTCCCTGTACTACCACATGTTTTCCGCAAGGAATATGGTTTAGTAAGTTGCAAACCGCTTTTCTGGTACACACCAAAAGGAGAGGCCGTGATGATGGTTCCATGGCCCTGGATTAAAGCCAGTCATCCGGTCAGGGGGCATGGGTGTTTCCGGTTGGGACCGAGAGGGGGGCACCCCTTAGAGCGCGCGTATATAAATTTGATCCCATGCTATTCGAGATTGTGATCTCCCCGTCTCAAAAGTTTTTCTTGGACGATGTCTAGGGTGATTCCTAGCATCGAGAGGTAGGATGGGTGTGTACTGGTTAGCTGTGTTTTCTTCCGAAATACCGTAAACGGAACTAGTCCTTCGTGACTACGGAAATCCG
Source organism: Triticum aestivum (assembly GCF_018294505.1). Classification (NCBI taxonomy): domain Eukaryota; kingdom Viridiplantae; phylum Streptophyta; class Magnoliopsida; order Poales; family Poaceae; genus Triticum; species Triticum aestivum. The sequence goes on from NC_057801.1 coordinate 518,452,882, forward strand.
TTGGCTGTGGGAAAAATTTTGTACAAACTCTGCAGAGTCATATATTCCTCCAAATCATCTATTCCATGTCCTAGATCGATATTATCTTATCCTAATCAAATGTCAGTTTTGATGACAGAGACTCCGGTGATTCGCATGAGTGCTAATTCCGGTTAAATGATTATTCCTGTGGATGGACTAACCCATTTATTCTCATGAATTAAATGTTTATTATGAGTATTATTTACTGGTGAATAAAAGCCCTTTTTGCGATGTCGCTTAGACGTCCGACTGTGGCATTGTTGTATTTTACTTTCTTTTCAAGCCCTTTCTGTGATGTCGCCCCGACGTCCGACTATGGCATTTCTTTTAAAGCCCTTTCTGTGATGTCGCCCCGACGTCCGACTGTGGCATTTCTTTTAAAGCCCTTTCTGTGATGTCGCCCCGATGTCCGACTGTGGCATTTCTTTTAAAGCCCTTTCTGTGATGTCGCCCCGACGTCCGACTGTGGCATTTCTTTTAAAGCCCTTTCTATGATGTCGCCCCGACGTCCGACTGTGGCATTTCTTTTAAAGCCCTTCCTGTGATGTCGCCCCGACATCCGACTATGGTATTTCTTTTAAAGCCCTTTATGTGGTGTCGCTAAGACGCCCGACTGTGGCATCATTTCCTTATATTTATTTGTTCACCTTTCGAGGCGTCGCTTCAGACACCCGATTGGTATTTATTTATGTTTTGTTGGGATTTCAGGCGGACTACCGCCGTTTCCCTTTTACTTACCTTGTTATGCTAATTTTTGAATGTACATTGGTGAATTATTCATGACGCATCCATGCATGCATTTGTTATATCTTACGTCCGAACTGTCTTGCGAGTACTTTCAAAGTACTCACTGGCTTGTTGATTTGGCGAGATGCTGACGAAGGCGATCTCATGGATGAAGAGTTTGATAGCGAGTCCGACACCTAGAGGAGTCCCACTCAGTCTCGTGCGACCCTGGATTTGGTCACTGTTTTATATCCGCTTCCGCTACCAAATAAATTCATCGAGCCTCACCTCGACGCTCGATGAGATGACAGACTTAGAGTCTTGTATTTCTCTCCCCGCTGTGTTTCTCCACCACCGCCCTATCCTCGAGTCAGTAGTATGCCTCCACACCACTGTGTCATGTCCGCCATTATGTATAATTATTGGCGTGCTTGTAATAATTTGGTTGAGCAACCGTAGTTCGACCCTGTAATATATTTTATGCTACTGGCTTATTGTATCAAGAATCTGTCTACCAGTGAGGAGGATTTCTCTCATACTGGACTCAAAAGATTGGTTTCTCAATAAATATTTTTATTGGAAAACCGGTCGTGACAAGCTTGGTATCAGAGCCAGGCTGACTGTAGGAAGCCACTAGGTGCGATCGCTAATTGGTTATTAGCATGATAGAGCTAATTTATATTTTTGCAATTGTAGTCATTTTCTGTCAGTCAGCATAAATTTATGATCTGACCATGCAGAATTTTTGCCTACTTTTGTAGATGGCCGACAACAGCTGCGAGTCTCAGACCTTCGCCAACGTGCCCGATGGGTTCGTCAAGCTTCTTTCCTTCATCGTTGAGGTCGTGATGGGGCCATCTGTGCGCCCAGTCTTCACACTCTGCCAGCACCGAGTCAACGACAGTCTGACCATGCACCAGGCCGCGGTGCAGTTCAAGGGAGGGCGTGGTGAGTTACGCCGCTTCCGGTTCGTGGGAAGAGCCATGCCTACGGAGAGGCATGCTATGCAGATGGCAGCCCGCGAGGCGATAGCTCGTCTCAGGGATGTCCTCCCCGTGATGAAGACTCGTCGTTACCGCTATCTTCCATGCCATGTGCCTTACACCTGTCACTACGCATACTCCTGCCCCAGAGGAGAACGAGACGAGGCTTTTGAGATGCTCATTGAGTATCTCCGGGCCCTGGAGGCAGCCTTCGACAACCTGGTGGACGACTTCGTAGCTACCCGCATGGACTCAGTTCATGGCTGTGCTGCCAACAGGAGGGAGCTCCTACCCATCGCACCGCCACTGACTTTTGTCTCGTCATCAGCATCTTTTACGCCTACTCGTCGCCTGCCTTCTACTGAAGAATTCAACCAAGTCATTGCACCCACTCCAGCGCGCACTGCACCACCCTTCGCGCCCACTCCTGTACGTGTAGCTCCGCCCCTGGCAACCGCTCCGTCCACTCTGCGCAACACTACACGTATGGAGCACATTAGCGAGGAGGAAGTCGAGTCCCCAACCTCGCTACGCCTCGCCCTCGGCAGGGCAAAGGAGGTCGTCAACATCTCTGCCTGAGTACGCCTAGCTGCCATGTAATGTACCGCTTTGTAAGATATGTACATAGGTTGTGAGAAGTAGCCTGTTTGCGCATCATGTAGGATCTGGAGAAGTGCACTAGCCTAAATAACATGTCAGGATTTTGTACGCATGTCCTGAGTGATGTATTGTATAATTACCGCCCGCGTGTAAGATATGTAATGAGCAGTCCTTCTCCGTGCGCAAGTCGATTTGTTTTTCTTAAGTAAGCTGGGTTATTTAGTTTTATTTGCCAGCTTTATGCATTTTTTTCTGGATTTGTTTTTGTGACTCTTTCCGCTTTTCTTATGAGTTTTACAAAAAAATATTTCCCCAGAGTGAAAAATGTCTCGTCCTTGGACTCGCTCCATGCCAACTCCACCAGAGGAAAATTATGATGCACAACCCAGCAACGAGTTCACTCAGGGACAGTCAAGCCAACAGGGCAGTGAATCGGCACTTTCACAAATGTGCCGCCTTTATGAGCAGAGTCAGCAACAACATCGGGAAATGATGAACCAAGTCATCAACATGGGAAATCACCATGGACAGTATCAGCAGCATTCCAAGTTATCTGAGCTACAGAAGACACGTCCTCAAACATTTTCTCACACTGACAAACCTCTTGAAGCCGAGGACTGGCTTCGAGATATGGAGAGAAAATTAATTATTGCAAAATGTTCAGACCCCGAAAAGGTATTGTATGCTCCGCACTATCTCACAGGAGCAGCCGCATCGTGGTGGGAGAATTTTCTGCACATGCATCCCAACGAAAATGACATAACCTGGGATGATTTCAAGGAAGGTTTCCGTGGTGCACACATTCCTAAGAGTATTATGAAAATCAAGAAGAGAGAGTTCGATGACCTCAAACAAAGGAACATGACAGTGTCAGATTACAACAGTCAATTTACTCTATTGTCCCGCTACGCCAATGAAGAGCGTATGACTGAAATCAAGAAGATGGAGAAATTCCTTGACGGTCTGGCGCCCGCGCTTAAATGCCAACTGGTCGTGCACACTTTTCCTGATTTTAAAACACTGGTGGACAAAGCCATTACTCTGGAAAATGAGAGACGCAGTCTGGAAGATATCCGCAAGCGAAAAAGGGACCAGACTAATCATGCTCGCAATCACCGAAGCAAGACAGATTTTCAAAAGGGTGGGACACACAAATCCTCATCCAATGTCTCACGCCCAATCAAGAATTTTCATGCAAGGGACAAGGAATTCACCTATCGCCCCGGCGTTACTTGTTACGCTTGTGGAGAAGAAGGGCACTATGCCAAACAGTGCCCCAAGCCAAGGAATTCAACCCCAAAGCCGAACAACGGCGGCAACAATTCCGCGCCCAAGCGAAACAATTTCAATCCCAACAATAACCACAGGAAGGGTCATCTGAACCACGTAACCAAAGAGGAGGCACAAAATGCTCCGGATATCGTACTCAGTACGTTTCCTGTCAACACAATACCTGCAATGGTTTTGTTTGATTCTGGAGCTTCTCACTCTTTCATTTCGAAAAGTTTTGCTTTGCAAAATAATTTTTCGATGCTTCCCTTGGAGAAATCCATGATCATCAAGTCCCCTGGGATTCAGCAAGTTACTCAGAATTACTGTCAGAATGTGGTCATTGAGTTTGAAGGATTGGAGTTTCACGCAAATCTTATTGTGTTGGAAAATAAAGGACTGGATGTCATCCTAGGGATGGATTGGCTAACCACCAATAAGGGTTTTATCGACTGTTTCAACAGGACCGTAATTCTCACACACCACCAAGGGAAGACAATAAGAGTATCAGCCAAGGAAGGAAAAATACCCCGGCAACCGAGATTGAATAAGGTGGACGTTTCTGAGCTAAACAAGGTTCCAGTAGTGTGTGAATTTCCAGATGTATTCCCTGAAGAACTACCAGGCATGCCACCAGACCGGGAAATAGAATTCCGCATTGAGCTAGCACCAGGAACCACCCCCATATACAAGAAACCATACAGAATGGCACCATCCGAGTTGATCGAGTTGAAGAAGCAAATAAAGGAATTACTGGAAAAAGGATACATTCGAGCCAGCTCCTCACCTTGGGGATCACCAATTTTATTTGCCAAAAAGAAGGATGGAACGCTGAGATTGTGTATTGACTATCGAGCACTTAACATGGTCACAGTCAAAAACAAATACCCGATGCCAAGGATAAACGATTTGTTTGATCAACTCGCTCAGGCCAAGGTATTCTCAAAAATTGACTTAAGGTCAGGATACCATCAATTGAAGGTACGAACGGAAGATATCCCCAAAACAGCCTTCACCTCCAGATATGGACTGTACGAGTTCACAGTGATGCCATTTGGATTAACTAACGCCCCAGCATATTTTGTTCACCTCATGAACAAAGTATTTATGAAGTTTATGGACAAGTTCGTCGTGGTATTCATCGACGATATTCTGGTATACTCCAAGACACCAGAAGAGCATGCAGAACATCTCAGGATTGTGCTAGGAGAGCTAAGAAAACACCAATTGTATGCCAAGTTCAGCAAGTGCGAATTTTGGCTAAGACAAGTAGGCTTTCTAGGCCACGTGCTGACCCAAGACGGTATCGCAGTGGACCCAGAGAAAGTCAAGGCCGTACTTGGCTGGAAGTCACCAGCCAGCGTAACAGACATACGGAGTTTCTTGGGAATGGCAGGATATTACCGCAGATTTATTGAAGGATTCTCCACCATAGCCAAGCCTATGACACAATTGCTCAAGAAAGATAAGAAGTTTGAATGGACAGAAGCCTGCGAGAAAAGTTTCCAAGAACTAAAACGGAAGTTAACGACAGCACCGGTATTAATTGTCCCCGACATACACAAGAATTTTGAAGTATATTGTGACGCGTCCAGAAAGGGTCTCGGATGCGTTGCAGGAAGGCAAGGTCGTCGCCTACACTTCAAGGCAACTTCGCAAGCATGAGGAAAACTATCCCACTCATGACTTAGAAATGGCAGCAGTTATTCATGCACTCAAGGAATGGAGGCATTTCTTACTTGGGAATCGATGTGAAATATATACGGATCACAAAAGTCTCAAATATATTTTCACACAGCCAGCGGCAACGACGTTGGTTGGAGTTGGTAAAGGATTATGATGTTGGTATCCATTACCATCCAGGGAAAAGCAAATGTAGTGGCCGATGCCCTTAGTCGGAACCCCAGCTCCGACGAAAACTATTTGCACAGCTTGAGGCCCGAATTCCAACAAGAATTTGCCAAGCTCAACTTGATAATGGTAGCAGAAGGCACCATATCAAACTTAGAAATACAACCCAACCTTGTGGAGAAAATCAAAGAAGCTCAGCCCGGTCACACCAGCATCGAAGGCATCAAAAGAAAGTTGAGTATGGGCAAGGCCTCGGAATTCGTAATAGACAATGAAGGAATATTATGGTACGGAGAAAGGCTCTGCGTGCCAAACATAGAAGACCTTAAACAGCAAATTTTAGCTGAAGCACACACCACTCCATATTCAATCCACCCTGGAGGAACCAAAATGTATAAGGATATTCAGGAAAGATTTTGGTGGCACGGTATGAAGAGGGACATAGCCACCTTCATTGCATGTTGCGACTCATGTCAACGCATAAAAGCTGAGCATCAGAGACTAGCCGGACTACTGCAACCGAACAAAATACCTGAGTGGAAATGGGATGAAATAGGGATGGATTTCATTGTCAGACTACCTTGGTCGCGACACGGGAATGATGCCATATGGGTCATCACTAACAGGTTGACCAAAGTGGCACACTTTATTCCGGTGAAGACAACCTACAACACTCAGAGGCTTGCCAGGATTTATCTTTCCCGCATAGTTTGTCTGCACGGTGTCCCGAAGACTATAATATCCGACAGAGGCACTCAGTTCGTCTCAAGATTTTGGGAGCATTTACAACAAGCCCTGGGAACCCAACTAGCCTTCAGTACCGCATACCACCCACAGACTGATGGACAAACAGAACGCGTAAACCAGGTTTTAGAAGACATGCTGAGAGCATGTGTCCTCACATATGGAACCAGTTGGGAAGAAAGCCTGCCATACGCCGAGTTCGCGTATAACAATAGCTACCAGGCCAGCCTACAAATGGCACCATTTGAGGCTTTATACGGACGAAGATGTCGTACCCCGTTAAATTGGTCAGAGACCGGAGACAGCCGCATCTTCGGACCAGACATGCTCAGAGAAGCCGAGGAAAAGGTCAAGCTAATCAGAGACCGACTTAAGACCGCTCAAAGTCGACAGAAGAGTTATTATGATCAGAAACATCGTAGGGTCAGCTTCGAACCCGGTGAGTTCGTATACCTGAGAGTATCCCCTATGAGAGGACTGCAACGGTTTAAGATTAAAGGAAAGTTAGCACCAAGATTCATTGGACCATTCTGCATAGTGGCACGAAGAGGCACTGTAGCCTACCAGCTAGACTTACCCGAAGACTTGTCCGACATTCACGACGTGTTCCACGTCTCTCAATTAAGGAAGTGCGTAAGCAACCCAGAGAAACAAGTATCCCATGAAAACATTGACGTGCAGCCAGACCTCACTTATCGGGAACGTCCCGTAAGAATATTAGAGGAGTCTGAAAGGAGGACCCGACAGAAGACCATCAAGTTTTTCAAAGTCCAGTGGAGCAATCACACCGACAGTGAAGCAACTTGGGAAAGCGAGGATTTTCTTCGGACAGAGCATCCACACTTATTTAAGGATCAGCTGAAATCTCGGGGACGAGATTTTTCCTAAGGGGGTAGGTGTTGTGACACTCCAAAATTTTAATTTGGTTTTTATCAAAAACTTTGTGTTTTTTTTTTGAAAAGAGGCCATTTAAATTTTCTTTCAGAAAACCTTCCTCTTAAAAACTTCCTTTGCTTTGGCAAGGATTTTATTTTTTTCAAACTTTGGTGTATCTTTTGAAACTTCTTCTCTGTTGGTTCCCTCTCAAATTTATATTGGGAGTTTAATATTTTTCTTTTAAAAAGAACTCTATGAAAAGCTTGGGATTTTCATATCTTGAAAACCACCCATGACTTTGCATTTTTGCCCATGTGGTAAAACCCCTCCAAAACCTCCCATACTCCTTGTGATCAACCTAAGTTCTCTGTCCCAACCAATCCAAGCAAATTTTGGATTTTATTCTAATTATTTTTCCTCTCAAATCAATTCTGAAAATTATTTGGAGCCTGAGTGATTTTCAAAGCAAGTACCCTTTTGCATTTGAGTTTTGACCTCAAACCAACTCTCCTGGATAGTCCTTTGTACCCACAACCCAGAACCATCTTGATCCACTCCTTCTCTTTTCAAATTTTCCAAAATTCAGTCCTCCAAAAATTCCACCAAAATTCAGGCAGCCTACTGGAGCAATGAGAAGCCACTCCACCAAAAATCAGCTCAAGGAAAAATCCCCAGAGGCCAAATTCATTCTGTCGAACACCTGAGCTGCACTGTTCCTTTGCAAGTTCAGAAAGTTCAGAGATTCAGTCGTTTTCCCTTCGTCAGACTCGGTCACGCGGCCACAGTGCGCCCTGGCGCGTTGCACGCAGCCTCTTCTCCCTGGCCAGCACCCCGCACGCACGCTTGGCCGATTCCTGGCGTCGGTAGCGACGAGCCTCGCCGGCGTTGGAAGCTTCTGCGGTGGCTGCACCTTCCGTGGCAGCCAACAAGGGCCCAAGCCCTCTCGCCACGCCACCCGGCGCCGCCCAACACCCCCTGGCTCTCCGCGTGTCCCTGCCATGCCAGCGCACGCCCGTGGCACCGTCGCCGTGGCCCGGCAAGCACGGAACGTGCTCCCTGCCGCCGACGGGCCGCGCCACCCCCGTTCCGTCGAGCTCGCCCATAGCACCAAATCCCAGCCCGTTTAGCACCTAAATGGAACCGGTGGACCTCAACGGCGATGCCCAAGCCCCTAATCCCACTGCCCAACCACAGCACCGCCGTAATCACTCGCCGGAGACCCCCGTTCACGGCAACCGCCTCGGGCCGCCTATAAAAAGGGGCCCCGAGCTCACCCTCGTGCATGCATCATCACCACTCCTCACCAACGCCCCGCCAGGCCACTAGGAGGTCCTCGAGGAGGTCTCCTCCCCCAACTCCGGCCGCCCCGATCCGCCTCGGCCTCCACCACGATTCGCTCCGGTGAGGCCATCTCCGGCGCCCAAACCCCGTCCGTTACCCCCTCTAGCTACCAGAAGCCTAACCCCCTCTTCAATTTGATCTCTGCAGCCCTCTCCGACGAGTCCCTCGACCACCCGAGCCGCCGTCCGCCGGGGCAAAGCTCGCCGTCAACGTGGTACTCGCCGGCAACCACCACCACCACCAACCGACGTGGAATGGCGCCCTGAGCACGGAGGTACCCTCCGATCCCCCTGCCTCGCCGTGGATCGCCGCCGGCGACCACCGCGGCTCTCGGGCGCCGACGAGCTTCGTCCCCCCCCCCTTTTTGAAAGTTCAAACCTGACGAGTGGGACCCCACCATCAGCCTCTCTGCCCTCTCTATTGAATCGTTTTCTGGAAGCGCCTTCGGGCAAAATGCATTTTCCCTTTGGGCTGGCGTAGTTTCTGCCGAAGCGTTTCTGTTTTTATAAGCTAGCCCCTAGAAACTTTCTGTTTCATTACAGATGAGTCCCTGGGCAAAAACCTTTATAACTTTTAATCAGAAAAGTATTTTTGATTGATTCTTTTTCTGTTCTCTTTAAAATTTTGTCTAGTTTTTTATAAGATTTATTTGAAAAATATTTGGAATACTTTTTGTGCACTCCTTGGTATTTACGATAGCGCATATATTTTCTTTATACCGTAGATACCGAAGGAGGTGACGGAGCCGCGAACTTCACCGAGCTAGGCTCCGACTACTCTGAACCAGGCAAGCATGTTTGAACTTTTGATATGATGAGTGTCTTGGCATGTTTTGCATTTAGTTAGTTTCATGGCATGTTGAGGAGCATATCGATGAACGTTATTTTATGCAATATTGAGGTAAGTGAGTTCGATGATCCATAAGTGGATGGATGTGAGTATGAATGGCCATGTGTTGGCATGAGGATGGGTAAGATGGCAGTGTCGTAGCATGCCAGTCTTATGCCAGACTATGTGACTTCAGTGTCAAACCGTATCGGTCCAGTTCCTCTCATTTCCTTCCCTGTACTACCACATGTTTTCCGCAAGGAATATGGTTTAGTAAGTTGCAAACCGCTTTTCTGGTACACACCAAAAGGAGAGGCCGTGATGATGGTTCCATGGCCCTGGATTAAAGCCAGTCATCCGGTCAGGGGGCATGGGTGTTTCCGGTTGGGACCGAGAGGGGGGCACCCCTTAGAGCGCGCGTATATAAATTTGATCCCATGCTATTCGAGATTGTGATCTCCCCGTCTCAAAAGTTTTTCTTGGACGATGTCTAGGGTGATTCCTAGCATCGAGAGGTAGGATGGGTGTGTACTGGTTAGCTGTGTTTTCTTCCGAAATACCGTAAACGGAACTAGTCCTTCGTGACTACGGAAATCCGTTGGCTGTGGGAAAAATTTTGTACAAACTCTGCAGAGTCATATATTCCTCCAAATCATCTATTCCATGTCCTAGATCGATATTATCTTATCCTAATCAAATGTCAGTTTTGATGACAGAGACTCCGGTGATTCGCATGAGTGCTAATTCCGGTTAAATGATTATTCCTGTGGATGGACTAACCCATTTATTCTCATGAATTAAATGTTTATTATGAGTATTATTTACTTGTGAATAAAAGCCCTTTCTGCGATGTCGCTCAGACGTCCGACTGTGGCATTGTTGTATTTTACTTTCTTTTCAAGCCCTTTCTGTGATGTCGCCCCGACGTCCGACTGTGGCATTTTTTTAAAGCCATTTCTGTGATGTCGCCCCGACGTCCGACTGTGGCATTTCTTTTAAAGCCCTTTCTATGATGTCGCCCCGACGTCCGACTGTGGCATTTCTTTTAAAGCCCTTTCTGTGATGTCGCCCCGACGTCCGACTGTGGCATTTCTTTTAAAGCCCTTTCTGTGATGTCGCCCCGACGTCCGACTGTGGCATTTCTTTTAAAGCCCTTTCTGTGATGTCGCCCCGACATCCGACTGTGGCATTTCTTTTAAAAGCCCTTTATGTGGTGTCGCTAAGACGCCCGACTGTGGCATCATTTCCTTATATTTATTTGTTCACCTTTCGAGGCGTCGCTTCAGACACCCGATCGGTATTTATTTATGTTTTGTTGGGATTTCAGGCGGACTACCGCCGTTTCCCTTTTACTTACCTTGTTATGCTAATTTTTGAATGTACATTGGTGAATTATTCATGACGCATCCATGCATGCATTTGTTATATCTTACGTCCGAACTGTCTTGCAAGTACTTTCAAAGTACTCACTGGCTTGTTGATTTGGCCAGATGCTGACGAAGGCGATCTCATGGATGAAGAGTTTGATAGCGAGTCCGACACCTAGAGGAGTCCCAGTCAGTCTCGTGCGACCCTGGATTTGGTCACTGTTTTATATCCGCTTCCGCTACCAAATAAATTCATCGAGCCTCACCTCGACGCTCGATGAGATGACAGACTTAGAGTCTTGTATTTCTCTCCCCGCTGTGTTTCTCCACCATCGCCCTATCCTCGAGTCAGTAGTATGCCTCCACACCACTGTGTCATGTCCGCCATTATGTATAATTATTGGCGTGCTTGTAATAATTTGGTTGAGCAACCGTAGTTCGACCCTGTAATATATTTTATGCTACTGGCTTATTGTATCAAGAATCTGTCTACCAGTGAGGAGGATTTCTCTCATACTGGACTCAAAAGATTGGTTTCTCAATAAATATTTTTATTGGAAAACCGGTCGTGACACTTAAGAGGCAAAAACGACATTTTTTCTCCAGCATTAAGACTGCAGAGTCGGCATTCATGTTATCGGATTAATGTATGATAGCCTTGACCAGGCACACCCAATGGGTTGTTGACTCACCCTCCTCTTGGGCACAAGTAGCTAGGTCCACAATCGACATGGGCTGTTTGCATGTGTCTTTAAAGTTCTGAATAAACCGGGCCTTTAACTCAGCCCATGACCTGATGGAATTAGCCGGCAGCCCTTTTAACCAGGTACATGCCGTTCCATCCAGCATCATGGTGAAGTACTTAGCACACGCGGCGTCACTGACCTCTAATAGTTCCATGGCCATCTCATAACTTTCAATCCACGCCTTAGGGGGTAAGTCGGCTATGTAATTAGGCACCTTATGAGGTCCTTTGAAATCCTTGTGCAAACACTCATTACGCAGAGCAGACACCAAACAGGGTACACCTGTAGATCTAGAGGTCACGCCTACCTCTACCAAAGTCATTGGATAAACCGGAAAGGGCTGGTGAGCCGCCCGCTGAGCCGCCTGCTCAGCCTCTTGACACACTCTATCATGATCGACCAATTTATGAGCTCCATCATGCGCCGGATCATGCCCACATGGCTGGTCACAGTGATGGGCATTGCTTGAAACGACCGGTGAGTCCATGTGCCTACTATAACTCCGACTTGGGCGAGGGGTCGAGTGGATCCTATCTCGGCTGTAAGAATATGCCTCATGTTGCACCAATGTTGTCTGAAGAAGTTCTCGGACCATTCGTGTTTCAACCACCGTTGGAGAGTCGCCATCCACCGGGAGAGCCGCCAATCGTGCCACCGCAGCAATCATGTTCTCCAAAGGATTGGAAAATAACCTGGTGGTGTTGGTACATGCTGAGGCGGAGCGGTATTCAAACGAGGAGGTTCCGTCATGCGTGGCTGAACCGGCGTTCCGACTCTAGGTGCTGCAGCCCGGTTTATCTCCGGCGGGTTACTGGTCCCAGCTCTAGGCATGCGAAAGAGGTTTCTCGCCTCATAAACCAGAGGTACACGAGACTGGTGCCTCCTCCTCATGATTTCATTTGAAGTGTTTTGATCCATCATAAGACGGAAAGTCTCTAACTGAATTCGCTAGTCTTGAGCATCTAGGGAAGCCCGTTTCGCGGCCATCCTGATGTCCTCTGCCGCCAGGTTCTCCTTGGCTTGCGCTATCTCATCACGCAACTTTGCAATTTCCGCGCTATGTTGAGCTTGATTCGCTGGGTTAACTTCTGTTGTTAACAAGGTTGTGAGTCTATCCAGCAACTCCGTCAACACCTGAGCCGATGGGCACACAGGACCTCCTACCCCGGCTGCCGTCACCGATGCTGACCCGAAACTCATTGCTGCCGCGGTCGAAGAATTTTTCCCAGGCTGCGTACCAGCCATGAAGATTGCAATCCGGTGCGGCGGCTCATAGGGGTCCGGAATACTGTCGCCATCAGAATAGCCCCCAAGCCCGTCGTCTTGCAATTGGTACAAGGAAGTAGTCTCGCCTGTGGACGACTCACCATCAAAATAGATGGCTGTCTCACCACCAAACATTGACCCTTCATCAAATTCCGCTCCATGGATGAATCCCACGAAGGCATGCTTCACAGCGGGCTGAGCGCGGGCGGGTCTTGCATGCTGAGCCGTCTCAATGATGTCGGTGCAGATGTCCGGCTCAGGGCCCGGCTCTCCGATCTTGCCGATGAAGACATGAATTCTGCCGAAGGGGACCCGGTACCCGTACTCAATTGAGCCGGCCTCGGGACCCCATCCTGCATCGTCGATGTAGAGCTTGTCGCGACGCTCTTGGTCATCCGGCCCATAGCGTATCCCTTGAGCCCTTCGAAGCTGCCCTTTAAGAACTCGAAACCACCGTGTGCTGGCCCCATGGTGGGTGCCAACTGTCGTGGAATAGTCACGGCAGATGTCCTAGTGAAAGGACTTAGTCGTGGAGCCATCGCAACTAGGTTAGCTTAAAGGGGCTAAACGGGACAAAGGACACATGAGTTTATACTGGTTCGGCCCCTTGCGGTGAAGGTAAAGGCCTAATCCAGTTTGAGGTGGTATTGCTTATGTCTCGATTACCAGGGAGCGAATCCGCTTGACCTAGCTTTCGATCTGTTGTTTCTTGTCCTGAACCGCTGCCGGGTCGTCCCTTTATATACACAGGTTGACGCCCGGCGGCTCTCGGAGTCCCGTCCGGCTCATAGACAATGTGTCTGGCTCAGTGACTATCTATTCATGCCTTACAATACAAGTCTTACACATAAGGCGGTTTATTTCTACGGGCCTTAAGTCGCCCTTGGGCCTTGGGCCCTTATCTTGAACCGCCATCTTTAATATCCTCGTGGGCTTCATATGATGAATCGCCATAGGTATAACTCGGCCCCTCCTAGGCGAGTCATACCTAATAGTTATATCCCCAACATCATCCCCAAGCTTAGACACTTGAGTCTCCTTGAATATTTACTTGGAGTGCCTTGGGAATCCCCAAGCTTGAGCTCTTGCCTCTCCCCCTTCTCCTCATATCGAGACCTCCTCGATCTTCGAACACTTCATCCACACAAAACTAAACCGAACTTTTAGTGTCGGGGTTAGTGAAAATGGCAATGAAATCCCATCATGTACTGCTGCAACATTATTGTATAATTATAAACAAACATTACCCACTGTATGCTATCACAATTCTATGGCCCCAAGTCAATGAGGCTTCAACAAGAATTCAAACATACGCAAATAATGAAGCTATAATTAACAGCAATCTATGAAAACAGGACAGTCTGTAATGATTTGAACATCCACCATACTTTTGTAACTCTAAAAATTCTGAAAAATTAGGAAAAATAAACATTTTGTATAGAAAGACAGTGCAAAAAGTTTTAGAACCGTTTGATGTTCCAGTAAAAAATGTAAAATCGAGCACTATAGCTAAAGTTTCTGTTTTGCACCGCACAAACCAACAAGCAATCTACTCATCCTAAAGGCAAATCTTGGCACATTATTTTTATAATACAACGGAATTGTACAAGGGGATAATTATTTTTGTTGAAAAGTTTCTGTAATTCAAGATTCACAAAGTTTTCATGGGCATGAACAAAGTTCAAGGCATGCTCCCGCTTCCACGGTGCTCGTCCTTCTCACTTTCACTTTTCCTTTTGTGAAGTTTTAAGTTCCCCTCTATGTTTTTCTTGTTTTTAAACTTTATAAAGGCATTCAACAGAAATAAATGACTCTCTAAAACTTCTGGGTTGTCTCCCTGGCAGCGCTTTCTTTAAAGCCGTTAAGCTAGGCATAAGGTACTCAGGGAATGAATCCACCCGGATCCCAAGATATATCAAAGCCAATTTTAATTAGCAATGATTTGTAATTTAGTAATGAGCACAAAGCAACATAAATCATGCAATGACGAAGTCTAACTCTCTTCCTTTGCATTGGCATGTCATACAAGAACAGTTCATGCACATCATGTAAAGGCCAATACATAGCATAAGCAATTTCTTGCAATTTTATCGTGTTGGAAACATAAAGAGGTGGAGATGTAGTTCCTCTCTCATAATAATTGCAAGTAGGAGCAACAAGCACATGCATATCATATTCATCAAAACCATCATGTGCAACGGTAAAAGGCAACCCATCAATATAATCCTTAACAAGTGCAAACTTCTCCGATATAGTGTAGTTTGGAGAATTCAAAAAGATAATAGGACTATCATGTGTAGGTCCAATAGCAACAATTTCATGTTTAACATAAGGAACAATAGCAAGTTCATCTCCATAAACATAATTCATATTGGCATCTTGGCCACAAGCATAGCAAGCATCATCAAAAAGGGATATTTCAAACGAATCAACGGGATCATAGCGATTATCATAACATTCATCCTTCGGTAAGAACAAAGGGACATTAAACAATGTATGAGTTGGAGAGTTACTCTCATTAGAAGGTGGGCAAGGGTAGCTAATCCGCTCTTCCTCCTTTTGTTCTTCGCTCTCCTCATCATCTTTTTCATCCAATGAGCTCACAGTTTCATCAATTCCTTCTTCCATAGACTCCTGCAAAACATTAGTCTCTTATTGGACAGGGAGACTTTCTCAATAAATGCATCAATATCGAAATTGTATTTATAATTATCATAGCAATATTTAAGGATGGCAAAATTTTCAGGTCTATAAACATCATCATCAAAAGCTTCATACTTTAAAAACAAAGATTCAGTTTCATAAGCATCCTTAAAAGCAACAAATTCTTCTATTCATTCCACATCATAATAATCATATATACCATTGGCATAAGAAGCCAAGGTTTAATTATCATTAAATTTGCATGAAAAGGGAAGATGTGGAGCATTCATCCTAGAGCAACAAGTATAATCATATCTCAAGCATAGCTCACGAGCATACCAATGCAACATATGAATTTAATCCCATAAAAGTTTCCCTTTTGTGTCAACCAATAATCCCTAAAGTATTCATGTTGATCCAGTGTTACTCCCATTATCATGTTGAATGGGGTTTTCTCAGGATTATCAAAGTAGTGCATAATATTTTTCACATAACGAGCATCAAGGGTTTCAGGAGGTTCCCCATCTCCATGAGTAGCAAGTACCACTAGTTTTTTTGGTGTTTCGTGTTCCATATCCATAACTAAAGATAGAGAACAACTTAGAATAGGAAATAAAAACTACTTCGTGATAAAGCAAACAAGCACACACGAGAATATTCACTCCACACTATTGCTCCCCGGCAACGGCACCAAAAAATGTCTTGATAACCCACAAGTATAGGGGATCGTTTGTAGCCTTCTTCGATAAATAAGAGTGTCGAACCCAACGAGGAGCCAAAGGCAAAACAAATATTCCCTCAAGTTCTATTGACCACCGATACAACTCTATGCACACTTGAAATTTACTTTACCTAAAACAAGTATGAAACTATTTTATAAGAATAAAACTACGAGTACTTTGCGAGAATAAAACTACGAATAAATTGCGAGCTAATAAAAGTGGATAGTTTTTGTCACCGAGAAAGTCATTTGTCCCTAGGCAATCGATAACAAGTACCGGTAATCGTTCTTGTAATTTTATATGAGGGAGAGGCATGAGCTAACATACTTTCTCTACTTGGATCATATGCACTTATGATTGGAACTCTAGCAAGAATTTGCAACTACTAAAGATCATTAAGGTCGTCAAACCCAACCATAGCATTAAGTATCAAGTCCTCTTTACTCCCATACGCCATAACCCACCTACTCGGGTTTAAGCTTCTGTCACTCTCGCAACCCACCATAGGAAAATCATGAACATATTGCAACACCCTACAGCAGGGTCCCCTCACGTTTGCACGAGAACGGAGGGCACCGTAGGATAACACCATAAATAAAATATACAATCATACCAACCAAGATCACGATTAACCCATAGAACAAAACAGATCTACTCAAATATCATAGGATAACCATAGATTATTGGGAAATAATATATGGAGTTGAGCACCATGTTTAAGTAGAGATTACAGCAGGGAGAAGGGGTGTTACACTGCTGCATAGAGGGGGGAGAGTTGGTGTTGACAGTATCAAGATTGTTGATGTAGATCGTTGTCACGATCCTAGCCCCGGCGGCACTCCGGCGCCACCGGGAGAGAGGGGGAGAGAGCCCCCTCCTTCTTCTTCTTCCTTGGCCTCCCTCTAGATGGTAGGAGGGTTCCCCCTCTGGTCCATGGTCTCCATGGCGACGGAGGGGCGGGAGCCCCTTCGAGATTGGATCTCCCGGCCCTCTCTGTTCTCTTTTGATTCGTGCTCCCCAGATCTGGCCGAAAACCGTTTCTTATATTCCCGGAGATCCGTAACTCCGATTGCCCTGATATTTTTACACGATTTTTTCCGGATATAAGCTTCCTTGCGCCCGAAGTAGAGCTCCAACTGACATACGAGGTGAGCACAACCCACCACCACGCGCCAGGGGCTTGGGGCACGCCCTGGTGTATCGTGGTCTGTGTGGGCCTCCATTTGCGGTGATTCCACCTCCTAAAATTCACATATATTCCAAAATAATTCTTCGTTGAGTCTCATCACTTTTGGACTTCGTTCGATATGGATTTTCTGCGATACAAAAACATGCAACAAACAGGAACTGGCACTAGGCACTGGATAAGTAAGTTAGTCCAAATAAATCATATAAAAAGTTGCCAAAAGTATGTAAAAGTTGAATAATATTGGCATGAAACAATCAAAAATTATAGATACGATGGAGACGTATCACGCGACCGCGGCCCGGTCCATCCCGCTTGAGAGGAGAGGAAACCTCGCCCTCCGCTGCAGTAGAACCCCGAGGCACACCTGGTGTAGCGTGACCAGATGAGGCCAAACGGGAGCCACATGCCTTGTTGTTTGTCCCAGTAGTGGAAGAAGCAGTAGATGATTTCAAAGCACCAGACTTTTTGTGACCCTCATCTGAAACGCAAAGCTTCTTCGCCACATATAGTAGGTCTCCATTCACATCCCTCATGTCAGGGTTAGGGCAGAAGACCAAAGAGTGGCCGAGGAGCCCACATGAAAAGCAATGAAAACGAAGCCTCTCATACATCACAGAATAGGTGTTGGTGGATTGGAGCCTGACCGAGGTCACTGTCACATAGCGAACCACTGGCTCATGGACCGCGATCTCAACCCTAACCTGCATGTATCCACCCCAGCAGCGACCATCAGCATCGGCATCCACCTTAACAATGTTACCAATGGGCTTATCAAATTCTATACCAAGCTTAGCTTTCATCAACCTTGGCAGCAAATTCATAATGCGAGCCCATATAGCCAACTGATCAAATTTGACTTGAAGAGGTTGGATGTTCAGATCAAAGACTTTGAGAAGAATAGCATGCTTGCGCACCATCCAATGCGAGCCATCGATCACCCTAGTGTCGTCCACCTGGGTACCAAATTCAGCAACAAAGACGTTGTCACCGAAGGGGTGGAGCATCAAGCCCCTAGGATTGCCCCAAGCAAGCCTCATGGCTAAGGTGGTCGTCTAGATATGGAGGGTGTTGGGGGAAAGCACTTTCCCCACCAGGGTGCAATCCGGAGCAACCAGATCAGCCTCATCCTTGTCGTCCAAAACCATAGGCCGCGCCTCGACTGCCGTAAGTCGAAGCCTTTCCATCATTTCCTCTACACGATCCGCCAAGCGAGGGGGGTGGGTCAGAAACCGCCATATCCCCCCCCTCGTCTAGGAGCGCCTGGGCTGGAGGGCCATCGCCTCCGGCCGGCGCAAGCTGCTTGGCCCCAAGGGCACCACAACCTCCCGCCTCACTAGCCCCTACCATGAGGCGCCGATAGAACCCTAATCCATCCCCTGCCAAGGGTGAGTAGCGATACAGAGAAAGCCCCTTAATCACCCCAAACAGAGACATGATCGAGGAAACCGCAAGCATCGTGGATCGGCAGAGGGACAGCCGGAATTGGGAGGGAAGAAGATGAATCCACGATCCAATCGAGGATCCAGAGGTCGCTCAAACCCTAGGAACCACCCGTCACCCTAGCGTCGCGAGAGCCTAGGAGAGAGAACATATCCATGCATCAGTGGTTAGGCATGCAGCTGTGTAATTAACGTGGCCATCCGAGTCTGTTTCACGACTCATGTTGCATAGGTGTCTTACCCTTTAACACCTTTATTTTTTATGAGGACCATAATTTCTAGTATTCATATTTGAAAGGATGTGTGCATCCTTAGTTGATGTTGATGTCAAAGAGAAATGAAATTCTCTCACAAATTTTTCTGTGTGTTGATAACCCATAAGTATATAGTATCATTTGTAGCCTTTTTCGATAAATAAGAGTGTCGAACCCAACGAGGAGCTAAAGGTAGAACAAATATTCCCTCAAGTTCTATCAACCACCGATACGACTCTATGCACGCTTAACGTTTGCTTTACCTAGAACAAGAATAAAACTATAAGTACTTTGTAGGTGTGGATTGGTTTGCAAGATAATAAAGAACGTGAAAATAAAATTTAGGTGATGTTTAAATAAAGAAACAATTAAGTTTAGTAAAAATAGTGTGGATTAGTGGTGGTAGGATTTGCAGAATTGTCCCTTAGCAATTTACTATGTTACTAGACCGATAACAAGTTCTTATGCGGGAGAGGACACTGCTAGCATGTTGTCCCTTAATTGAAATTCTAGGCACTTATGATTGGAACTATTAGCAAGCATCCGCAACTACTAACGTTCATTAAGGTACAACCCAACCATAGCATTAAGATATACATTGGTCCCCATTCAATCCGGTACGTATCAATTTCTATGTTTAGGAAGAAGCTTCTGTCACCCTTGCCCTCCAATGCATAGTCCTATCAACATACAACTAACCCTATGGTGTGATCCACATGCGCACTCATATGATGGGCACCAAAGGACAACAACATAACCAGAAGCAAATTAAACCAACCATAGCGATTCACCAATTACCGGTAGGACAACAAAAATCTACTCACACATCCTAGGATGGCAACATATTATTGGATAATAGTTTGAAGCATAAAGCACCATGTTCAAGTAGAGGGTATAGCGGGTTACAGGAGAGTGGATCATTGTAGATAGATGGGGGAAGGTGATGAATGTTGGGGAACGTTGCAGAAAATAAAACAATTTCTACGGTTTCACCAAGATCAATCTATGAGTTCATCTAGCAACGAGAGATAGGAGTGCATCTACATACCCTTGTAGATCGAGCGGAAGCGTTCAAGAGAACGGGGTTGAGGGAGTCGTACTCGTCGTGATACAAATCACCGGAGATCCAAGCGCCGAACGGATGGCACCTCCGCGTTCAACACACGTACGGTCAGCGTGACGTCTCCTCCTTCTTGATCCAGCAAGGGGGAAGGAGAGGTTGATGAAGATCTAGCAGCACGACAGCGTGGTGGTGGATGCAGTAGGGATCCCGGCAGGGCTTCGCCAAGCGTCTGCGGGAGGGAGAGGTGTAGCAAGGGCAAAGGGAGGTGCCAAGTTCAAAGGTGTGGCTGCCCTCCCTCCCCCCTCTTTATATAGGGACCCCAGGGGGGGCGCCGGCCCTAGGAGATGGGATCTCCTAGGGGGGCGGCGGCCAAGGGGGGTGCCTTGCCCCCCAAGGCAAGTGGAGGCGCCCCCTCCCCTAGGGTTCCCAACCCTAGGCGTAGGGGGGCCCAAGGGGGGCACACCAGCCCACCAGGGGCTGGTTCCCCTCCCACTTCAGCCCATGGGGCCCTCCGGGATAGGTGGCCCCACCCGGTGGACCCCCGGGACCCTTCTGGTGGTCCCGGTACAACACCGGTGACCCCCGAAACTTCCCCGATGGCCGAAACTCGACTTCCCATATATAATTCTTTACCTCCGGACCATTCCATAGCTCCTCGTGACATCTGGGATCTCATCCAGGACTCCGAACAACTTTCGGTTTGCTGCATACTAATATCTCTACAACCCTAGCGTCACCGAACCTTAAGTGTGTAGACCATACGGGTTCGGGAGACACGTAGACATGACCGAGACGGCTCTCTGGTCAATAACCAACAGCGGGATTGGGATACCCATGTTGGCTCCCACATGCTCCTCGATGATCTCATTGGATGAACCACGATGTCGAGGATTCAAGCAACCCCGTATACAATTCCCTTTGTCAATCGGTATGTTACTTGCCCGAGATTCGATCATCGGTATCCCAATACCTTGTTCAATCTCGTTACCGGCAAGTCACTTTACTCGTACCATAATGCATGATCCCTTGACCAGACACTTGGTCACTTTGAGCTCATTATGATGATGCATTACCGAGTGGGCCCAGAGATACCTCTCCGTCATACGGAGTGACAAATCCCAGTCTCGATCCGTGTCAACCCAACAGACACTTTCGGAGATACCCATAGTATACCTTTATAGTCACCCAGTTACGTTGTGACGTTTGGTACACCCAAAGTACTCCTAAGGTATCCGGTAGTTACACGATCTCATGGTCTAAGGAAAAGATACTTGACATTGGAAAAGCTCTAGCAAACGAACTACACGATCTTGTGCTATGCTTAGGATTGGGTCTTGTCCATCACATCATTCTCCTAATGATGTGATCTCGTTATCAATGACATCCAATGTCCATAGTCAGGAAACCATGACTATCTGTTGATCAACGAGCTAGTCAACTAGAGGCTCACTAGGGACATGTTGTGGTCTATGTATTCACACGTGTATTACGATTTCCGGATAATACAATTATAGCATGAATAAAAGACAATTATAATGAACAAGGAAATATAATAATAATCCTTTTATTATTGCCTCTAGGGCATATTTCCAACAGTCTCCCACTTGCACTAGAGTCAATAATCTAGTTACATTGTGATGAATCAAACACCCATAGAGTTCTTGTGTTGATCATGTTTTGCTCGCGGAAGAGGTTTAGTCAACGGATCTGCGACATTCAGATCCGTATGCACTTTGCAAATATCTATGTCTCCATCTTGAACATTTTCACGGATGGAGTTGAAACGACGCTTGATGTGCGTGGTCTTCTTGTGAAACCTGGGCTCCTTGGCAAGGGCAATAGCTCTAGTATTGTCACAGAAGAAAGTGATTGGCCCCGACGCATTGGGTATGACTCCTAGGTCGGTGATGAACTCCTTCATCCATATTGCTTCATGCGTTGCCTCTGAGGCTGCCATGTATTCCGCTTCACATGTAGATCCCGCCACGACACTCTGCTTGCAACTGCACCAGCTTACTACTCCACGATTCAACATATACAAGTATCCGGTTTGTGACTTAGAGTCATCCAGATCTGTGTCGAAGCTAGCGTCGACGTAACCCTTTACGACGAGCTCTTCGTCACCTCCACAAATGAGAAACATGTCCTTTGTCCTTTTCAGGTACTTCAGGATATTCTTGACCGCTGTCCAGTGTTCCTTGCCGGGATTACTTTGGTACCTTCCTACCAAACTTATGGCAAGGTTTACATCAGGTCTGGTACACAACATGGCATACATAATAGATCCTATGGCTGAGGCATAGGGGATGACACTCATCTCTTCTTTATCTTCTGCAGTGGTCGGGCATTGAGCCAAGCTCAATCACACACCTTGCAATACAGGCAAGAACCCTTTCTTGGACTGATCCATGTTGAACTTCTTCAATATCTTATCAAGGTATGTGCTTTGTGAAAGACCTATGAGGCATCTCGATCTATCCCTATAGATCTTGATGCCTAATATGTACGCAGCTTCTCCAAGGTCCTTCATTGAAAACGCTTATTCAAGTAGGCCTTAATGCTGTCCAAAAGTTCTATATCATTTCCCATCAAAAGTATGTCATCTACATATAATATGAGAAATGCTACAGAGCTCCCACTCACTTTCTTGTAAACACAGGCTTCTCCATAAGTTTGCATAAACCCAAACGCTTTGATCATCTCATCAAAGCGAATGTTCCAACTCCGAGATGCTTGCACCAGCCCATAAATGGATCGCTGGAGCTTGCACACCTTGTTAGCATTCTTAGGATTGACAAAACCTTCTGGCTGCATCATATACAGTTCTTCCTTAAGATAGCCGTTAAGGAATGCCGTTTTGACGTCCATCTGCCATATCTCATAATCATAGTATGCGGCAATTGCTAACATGATTCGGACGGACTTCAGCTTTGCTACGGGAGAGAAAGTCTCATCGTAGTCAACCCCTTGAACTTGCCGATAACCCTTAGCGACAAGTCGAGCTTTATAGATGGTGAAATTACCATCCGCGTCCGTCTTCTTCTTAAAAATCCATTTGTTTTCTATCGCTCGCCGATCATCGGGCAAGTCTGTCAAAGTCCATACTTTGTTTTCATACATGGATTCTATCTCGGATTGCATGACTTCAAGTCATTTGTTGGAATCTGGGCCCACCATCGCTTCTTCATAGTTCGAAGGTTCACCATTGTCTAACAACATGATTTCCAGGACAGGGTTGCCATACCACTCTGGTGTGGAACGTGTCCTTGTGGACCTACGAAGTTCCGTAGCAACTTGATCCAAAGTACCTTGATCGTCATCATTAATTTCCTCTCCAGTCGGTGTAAGCCCCACAGGAACATTTTCCCGAGCTGCACTAGTTTCCGGTTCAAGAGGTAGTACTTCATCGAGTTCTACTTTCCTCCCACTTACTCCTTTCAAGAGAAACTCTTTTTCCAGAAAGGATCCATTCTTGGCAACAAAGATCTTGCCTTCGGATCTAAGGTAGAAGGTATACCCAATGGTTTCCTTGGGGTATCCTATGAAGACGCATTTTTCCGACTTGGGTTCGAGCTTTTCAGGTTGAAGTTTCTTGACATAAGCATCGCATCCCCAAACTTTTAGAAACGACAGCTTAGGTTTCTTCCCGAACCATAATTCATATGGTGTCATCTCAACAGATTTAGACGGAGCCCTATTTAAAGTGAATGTAGCTGTCTCTAGAGCGTATCCCAAAAATGATAGCGGTAAATCGGTAAGAGACATCATAGATCGCACCATATCCAATAGAGTGCGATTACGACGTTCGGACACACCGTTACGCTGAGGTGTTCCAGGTGGCGTGAGCTGTGAAATGATTCCACATTTCCTTAAGTGCGTACCAAATTCGTGACTTAAATATTCTCCTCCACGATCTGATCGTAAGAACTTTATCTTTCGGTCACGTTGATTCTCTACCTCATTCTGAAATTCCTTGAACTTTTCAAAGGTCTCAGACTTGTGTTTCATCAGGTAGACATACCTATATCTAATCAAGTCATCAGTGAGAGTGAGAACATAACGATATCCTCTGCGAGCCTCAACGTTCATTGGACCGCACACATCAGTATGTATGATTTCCAATAAGTTGGTTGCTCGCTCCATTGTTCCGGAGAACGGAGTCTTGGTCATTTTGCCCATGAGGCATGGTTCGCATGTGTCAAATGATTCATAATCGAGAGACTTGAAAATTCCATCAGCATGGAGCTTCTTCATGCGCTTGACACCAATGTGACCGAGGCGGCAGTGCCACAAGTATGTGGGACTATCGTTATCAACTTTACATCTTTTGGTATTCACACTATGAATATGTGTAACATTACGTTCAAGATTCATTAAGAATAAACCATTGACCATCGGGGCATGACCATAAAACATATCTCTCATATAAATACAACAACCATTATTCTCGGATTTAAATGAGTAGCCATCTCATATTAAACGAGATCCAGATACAATGTCCATGCTCAAACTTGGCACTAAATAACAATTATTGAGGTTTAAAACTAATCCCGTGGGTAAATGCAGAGGTAGCGTGCCGACGGCGATCACATTGACCTTGGAACCATTCCTGACGCGCATCGTCACCTCGTCCTTCGCCAGTCTCCGCTTATTCTGCAGCTCCTGCTTTGAGTTACAAATATGAGCAACGGCACCGGTATCAAATACCCAGGAGCTACTACAAGCACTGGTAAGGTACACATCAATTACATGTATATCACATATACCTTTAGTGTTGCCGGCCTTCTTGTCCGCTAAGTATTTGGGGCAGTTCTGCTTCCAGTGACCCTTCCCTTTGCAATAAGAGCACTCAGTCTCAGGCTTGGGTCCATTCTTTGACTTCTTCCCGGCAACTGGCTTACCAGGCGCGGCAACATCCTTGCCGTCCTTCTTGAAGTTCTTCTTACCCTTGCCTTTCTTGAACTTAGTGGTTTTATTGACCATCAACACTTGATGTTCCTTTTTGATTTCTACCTCTGCTGACTTCAGCATTGAAAATACTTCAGGAATAGTTTTAACCATCCCCTGCATATTGTAGTTCATCACAAAGCTCTTGTAGCTCGATGGGAGTGACTGAAGGATTCTGTCAATGACCGCCTCGTCTGGGAGGTTAATGTCCAGCTGGGACAGGCGGTTGTGCGACCCAGACATTTTGAGTATGTGCTCACTGACAGAACTATTTTCCTCCATCTTACAACTATAGAACTTGTCGGAGACTTCATATCTCTCGACCCGGGCATGAGCTTGGAAAACCATTTTTAGCTCCTCGAACATCTCATATGCTCCGTGTTGCTCAAAACGCTTTTGGAGCCCTGGTTCTAAGCTGTAAAGCATGCCGCACTGAACGAGGGAGTAATCATCAGCACGTGACTGCAAAGTGTTCATAACGTCTTGGTTCTCTGGGATGGGTGCTTCACCTAGCGGTCCTTCTAGGACATATGCCTTCTTGGCAGCTATGAGGATGATCCTCAGGTTCCGGACCAATCCGTATAGTTGCTGCCATCATCTTTCAGCTTGGTTTTCTCTAGGAACGCGTTGAAGTTCATGTTGACATGAGCGTTGGCCATTTGATCTCCAAGACATTTTTGCAAAGATTTTAGACTAAGTTCATGATAATTAAGTTCATCTAATCAAATTATTTAATGAACTCCCACTCAGATTAGACATCCCTCTAGTCATCTAAGTGTTACACGATCCGAGTCGACTAGGTCGTGTCTGATCATCACGTGAGACGGACTAGTCATCATCGGTGAACATCTCCATGTTGATCATATCTTCCATACGACTCATGTTCGACCTTTCGGTCTCTGTGTTCCAAGGCCATGTCTGTACATGCTAGGCTCGTCAAATTAACCTAAGTGTTTTGCATGTGTAAATCTGTCTTACACCCGTTGTATGTGAACGTTAGAATCTATCACACCCG
The DNA here is from genome assembly GCF_018294505.1 of Triticum aestivum. Classification (NCBI taxonomy): domain Eukaryota; kingdom Viridiplantae; phylum Streptophyta; class Magnoliopsida; order Poales; family Poaceae; genus Triticum; species Triticum aestivum. The sequence continues at coordinate 518,478,772 of NC_057801.1, forward strand.
ATCATCATGTGATGCTTCGAAACAACAAACTGTCGCAACGGCGCACAGTTAGGGGGGAACACTTTCTTGAAATTATTATGAGGGATCATCTAATTTACTACCGTCATTCTAAGTAAACAAGATGCAAAAACATGATAAACATCACATGCAATCAAATAGTAGTGACATGATATGGCCAATATCATATAGCTCCTTTGATCTCCATCTTTGGGGCTCCATGATCTTCTTCTCACCGGCATGACACCATGATCTCCATCATCGTGTCTCCATGAAGTTGCTCGCCAACTATTACTTCTACTACTATGGCTAACGGTTTAGCAATAAAGTAAAGTAATTACATGGCGTTAAATCATTGACACGCAGGTCATACAATAATTAAGACAACTCCTATGGCTCCTGCCGGTTGTCATACTCATCGACATGCAAGTCGTGATTCCTATTACAAGAACATGATCTGATACATCACAATATATCATTCATCATTCATCACAACTTTTGGCCATATGACATCACAAAGCAATTGCTACAAAAACAAGTTAGACGTCCTCTAATTGTTGTTGCATCTTTTACGTGGCTGCAATAGGGTTCTAGCAAGAACGTTTTCTTACCAACGAAAAAGCCACAACGTGATTTGTCAACTTCTATTTACCCTTCAAAAGGACCCTTTTCATCGAATCCGCTCCAACTAAAGTGGGAGAGACAGACACCCGCTAGCCACCTTATGCAAACCAGTCTCACGTAAGCGTACGTGTAAGGTTGGTCCAGGCCGCTTCATCCCACAATACCGCTGAAGCAAAATAAGACTAGTAGTGGCAAGAAAGTTGACAACATCTACGCCCACAACAAATTTGTGTTCTACTCGTGCAAAGAGAACTACGCATAAACTGGCTCTGATACCACTGTTGGGGAACATTGCAGAAAATAAAAAAAATCTACGGTTTCACCAAGATCAATCTATGAGTTCATCTAGCAACGAGAGAGAGGAGTGCATCTACATACCCTTGTAGATCGAGCGGAAGCATTCAAGAGAACGAGTTTGAGGGAGTCGTACTCGTCGTGATCCAAATCACCGGAGATCCTAGCGCCGAACGGACGGCACCTCCGAGTTCAACACACGTACGGTCAGCGTGACGTCTCCACCTTCTTGATCCAGCAAGGGGGAAGGGGAGGTTGATGAAGATCCAGTAGCACGATGGCGTGGTGGTGGATGCAGCAGGGATCCCGGCAGGGCTTCGCCAAGCGTCTGTGGGAGGGAGAGGTGTAGCAAGGGGAAAGGGAGGCGCCAAGTTCAAAGGTGTGGCTGCCCTCCCTCCCCCTCTTTATATAGGGACCCCAGGGGGCGCCGGCCCTAGGAGATGGGATCTCCTAGGGGGGCGGCGGCCAAGGGGGTGCCTTGCCCCCCAAGGCAAGTGGAGGCGCCCCCCTCCCCTAGGGTTCCCAACCCTAGGTGTAGGGGGGCCAAGGGGGGCACACCAGCCCACCAGGGGCTGGTTCCCCTCCCACTTCAGCCCATGGGGCCCTCCGGGATAGGTGGCCCCACCCAGTGGACCCCCGGGACCCTTCTGGTGGTCCCGGTAAAACACCGGTGACCCCCGAAACTTTCCCGATGGCCGAAACTCGACTTCCCATATATAATTCTTTACCCCCGGACCATTCCAGAGCTCCTCGTGACGTTCGGGATCTCATCCAGGACTCCGAACAACTTTTGGTTTGCTGCATATTAATATCTCTACAACCCTAGCGTCACCGAACCTTAAGTGTGTAGACCCTACGGGTTCGGGAGACACGTAGACATGACCGAGACGGCTCTCTGGTCAATAACCAACAGCGGGATCTGGATACCCGTGTTGGCTCCCACATGCTCCTCGATGATCTCATCGGATGAACCACGATGTCGAGGATTCAAGCAACCCCGTATACAATTCCCTTTGTCAATCGGTATGTTACTTGCCCGAGATTCGATTGTCGGTATCCCAATACCTCATTCAATCTTGTTACCGGCAAGTCACTTTACTCGTACCGTAATGCATGATCCCGTGACCAGACACTTGGTCACTTTGAGCTCATTATGATGATGCATTACCGAGTGGGCCCAGAGATACCTCTCCGTCATACGGAGTGACAAATCCCAGTCTCGATCCGTGTCAACCCAACAGACACTTTCGGAGATACCCGTAGTATACCTTTATAGTCACCCAGTTACGTTGTGACGTTTGGTACACCCAAAGTACTCCTACGGTATCTGGGAGTTACACGATCTTATGGTCTAAGGAAAAGATACTTGACATTGGAAAAGCTCTAGCAAACGAACTACATGATCTTGTGCTATGCTTAGGATTGGGTCTTGTCCATCACATCATTCTCCTAATGATGTGATCTCGTTATCAATGACATCCAATGTCCATAGTAAGGAAATCATGACTATCTGTTGATCAACGAGCTAGTCAACTAGAGGCTCACTAGGGACATGTTCTGGTCTATGTATTCACACGTGTATTACGATTTCCGGATAATACAATTATAGCATGAATAAAATACAATTGTCATGAACAAGGAAATATAATAATAATCCTTTTATTATTGCCTCTAGGGCATATTTCCAACAATGAAGATGTTGGTGAAGATGACGGAGTTGTTGGAGTAGATCACCGTCACACGATGATTGCCCCGACAGTGTTCCGGCGCTACCGAGAGAGGGGGGAGAACCCCCCCCCTCCCCTCCTCCTTATTTTTCCTTGGCCTCCCCCCTAGATGGGAGGAGAATTCCTTCTCTGGTCCATGGCCTCCATGGTGGCAGAGGGGCAGGAGCCCCTCCGAGATTGGATCTCCCTCTCTGTTCTCTTCTGTTTCACGTTCCTGTTTTCTGGCTGAAAACCAGTTCTTATATTCCCAGAGATCCGTAACTCTGATTGTGCTGAGATTTTAACATGATTTTTTCTGGATATAAGCCTCCTTGCGCCAGAAGTAGAGCTCCAACCGACTTACGAGGAGGGCACAACCGACCACCATGCGCCTGGGTTGCCTGGCGCGCCCAGGTGTCTTGTGGTGGTTGTGGGCCCCCGTTTGCAATGATTCCACCTCCTAAAAATCACAAATATTCCAAAATAATTCTCCGTAAATTTTTATCGCATTTGGACTTCATTTGATATGGATATTCTGCAAAACAAAAAACATGCAACAAAAAGGAACTGGCACTGGGCACTAGATCAATATGTTAGTCCAATAAATCATATAAATTGTTGCCAAAAGTATGTAAAAGTTGTATAATATTGGCATGGAACAATCAAAAATTATAGATACGACGGAGATGTATCAGCATCCCCAATCTTAATTCCTGATCGTCCTTGAGTAGGGAAATGATAAAAAGGATAATTTTTTATGTGGAATACTACCTAGCATAATCTTATCATATATCTAATCATGGCATGAATATTAAGACACAAGTGATTCTAAGCAATAGTCTATAATTTGACATAAAGACATCAATACTCAGGCATCCCAACAAACAATCATGTCTTTCAAAATATCAATGCTAAAGAACGCTATCCCTACGAAATCGTATAGTCTTGTCATGCTCTATCTTCTTAACACAAAGTATTTATCATAAACTACCCCGGTGTATGCTAAGCAATTGGTTCATACTTTTTAACACGCTTTAGCATTTTCAACTCTCACGCAATACATGAGGGCAAGCCATGGATATAGCACTATGGGTGGAGTAGAGTATGATGATAGGGGTAAATATTGAGAAGACAAAAAGGTAAGGACGTCTCACATCGACGCGGCTAATCAATGGGCTATGGAGATACCCATCGATTGATATCAATGCGAGGAGTAGGGATTGCCATGCAACGGATGCACTAAGAGATATACGTGTATGAAAGCTCAAACTGAAAACTAAGTGGGTGTGCATCTAACTCTATAATGAAAAATTCACACTAGTATATGAAAGTGACAACATAGCAGACTCTCTATATGAAAAACATGGTGCTACTTTGAAGCACAAGTGTGGAATTAGCATGCCCCTTCTCTTTTTTCTGTCACTTTTTTATTTTCTTCTTTTCTTCTTTTTCTTGGGCTCTTTTTGGCCTCACTTTTTTTGTTTTTTTGTTTTAGTCCGGAGTCTCATCCCGACTTGTGGGGGAATCAGAGTCTCCATCATCCTTTCCTCACTGGGACATGCTCTAATAATAAATAATGATGATCATCACACTTCTATTTACTTACAACTTAAAAGAAATAAAAACTGTAACTCAATACCTAGAAGAAAGTATGACTCTATATGAATGCCTCTGGTAGTGTACCAGGTTGTGCAATGATCTAGTGTAACAACAATATAAAAAAAGGACAAGCCATGGAAATATCATGCTAGCTATCTTACGATCATGCAAAGCAATATGACAATGAATGCTCAAGTCATCAAACAGAAGCAATGGAAGTTGCATGGCAATATATCTTGGAATGGGTATGGAAAGGCCATAATAGGTAGGTATGGTGGCTGTTTTGAGGAAGATATAATAAGGCTTATGTGTGATAGAGTGTATCATATCACATGGTTTGGATGCACTGCTGAAGTTTGCACCACGTCTAACGTGAAAAGGGCAATGCATGGTACCGAAGAGGCTAGCAAATTGCAGAAAGGTAAGAGTGTGTATAATCCATGGACTCACATTAGTCATAAAGAACTCATATAATTATTGCAAAAGTTTATTAGCCCTCGAAGCAAAGTACTACTACGCATGCCCCTAGGGGGGAGGTTGGTAGGAGTTAACCATCACGCGCCCCCGACCTCCACACAAAGGAAGACAATCAATAATAAATCATGCTCCAACTTCATAGCATAACAGGAGACTATATGTGCATGCTTTGGGAATCACAAACCTTAACACCATTATCTAACTAAACACGATCATCCACTAGTACCTCCCACATATTATCATCTCTATATTGCAAAACTATTGCAAGGAATCAAACATGTCATATTCAGTGGTCCATAAGTTTTATGTAGGATTTTATGACTAACCATGCAAATGACCAATTCATGTTGACTCTCTAAATAGATATAAATGAAGCAAGAGAGTTTAATTCTTTCTAAAAGATACCATGCTCTAACAGATACAAGTGAAGCAAAAGAGCATTCTACAAATAACGGTTTTCCATGTGAAGAGAAACAGGCAATCCAAACTTCAAATTATATAAGTGAAGCACATGAAGCATTCTATAAAGCCATACTAAATAATTATAAGTGAAGTGCAATGAGCATTCTATAAATCAACCATGAACTATCTCATACCAGCATGGTGCATAAAATCAAAATGAAAACTAAACACAAAAGACGCTCCAAGATTTACACATATAACATGAACGAAACGAAAACGAAAACAAAAACATACCGATACTTGTTGAAGAAAGATGGGATGCCTTCCGAGGCATCCCCAAGCTTAGACGCTTGAGTCTCCTTGGATATTTACTTGGGGTACCTTGGGCATCCCCAAGCTTGAACTCTTTCCCCTCCTCGTTCTTCTCATATCGAGACCTCCTCGATATTTGAACACTTCATCCACACAAAACTTAACAGAAAACTCGGTGAGATCCGTTAGTATAACAATGCAAATCACTACTTTAAGTATTGTTGCAAACCAATTAATATTTTGTTTTTGCATTGTAGCTATTGTATTATAACTTCTCCATGGCTTGTACCACCGATACAATCGATAGTTTCATCAAAACAAGGAAAACAATGCATGAAAAACAGAATCTGCCAAAAAAGGACATTTTGTAGTAATCTGAACATTGACCATACTTCTGTAACTCCAAAAATTCTGAAACATTAGGACAAAATAAACAATTTGCATAGCAGTACTATGTACAAATTTCAAAAACTTTTGACGTTCCAGTAAAAAATGTAAAATCACTCACTAGAGCCAAAGTTTCTTGTTTTGCACCGCACATACCAACAAGCAATCTAATCATCCTAAAGGCAAATCTTGGCACATTATTTGTATAATACAATGGATTTGTACAGGGGGATAATTATTTTTGTGAGAAACTTCCATGAAAAATTCTACATTGTTTCCATGAGCATGAACACAAGTGTTCAAGGTCGACCCTCACTTCTCCAATGCATAACCTTCCAATCGCTTCTCTTTTTGAAAAAGTTTTTAAGTTCCCCTCTCTATTTTTTCGTTTTTAAACTTTATAAAAGCACACAACAGAATAAAACGACTCTCTAAAATTTCTGGGTTGTCTCCCTGGCAGCGCTTTCTTTAAAGCCATTAAGATAGGCATAAAGTGCTCAAGTAATGGATCCACCCGGATCCCAAGGTATATCAAAGACAATTTTAATTAGCAATGATTTGGCATTTAGTAGTGAGCATAAAGCAACATAGATCATGCAATGATGAAGTCTAATTCTCTTCATATGCATCAGCATGTCATAAAAGAACAATTCATGCACATGAAGTAAAGGCCAATACATCGCATAAGCAATTTCTTGTAATTTTATCGTGTTGGAAACATAGAGAGGCGGAGATGTAGTTACTCTCTCATAATAATTGCAAGTAGGAGCATCAAGCACGTGCATATTATATTCATCAAAATTATCATGTGCAACGGTAAAAGGCAACCATCAATGTAGTCCTTAATAAGTGCAAACTTCTCCTATATAGTGTAGTTGGGAGAATTCAAAAAGATAATAGGACTATCATGTATGGGTGCGATATCAACAATTTCATTCTTAACATAAGGGACTATAGCAAGTTCATCTCCATAAGCATAATTCATATTGGCATCATGGGCATAAGCATAGCAATCATCAAGTTCATCAAAAAGGGATATTTCAAATGAATCAACGGGATCATAGCAATTATCATTGAAGGAAATATGCCCTAGAGGCAATACTAAAGTTGTTATTTTATATTTCCTTATTCATGATAAAAGTTTATTATTCATGCTAAAATTGTATTGATTGGAAACTTAAATACATGTGTGAATACATAAAAAAATACCGTGTCCCTAGTAAGCCTCTACTAGACTAGCTCACTGATCAAATATGGTTAAGGTTTTCTAACCATAGACATGTGTTGTCATTTGATAAAGGGATCACATCATTAGGAGAATGATGTGATGGACAAGACCCGTCCGTTAGCTTAGCATATTGATTGTTCCATTTATTGCTATCGCTTTCTTGATGACAAATACATATTCCTTCAATTATGAGATTATGCAACTCCAGGATACCGAAGGAATACCTTGTGTGCTATCAAACGTCACAACGTAACTAGGTGATCATAAAGATGCTCTACAGGTATCTTCGAAGGTGTTTGTTGAGTTGACATAGATCGAGATTAGGATTTGTCACTCCGAGTATCGGAGAGGTATCTCTGGGCCCTCTCGGTAATACACATCATAAGAAGCCTTGCAAGCAAAGTGACCAAGGAGTTAGTTGAAAGATGATATATTACGGAACGAGTAAAGAGACTTGCCAGTAACGAGATTGAACTAGGTATGAAGATACCGACGATCGAATCTCGGGCAAGTAACATACCGATGGACAAAGGGAATTACGTATGTGATGACCCACAAGTATAGGGGATCTAATGTAGTCCTTTCGATAAGTAAGAGTGTCTAACCCAACAAGGAGTAGAAGGAAATGACAAGTGGTTTTCAGTAAGGTATTCTCTGCAAGCACTGAAATTGTAGGTAACAGATAGTTTTGTGATAAGATAATTTGTAACGGGTAACAAGCAATGAATGTAAATAAAGTGCAGCAAGATGGCCCAATCCTTTTTGTAGCAAAGGACAAACCTGGACAATTTCTTATAATGAGAAAAGCGCTCCCAAGGACACATGGGAATTATCGTCAAGCTAGTTTTCATCATGCTCATATGATTCACGTTCAATACTTTGATAATTTGATATGTGGGTGGACCGGTGCTTGGGTACTGCCCTTACTTGGACAAGCATCCCACTTATGATTAACCCCTATTGCAAGCATCCGCAACTACAAAAAAGTATTAAGGTAAACCTAACCACAGCACTAGACATATGGATCCAAATCAGCCCCTTACGAAGCAATGCATAAACTAGGGTTTAAGCTTCTATCACTCTAGCAACCCGTCATCTACTTATTACTTCCCAATGCCTTCCTCTAGGCCCAAATAATGGTGAAGTGTCATGTAGTCGATGTTCACATAACACCACTAGAGGAGAAACAACATACATCTCATCAAAGTATCGAACGAATACCAAATTCACATGACTACTAATAGCAAGACTTCTCCCATGTACTCAGGAACAAAAGTAACTACTCACAAAGCATATTCATGTTCATAATCAGAGGAGTATTAATATGCATTAAGGATCTGAACATATGATCTTCCACCAAGTAAACCAATTAGCATCAACTACAAGGAGTAATCAACACTACTAGCAACCCACAGGTACCAATTTGTGGTTTTGATACAAGATTGGATACAAGAGATGAACTAGGGTTTTGAGAGGAGATGGTGTTGATGAAGATGTTGATGGATATTGACCCCCTCCCGATGATAGGATCGTTGGTGATGATGATGGTGATGATTTCCCCCTCCCGGAGGGAAGTTTCCCTGACAGAACAGCTCCACCGGAGCCCTAGATTGGTTCCTCCAAGGTTCCGCCTCATGGCGGCGGAGTTTCGTCCCGTAAGCTTTCTTATAATTTTTTTTATGGTAAAAGCCTTCATATAGCAGAAGATGGGCACCGGAGGACCAGCAGGTGGCCCAGGAGACATGGGGGCGCGCCTAGTAGGGGTGGGCGTGCCCCCCACCCTCCTAGCCAGGGTGTGGGCCCCCTCTGGTGCTTTCTTCGCTCAATAATTCTTATTAATTCGAAAAATGACTTCCGTGGAGTTTCAGGATTTTTGGAGTTGTGCATAATAGGTTTCCAATATTTGCTCCTTTTCCAGCCAGAATTCCAGCTGCCGGCATTCCCCCTCTTCATGGTAAACCTTGTAAAATAAGATAGAATAGCCATAAGTATTGAGATATAACGTGTAATAACAGCCCATAATGCAATAAATGTTGATATAAAAGCATGATGCAAAATGGACGTATCAACTCCCCCAAGCTTAGACCTCACTTGTCCTCAAGCGGAAGCCGAAATCGAAAAATATGTCCACATGTTTAGAGATAGAGGTGTCGATAAAAATAAAATACGTACATGAGGGCATCATGATCATTCTTGTAACAACAACATATATAGATTTTGTCATATGGTTTCTTATGCTCAAGTAACAATCGATTCACGATGTCAAGTATGGTTCAGAAACTTCATTGGGAACTAACAAACTATAATCTCAGTCATTGAAGCAATTGCAATTTATCATAACATCAGAAAGAGCCAAAAATAGAGCTTTTCAGTAGGTCCCATTACTCAACTATGATATCGTCTTCTACAACTGCTAACACTCACGCAATACTTGTGGTTATGGAGTTTCAACCGGACACTGAGAAAGATAGGGGCTTATTGTGTTGTCTCCCAACGTATTCACCTTTGGGTGATGTCAACAATAATAATTCATGCTAACTTACATCCAATTGGATATATATATATATTAGGATCTTTCAAACACGAGGAGCTTGCCAAAGGATAAAATGAAAAAGGGAAAGGTGAAGATCACCTTGACTCAAGCATAAAGTAAAAACATAAAGTAAAAGATAGGCCCTTCGCAGAGGGAAGCAGAGGTTGTCATGTGCTTTTAGGGTTGAATGCATAAAATCTTAATGCAAAAGAACGTCACTTTATATTGCCACTTGTATATGGACCTTTATTATGCAGTCCGTCGCTTTTATTGCCTCCAGAGCAAGATCGTATAAAGCTTATTTTCTCCACACTAATAAGTCATACATATTTAGGGAGCAATTTTTATTGCTTGCAGCATGACAACTTACTTGAAGGATCTTACTCCATCCATAGGTAGGTATGGTGGACTCTCATGGCAAAACTGGGTTTAAGGATAGTTGGAAGCACAAGTAGTATCTCTACTTGGTGCAAGGAATTTTGGCTAGCATGAGGGGGAAAGGCAAGCTCAACATGTTGGGAAGATCAATGACAATATACTTTAACTGAGATGTGAGAAAACATAAACCATTACATTGTCTTCCTTGTTCAACATCAACTCTTTTAGCATGTCATACTTAATGAGTGCTCACAATCATAAAAGATGTCCAAGATAGTAAATTTGTATGTGAAAACCTCTCTTTCCTTATTACTTCCTATTAATTGCAACAATGACCAAAACTATGTTTGTACTCTCAACAACTTTTATGCCTCATACTTTTTATATGTGAAGTCATTACTATCCATAAGATCAATATGAACTCTTTTATTCTTTTTATTTATTTCTTCTTTCTCAAGATCATAGCAAGATAGCAAAGCCCTTGACTCAACACTAAACTTTATTATAGATAGCTCACGGACTCGATTGCATAAAGAGATCACAAAGCAAAGCTCAAAACTAATTGATACCAAAACTTCAATCTACTAGATCAAGATACTACTAAAAGAATCGAACTAAGTAAAACGATAAAGATAGGAGTGTGATTGTGATACGATACCGGGGAACCTCCCCCAAGCTTTGCAGTTGACAAGGGGAGTGCCCATACCCATGTGATTATGTCCTCGGAGGTGGTGAAGTAGGAGTTGTTGATGATGTAGGCTTGTCGTCCATCTTCCAAGGCATAGGCTCACCATCATAGAAGGATGATCGAGTCTCCGGGATCCTCAAATCTGCAGCCAAACTCATCCTCTTGAATCTATATTCATACTCACAGTTTTGGTTTTGCAGGTCATAGATCTGGGCTTGGAGGTGCTCTATTTTCCCTTGAAGCTTGAAGATGGTCTCCCCAATGATCTTGGCATCTAGCTTGTGGTTGTTGGTGAACTCCGTGATCATCATCTGGTTGGCGTTGAGTCTACGCTCCACCATCCCTTGGCACTTGAAAACTTGTTGCTCCATGGCTTCGAGCTTTGTCTCCATGCTTCCGGTACGTCTTGGTCCCTCCACATTGCGGATGTGCAGCACCCCCTCACGCATCTCAATGGTCTGAGGGTGTTGCAGCACCTCCGCAAGATAGGGGTTGATGACCCTCTTGAAAAACTTTTCATTGGGAGCGCTTGAAGACGTCATGGTGCTTTTAGATATGTTAGAAAAACAGCTCGAAACAAAAACAGAGGATATTTGCATGATACGGTGGTCAAAACCTTCGGGTGATTATATAATGAATTTTTACCGACCAAAATACATAACATGCAAGAAAACGGAGTCCGGGAGGCACACGAGGTGGCCACGAGACAAGGGGCGCGCCCAGTAAGGGTGGGCGCACCCTCCACCCTCGTGTCCTTCCCGGATTACTTCTTTCTTCCTAAAATTCTTAAATATTCCAAAACGGAGGAAACTTGCCATTAGAATTGTTTTGGAGTTGGTTTACTTACCGTACCACATACCTATTCCTTTTCGGAGTCTGAAATGTTCTGGAAAGTGTCCCTTATGTATTCCTCCGGGGTTACGGTCTCAATAATATTAGTTTCAACATTGATAGGATTACCTCAGATATAATGTTTGATTCTTTGACCGGTCACAACCCTCAGACTTGTGCCTTCAAAGTTGTTGATTTTTATGGCACCGGAATGATAGACCTCCTCGATAACATAAGGACCTTCCCATTTAGAGAGAAGTTTTCCTGCAAAAAATCTTAAACGAGAGTTGAATAATAACACATAATCACCTACGTTAAACTCACGCTTTTGTATCCTTTTGTCATGCCATTGTTTAACTTTTTCTTTGAACGGCTTGGCATTCTCATAGGCCCGGGTTCTCCATTCATCAAGTGAGCTAATGTCAAACAACCTCTTCTCACCGGCAAGTTTGAAGTCATAGTTGAGCTCTTTAATAGCCATATATGATTTATGTTCAAGTTCAAGAGGTAAGTGACATGCTTTTCCATAAACCATCTTATACGGAGACATACCTGAGGGAGTCCCGGATTAGGGGGTGTCCGGATGGCCGGACTCCTGGACTATGAAGATACAAGATTGAAGACTTCGTCCCGTGTCCGGATGGGACTTTCCTTGGCGTGGAAGGCAAGCTTGACGATACGGATATGTAGATCTCCTCCCATTGTAACCGACTCTGTGTAACCCTAGCCCTCTCCAGTGTCTATATAAACCGGAGGGTTTTAGTCCGTACGACGAACAACAATCATACCATAGGCTAGCTTCTAGGGTTTAGCCTCTTTGATCTCGTGGTAGATCTACTCTTGTACTACCCATATCATCAATATTAATCAAGCAGGAGTAGGGTTTTACCTCCATCGAGAGGGCCCAAACCTGGGTAAAAACATCGTGTCCCTTGTCTCCTGTTACCATCCACCTAGACACACAGTTCGGGACCCCCTACCCGAGATCCGCCGGTTTTGACACCGACATTGGTGCTTTCATTGAGAGTTCCTCTGTGTCGTCATCTTTAGGCCCGATGGCTCCTCCGATCATCAACAACGATGCGGTCCAGGGTGAGACTTTTCTCCCCGGACAGATCTTTGTATTCGGCGGCTTTGCACTGCGGGCCAATTTGCTTGGCCATCTGGAGCAGATCGAAAGCTACGCCCCTGGCCATCAGGTCAGATTTGGAAGTTTGAACTACACGGCTGACGTCCGCGGATACTTGATCTTCGATGGGTTCGAGCCACAGCCGAGCGCGTCGCACTGTCACGATGGGCATGGTCTAGCTCTGCCGCCGAACAGTTCCCAGGAGGCCGCCCCAGTGTCCGCTCCGACCCTTAGTTCGGAGCCGACTGCGCCGATCAAGGACGGGTGGCTGGACACCGCCTTGGGGGCTACAATCTCTACGGTGATCGAGCCGAATACCAGCCTTATCCTTTGTGAAGCTCGTGACTCCAAGGTGCCGGACTCCGAACCTTCCGCGCCCCTGCCAATCGAACCCGATTAGGCGTCGATCATGGAGTTCGTCGCCACGGACATCTTTCAGCACTCGCCCTTCGGCGACATTCTGAATTCACTAAAGTCTCTCTCTTTATCAAGAGAGCCCTGGCCGGACTATGGTCAGCAACGTTGGGATGCAGACGACGAAGAAATTCAAAGCCCACCCACCACCCACTTCGTAGCCACTGTCGATGATTTAACCGACTTGCTCGACTTCGACTCCGAAGACATCGACGGTATGGACGACGATGTAGGAGACGAACAGGAACCAGCACTTATAGGGCACTGGACAACCACCTCATCTCACGATGTATACATGGTGGACACACCTAAAGGAAACGACGACGAGGAACGAAGGGACGCAACAAGGGATCGTTCCCTCGAAAAGCAGTCAAAGCAGCGGCGTAAGCGCCGCTCCAAACCCCACCTCGACAAAGACCCAGCCATAGAGCAGGGTGAACCGGTGGACGATGAACATGCCATCGAGCAACCGTCCGAACAGGGTAACTTGGGTAAACAAACCAAACAACCCGTCCCCGGCGAAGACAATAGTCCGAATGACCTCACGCCGGACAAGTTGCTGGAGCAGAAGAACCTCCACAAAAGGCTCGTCGCCACTGTGCGTAGCCTGAAGAAGCAGAAGCGGAAGCTCAAAACAGCGGAAGATGCACTCAGAATTAGATGGGGCAAAGTACTCAACACCGCAGACAAATACGGCGGCAGTCTCCACACAAAGAGCTATCCGAAGCGAAAATTACTGCCGGAGTTTGATGATGAGGCCTTAGAGCCCCCGCAATCGAAAAATAAGGAAGCCACCAGGTCGGATAAACAACCCCATGGCAAACATACGACGGCAAATGGCACCGCACACAAGCCGGCATGCGATCCGCACAAGGATTCACATCACAAAGACGGCCCAGCCAGGTCTATCTATGGGCCAAGAAAGCAAGCTCTAGTAAGCAATGCAACGCAACAAGTATCTGAACATCATGGCACGCCCAAATATAGGGGTGCCGCACACCCCCTATGCTTCACCGATGAGGTGCTGGACCATGAATTTCCAGCGGGATTCAAGCCCGTAAACATAGAGGCATACGACGGAACAACAGACCCTGGAGTCTGGATTGAGGATTACATCCTCCACATACACATGGCTAGAGGAGATGACCTCCACGCCATAAAATACTTACCCCTCAAGCTCAAAGGGCCAGCCCGGCATTGGCTTAAAAGCCTTCCCGAAAACACCATCGGAAGTTGGGAAGAGCTCGAGGATACTTTTCGGGCAAATTTTCAAGGGACCTATGTCCGACCTCCGGATGCAGACGATCTAAGTCATATAACTCAACAACCCGGAGAGTCAGCCCGAAAACTCTGGAACAGATTCCCTACTAAAAAACCAGATAGTCGACTGTCCGGACGCCGAAGCCTTAGCAGCTTTCAAACACAGCATTCGAGACGAATGGCTCGCCAGACACCTCGGCCAAGAAAAGCCAAGAACAATGGCCGCATTAACAAGCCTCATGACCCGCTTTTGCGTAGGAGAGGATAGCTGGTTGGCAAGAAGCAGTACCAGTGACCCAAGTACATCCGAAGTTAGGAATGGAAACGGAAAACCACGACATAGCAAGGACCAGCGCTGGACCAAGGGAAACAGCCCGAAGAGCACGGCAGTCAACGCCGGATTCAAAAGCTCTCGGCAGAATCAGAAAAAGCGGCCCCTCAAGGATAACATGGACGAGCTATCTAACCTAAACAAAATCTTGGACAAAACATGCCAAATCCATAGTACTCCCGGGAAGCCTGCAAACCATACCCACAGAGATTGTTGGGTCTTCAAGCAATCCGGCAAACTCAACGCCGAACACAAGGGGCTCGACATACCAAGCGAGGACGAGGACGAACCCCACGAGCAGAGCACCGGAGAACAAAAGAAGTTCCCACAAGAAGTCAAAACAGTAAACTCACTCCACGTGACAAAAGGGAAAAACAGAGTGGCGCCTATAGAGATACGCGCCATACGGCATGTCCCAGAGAAGTCCCGCCACTGGTTGTTAAAACCAATCACCTTCGACCATCAGGATTACTCTAGAAGTATCTGGAACGCAGGCTGGACTGCCTTGATATTAGATCCGGTAATCGATGGACTCCACTTTACACAAGTCCTAATGGACGGCGGTAGTGGTCTAAACCTGCTATACCAGGACACAATCCGCAGAATGGGGATAAACCCAACAAAAATTCGCCATGGCAACACTTCCTTTCAAGGGATAACGCCAGGCCCAGATACCCATTGTACGGGTTCTCTCCTGCTAGAAGTTATGTTCGGCTCCCCCGACAACTTCCTCCGCGAAAAGCTAACCTTCCACAGCGCCCCATTTACACGTAGCTATCAAGCACTACTGGGACGCGAAGCTTTCGCCCGCTTTAACACAATACTGCATTATGTGTCCCTTACGCTTAAAATGCCCGGTCCGCGAGGCATCATCTCATTAAAGGGAAATATCGAGTGTTCCTCGAGCGCCTAAACAGGTCGTTCAGACCTCGGACATGGCTAGACGAGTTCGGCGTAAAGACACAAGGGGCTTACTAACCGCATACCCCCATACAAGGGGCTCCGCGCGTGTACAACAAGAGACAATAAAGCTCAATTCTACCCATTTTCTGAATTATACTTTGTTTATTTAATATAATATGGATTTTTGCACAATTTTTTCAACTAAGTTCCTCTCTTTTACAGATGAACACTGTGCTACACCCGTACAGGATACGGCACAACGGAGACACAGGCGCAGACGTGCAGTAGGGACCCGTTCCAAGGATTCTTTTAATATTAAGACCCTGCGTAAACCTTTTTTACTGTCTCTTGTTGATACACATCCCCCGGTTTCTTATTATAATCGAGGAGGAGGCTGGCGTCTTGGCATGTGGCCACGTCAAAATTTTGCGCGTACCTGGACACCAGGGGCTTCTTACCAAGGGCGTTGTTCAACCCGTTTTCATAAAGTCCGAATACCTTAGGGAGTGTTCGACGTCGCGAGTTTGGCCTTATATGCATCAGCTCCGAATCATGTCTTTGGTCAAATGTTGGGTTTGCCCGGCTCCTGTGTTTTGCTGCCTTACGTTCCGCTCTATCAGCTAAGGCGGCACCAGGAGAACTACTGCGATTGTGCCCCGGTTCGGCCAGGCGAGCACCTTAATAGAGAAAGCCAAAAACTGACTGTCATGATATAGCGTGAGACTGGTCAACCACTCGATGACCCACCGGAATCTTTAGGATTCCTCCGCATTAACAAAGGGTCGTTTCCCGGCCAGGCACACACGCGCCCCAAATTCGGGTGAGCGCGGTGACCCTAGGGGCTATATGGTAGCCCCACTGTCAAACTCCTATGGCTAAGTGAAAGTGATAAAGCATTATAGTCCGGTTGCCTAGTTCGCTGCGCTATCACCTCCTTAATAGGACCAAGATGTTGGATTAAGTGTGAAAATGCGTCTTCTACGAACACCCCCGCATTATATGCGTGGGGGTTGAAGCCGAAGACTGCCATCTTTCAGGTTATATACACATATACATTAACGGCCACACAGGAGGTATTCTAATTCTTGAAGGCACAAGTATAAAAAGCTTTTATATTCCATCGAAACATTGTTTTCCAATAATACATGTTATTCGAACATAACATCCTTCAAGCACTGCGTCTCTATTAAACGAGCGCCCTGCAGAACTTCCTGAAAATAGTGCTCGGCAGGTACTCGGCTCTCGTCCGAATCTTGGGATGCAACATCAGTGGCCTTCATCTCCGCCCAGTATGTCTTGACATGGGCAAGAGCCATCTGCGCACCCTCTATGCATGCTGACCTCTTCATTGCATTAATATGTGGCACCGCACTGAGGAACTGCTGCATCAAGCTAAAATAACTCTTCGGCTCGGGCCATTTCGGCCACAGATGACTCACGACATACTTCATGGCGAGTCCGGATAACCTATTCAGCTCAGCCCATGCGGCCAAACGATCAGTTAATGGAAGTGGGTGCTCTGGATTATGGAACTGTGACCAAAAAAGCCATTCCATTTCGTGGTCATTTTGATCGCTAAAGTGTTCGGCCCCGTCCGCGGCACTTGCCGCCAAGTCTAGATAATTATTCGCCGCACTCCACTTCCGGTCCAACGAAGCATACTTAGGATCCCCGAACTTCATCCGCAGCATAAAGGGCTTTCCAGTCGTGATATCTCCAGCCTGACGTAGCTCCTCCTTCATAGCTCTCATCGCAGAGCGAGTATCCTTGGCCTCGGTAGTGACCTTCTCTAGGTCCTTCTGTGCCACCCGATCTTCTTTTTCAAGAAGCTTTCAACGGTCGGCAGCATTCTTCAACTTTACAGCCATCTCGGCCATTTCCTTCTGGCTTTGGCAATGATCAGCCTGTTCGGCTTTCAGCTCTTCAGCCGCCTTTGAGGCAGCCGCATCGCTTTTCCTGGCCTGCTCCTTGGCTCGGGCAAGTTCCGCCCGAAGCATCTCCATGGCAGCAGCACCATCTGCATCAAGCACACATGTTGTAAGGTACGGCATCAAGCTCCTCTTACCAGGTGTCTTTGGAGACATTACATACCTTGTGCCTCGTCCAGCCGCTTGTTGACAAGAGCGATGTCGGCATCTGCCACGTCAAGTTGCCGCTTTAGCTCGGCAAATTCATCAGTCCGGCTAACCACCGAACACTTCGCCACCTACATAGGAAAGGCGACATATTATACCTGGGATTATGATCCACGGCGTGCTGACATTTTTGACAATGCACAAAGTCTCAGAGGCTACTATCTATACAGGGCGCATCTTATATATGCGGATCTATCAAAAGGTACATCATTTCGCGTACCTCAAAACATATCAGTAAACTCCTGACGGCCTCGTACAACCCACTCTCCGCGGATGCAATCCTTCCAATCACCGTGTCCATCAACGCACGATGCTCTTCTGAGATAGACGCTCGCCCGAGCAGATCCTTCAGCTCCTCCGACCGTGCACCAGACGGTGCCGGACTTGTCCGATGGCCTTTTTCGATGGCCGGACACAGAGGGCCTTGGGGGGCATACGACTGCCCTCCGGCCCTGTCGAATTCGGAGAAACCCTCTGTGACGACACCTCAGGGTCGCCCGCCTCGGAAGGCGGTATGGCAGGGGGAGGCGTTCCGCTCTCCATCATCTCCGGGCGAAGATCCCCTGAAGATGAGCTCTACTGAGAAGGGCTGAGATCCGAACTACAAGGTAAAACTTCGATTATCTTCCTCAAAAATAGAACAGGGATGTCTCTCATTTTTAAAACCCCTCTTTACTTACGGCTCGGTGGAGAGCTGACCCCCTTGGGGGCGCAATGCGACCGGGGCACCCCCCGGTGCCGGACCCTCTGACAAAGATTTCTTCCCCCGCTTGGAGGCTATGGCCTTCGGGTCTTTAGAGGCGGTCCTCTTCTTCCCCTGGTTAAAGGAATTCTTGATTCCTCCTTTCCTGACAGCCTCCTTCGAGGAGGCGGTAGCTTCCTTGCTCCCCTCTTCGCCTTCTTCTAAAGGCGCAGCCTCCAGCATCCTGGTTAACACGGGATCCGGCATAGTCTCAGGGAGGGGGCCGGACACCTGATTAGCTTTGCTTTCGCTATCCACTCCTGGTTAAGGGACATCTCTTTTAAGGGAAATTTTATGATAAATATACGGATAGCATGTCCGGGTACAGGGCTACTTACTTGAGTGTCCGGGAGATTGCAGCTCAGACCCGCGTCCTCGGACCAGTCCGGACACATTGCTTGTGATCCAAAGAATAATTTGTACATCTCCATGGGCGTCGCGCCCACAAAATGTTGGAGAGCTCGTGGTCCTTCCGGATTAAACTCCCACAGGCAAAGGGGGCGACGTTTGCAGGGTAGGATGCGGCGAATCAACATAACCTGCGTCACTAACCAGATTGATATCTCTTTCTAGAAGATCTCGAACGCGGCCCTGCAACAAGGGCACATCCTTGGACGGCCCCCAGTTAAGCCCTTTATTGACCCATGACACTAGCTATGGTGGGGGAACCGAGCGAAAGGCAAGTGGTGCCACCCATGTGGTGCCCCTGGGGGCTGTGATATAAAACCACTCTCGTTGCCATAAGTCGAACTCCTCTTGAAAAGAGCCCTCGGGCCATGGAGCGTCGGCAATCTTGCTTATAACAGCACATCCGCACTCTGCGTGCTGCCCCTCGATCATCTTCGGCTCTACTTGGAAGGTCTTAAGCCACAATCCGAAGTGAGGAGTAATATGGAGGAAGGCCTCGCACACGACAATGAACGATGAGATATGGAGGATGGACTCCAGAGCTAAGTCGTGAAATTCCAACCCGTAGTAAAACATCAGCCCCCTCATGAAGGGGTCAATCGGGAAGCCTAGCCCCCGAAGGAAGTGAGACACGAACACCACGCTCTCACCAGGCTTGGGAGTGGGAATAACCTGCCCTTGAGCAGGTAGCCTATGCGAGATTTCGCCGGTTAGATACCTGGCATCTCTTAGCTTTAACACGTCTTCTTCCGTAACGGAAGAAGGCATCCACCGGCCTTGAAGGTTGGAGCCGGACATCATTGGAGGTCCGAAGCGCCGGAATCTGGAGCTTTGGGTGTTGGAACTCAAGGCGAAAGGCGGATTTGATTGAGATTGAAAGAAAGGAGACGAGCCTTGGTCTCTTTATAAAGAGGTTGAATACCAAGAGCCCTCCCCGTGACCGTTTGGGACTCGCCTTCGATTGAGAAGGCATACCAATGGGCACGATTGGGTTACCCACGCCCGTATTGATGAGAATCCCGGAATAAGGGGACACGATCTCTGCTTCGATAAGACGTGCCAAGGAAACCACCTCGCTAAACGCGCTGAGGTGGGATAGTAAAACGATTCGAATGAAGGCTTGGTCGTGGCGTAATGTCACGCTGCGGAATACGTCAGCAGATTAGATTTGTACAAATATTATTCTCTCTACGGTGGTATGTGGAACTTATTTTGCAGAGCCGGACACTATCCTTGTGTTCAAAATCTTCTATGAAGTATTCGGAGGAGGAACCCGCCTTGCAATGCCGAAGACAATCTACGCGCCGGACTCGTCGTCATTGAAGCCTGGTTCAGGGGCTACTGAGGGAGTCCCGGATTAGGGGGTGTCCGGATGGCCGGACTATAACCTTTGGCCAGACTACTGGACTATGAAGATACAAGATTGAAGACTTCGTCCCGTGTCCGTATGGGACTTTCCTTGGCGTGGAAGGCAAGCTTGGCGATACGGATATGTAGATCTCCTCCCATTGTAACCGACTCTGTGTAACCCTAGCCCTCTCCGGTGTCTATATAAACCAGAGGGTTTTAGTCCGTAGGACAAACAACAATCATACCATAGGCTAGCTTCTAGGGTTTAGCCTCTTTGATCTCGTGGTAGATCTACTCTTGTACTACCCATATCATCAATATTAATCAAGCATGAGTAGGGTTTTACCTCCATCGAGAGGGCCCGAACCTGGGTAAAAACATCGTGTCCCTTGTCTCCTATTACCATCCGCCTAGACGCACAGTTCGGGACCCCCTACCCGAGATCCGCCGGTTTTGACACCGACAATACCCATAGGATTTTTATATGCAGTTCTATAGGCCCATAACGCATCATTAAGTTTCTTGGACCAATTCTTTCTAGATCTATTCACAGTCTTTTGCAAAATTAATTTGATATCTATATTGCTCAACTCTACTTGACCACTAGACCGCGGGTGATAAGGAGATGTGATTCTATGATTAACATCATACTTAGCAAGCATCTTACGGAAAGCACCATGAATAAAATGTGAACCACCATCAGTCATAAGATATCTAGGGACTCCAAACCTCGGAAAATAATTTCTTTAAGCATTTTAATAGAGGTGTTATGATCAGCACTACTAGTTGGAATAGCTTCTACCAACTTAGTAACGTAATCAACAGCAACTAAAATATGTGTATAACCATTAGAGGCAAGAAAAGGTCCCATATAATCAAAGCCCCAAACATCAAATGGTTCAATAACAAGAGAATAATTCATAGGCATTTCTTGAAGTCTACTAATATTACCTTTTCTTTAACATTCATCACAAGACAAGACAAACTTACGAGCATCTTTGAAGAGAGTAGGCCAATAAAAACCGGATTGCAATACCTTATGTGCAGTTCTATCTCCAGCGTGGTGTCCTCCATATGATTCAGAGTGACACTTGCGTAGGATCTGTTCCTGTTCATGCTCAGGTACACAACGTCTAATAACACCATCTACTCCTTCTTTATAAAGGTGCGGGTCATCCCAAAAGTAATGTCTTAAATCATAAAAGAACTTTTTCTTTTGCTGGTATGTGAAACTAGGTGGTATAAATTTAGCAACAATGTAATTAGCATAATCAGCATACCAAGGAGCAGTATGAGAAGCATTAATGACCACTAATTGTTCATCAGAAAAGCTATCATCAATAGGTAGTGGGTCATCAAGAACATTCTCTAACCTAGACAAGTTGTCAGCAACGGGGTTCTCAGCTCCCTTTCTATCAATAATATGCAAATCAAATTCTTGGAGCAAGAGAACCCATCTAATGAGTCTAGGCTTAGCATCTTTCTTTTCCATAAGATATTTAATAGCAGCATGATCAGTGTGAATAGTAACTTTTGAGTCAACAATATAAGGTCTAAACTTATCACATGCAAACACAATTGCTAAGAACTCTTTTTCAGCAGTAGCATAATTTCTCTGGGCAGTATCAAGAGTTTTACTAGCATACTGGATAACATTCAATTTCTTATCAACTATTTGCCCTAGAACAGCACCTACAGCATAATCACTAGCATCACACATAATTTCAAAGGGTAAATTCCAATCAGGTGGCTGAACAATAGGTGCAGTAATCAAAGCTTTCTTAAGTGTTTCAATTGCTTCTACACAATCATCATCAAAGACAAAATGAATATCTTTTTGCAATAAATTAGTCAAAGGCCTAGAGATTTTAGAAAAGTCCTTAATGAACCTCCTATAAAAACCGGCATGACCAAGGAAACTTCTTATACCTTTTATGTCCTTGGGACATGGCATCTTTTCAATAGCATCAACTTTAGCTTTATCAACTTCAATACCTCTCTCAGAAATCTTATGCCCCAAGACAATGCCTTCATTAACCATAAAGTGGCACTTTTCCTAGTTCAATATGAGACTAGTGTCTTCACATCTCTGCAAAACTCGATCAAGGTTGCTCAAGCAATCATCAAAAGAGGATCCATAAACGGAGAAATCATCCATGAATATCTCACAAATCTTTTCACAAAAGTCAGAGAATATAGCCATCATGCATCTTTGAAAGGTAGCGGGTGCATTACATAAACCAAAAGGCATACGTCTATAAGCAAAAGTACCGAAATGGCAAGTAAAAGTAGTTTTTGATTGATCCTTCACTGACACAGGTATTTGAGAGAAACCAGAATAACCATCTAGAAAGCAGAAATGTGTGTCTTTGGATAGTCTTTCTAGCATTTGATCAATAAATGGTAAAGGGTAATGATCTTTCTTAGTAGCCTTATTTAATTTATGGAAATCAATTACCATCCTATAACCTGTAATAATTCTTTGCGGGATCAATTCATCTTTATCATTAGGAACGATAGTAATACCTCCCTTCTTAGGAACACAATGGATAGGACTTACCCATTCACTATCAGCAATGGGATAAATTATACCTGCCTCGAGGAGCTTTAGTATCTCCTTTCTTACCACTTCCTTCATCTTAGGATTTAATCGTCGTTGAGGATCTCTAACTGGTTTGGCATCTTCCTCCACTTTAATTTTGTGTTGGCATAGAGTGGGACTAATGCCCTTAAGATCATCCAGAGTATATCCAATAGCAGCACGGTGCTTCTTAAAAGTTTTCAATAATCTTTCTTCTTCTTGCTCTGAAAGGTTAGCACTAATAATAACAGGATATATTTTCTTTTCATCAAGATAAGCATACTTAAGATTATCAGGTAATGGTTTGAGCTCAAACACGGGATCACCCTTGGGTGGAGGGGGATCCCCTAGGATTTCAACAAGTAAGTTGTGTTTTAGAATAGGACCCTATTGAAGGAACACTTCATCTATTTCCCTTCTTTCATTCATAAACATATCATTTTCATGGTCTAGCAAATATTGTTCTAACATATCAGTAGGAGGCATGGCAATAGAAGCAAGACCAATAATCTCATCCTTACTAGGTGATTCTTTATCACGGGGTTGTCTATGAAATTTAGCAAAATTAAACTCATGAGACATATCCCCTAAGCCAATTGCAACAATATCATTTTTACAATCAATCCTAGCATTAACAGTATTCAACAAGGGTCTACCAAAAATAATGGGACAAAAGTAATCTTGTGGGGAACAAAGAACAAGAAAATCAGGAGGATATTTAGCCTTCCCACACAAGACTTCGACATCTCTAACAGTCCCAACTGGTTTAATGGTGTCCCTATTGGCAAGCTTAATGGTAACATCAATGTCTTCCATTTCAGCGGGTGCAATATCATGCATAATTTCTTTATATAAGTCATAGGGTATTGCACTAGCACTAGCACCCATATCACATAAGCCATGATAACAATGATCTCCTATTTTAACAGAAATAACAGGCATGCCTACAACAGGTCTATGTATCTTAGCATCTGGTCTAGCAATATTGGCAGTCTCACCACAGAAATAGATAACATGCCCATCTAAATTATCATCCAAGAGATCTTTAACCATAGCAATACTAGGTTTAACTTTGTTTTGCTCAGGAGGTGTATAAGTCCTAGTATTACTGTTATGAACAATACTCAAAGTTTTAGCATGATCCTTTATCCTAACAGGAAAAGGAGGTTTCTCAACATAAGTAGTAGGAACAATAGGATCATTATAAGTGACAGTCTTTTCTTCAACTGTAATAGGTGCAACTACTTTTACTTCAATGGGAGGATTATATTTAAACCACTTCTCCTTAGGGAGATAAACGTGAGTAGCAAAAGATTCACAAAAAGCAGCTACTATCTCAGAGTCAAGTCCATACTTAGCGCTAAATCCACGAAAAGCATCGGTATCCATAAAAGATTTAACACAATCAAACTTAGGTGTTATACCCGACTCCTTACCATCGTCGGAACCCCAATCTTCAGTGTTGCGTTTAATTCTTTCCAATAAGTCCCACTTGAATTCAGTAGTCTTCAGCATATAAGAACCAGCACAGGAAGTATTGAGCATGGTGCGATCATTGGGAGAAAGTCGAGCATAATTTTTTTTGAATAATCATTTCTCTTGAGAGCTCATGATTGGGGCATGAATATAACATTGAGTTAAGCCTCCCCCAAGCTTGAGCGATGCTTTCTCCTTTGCGAGGCCAGAAATTATATATGTAATTATGGTCACGATGAACAAGATGCATAGGATAGAACTTCTGGTGAAATTCCAACTTCAATCGTTTATAATTCCAAGATCCTGTATCATGACATAGCCTATACCATGCCAATGCATCTCCCTTCAAAGATAAAGGGAAGACCTTCCTTTTGGCAACATCATCGGGAATACCTGCAAGCTTAAATAATCCACAAACTTCATCCACAAAGATAAGGTGTAAATCGGGATGCAATGTTCCATCTCCTGCAAAGGGATTAGCTAGCAGTTTCTCTATCATACCCAAAGGAATCTCAAAGTAAACATTTTCAGTAGAGGAGCAACTCTTTGCTCTACTGGTCGGGGTGAAGATACCCTGAACAAGCCCCTCAAAGGATTAGTTTCCATAGTAACAAGTGACAGAAAATTTCAGCACGCTATATAAATGTTTCCTTACCAAGTTCCACTCAACAAAGGCGCTTCACTCCCCGGCAACGGCGCCAGAAAAGAGTCTTGATGACCCACAAGTATAGGGGATCTATCATAGTCCTTTCGATAAGTAAGAGTGTCAAACCCAACGAGGAGCATAAGGAAATGACAAGCGGTTTTCAGTAAGGTATTCTGTGCAAGCACTGAAATTGTAGGTAACAGATAGTTTTGTGATAAGATAACTTGTAATGGGTAACAAGCAATGAATGTAAATAAAGTGCAGCAAGATGTCCCAATCCTTTTTGTAGCAAAGGATAAACCTGGACAATTTCTTATAATGAGAAAAGTGCTCCCGAGGACACATGGGAATTATTGTCAAGCTAGTTTTCATCACGCTCATATGATTCGCGTTCGGTACTTTGATAATTTGATATGTGGGTGTGAAAAGGATCGAGATGGACCTTGAGGGAGTCCTAGATTAGGGGGTGTCCGGATGGCCGGACTAGGACCTTTGGCCGGACTCCTGGACTATGAAGATACAAGATTGAAGACTTCGTCCCGTGTCCGGATGGAACTTTCCCTGGCGTGGAAGGCAAGCTTGGCGATACGATATGTAGATCTCCTCCCATTGTAACCGACTCTGTGTAACCCTAGCCCTCTTCGGTGTCTATTTAAAACAGAGAGTTTTAGTCCGTAGGACAGAACAACAATCATACCATAGGCTAGCTTCTAGGGTTTAGCCTCTATGATCTCGTGGTAGATCAACTCTTGTACTACACATACCATCAATATTAATCAAGCAAGAGTAGGGTTTTACCTCCATCGAGAGGGCCCGAACCTGGGTAAAAACAACGTGTCCCTTGTCTCCTGTTACCATCCGCCCAGACTCACAGTTCGGGACCCCCTACCCGAGATCCGCCGGTTTTGACACCGACATTGGTGCTTTCATTGAGAGTTCCTCTGTGTCGTCACCGTCAGGAAGGATGCCGCACCCCGTCTTTAAATATGGTGTTGTTGCTAAAGGAGCTTTGTTTGTCGGCCAAACTCTCTGGCTAGGCAGTTTTTTAATGGCCGCCTGTTCGGCCGCCGCACCGACGATGACCTCTCGGGTCATCGAAAGCAATCTCCACGTCAGTTCGGAACTCGCCGAGCAGCTAGACCCGATGGAGCTCTCTTCCTTAAACGAGCTTTTTGATCGCATCGCCGCCCTGGGAGTCGCTACAGACTATGACCAGATTGGGCTTAAACCCGATCCAAGAGAGATTGACTCTCCCCAGGTCACCCACCATGTTGAAGTGGTGGAGGAACAATGCGGCGAATCTTCACCCATCCTAAGGACCAGATGTGTCCGGATTCCTGATCCCTCCAAGCCGGACATCCGTGGAGGGGAGGACGTCACTCAAGCCCTGAACCTAAAGTCAGGCAGCGGGCCTGATTCACTGGATAACGTCCAAGAACCCAAGCTTCTGAGTTCGGAAATTTCTTGGCCCCTGAGTCTTAGATCGGGCGAGGTTCCGGATTTAAATCCACCCGCCCACCCAAATATAAGGGATCTATCCCAAATTCGGCAAGAGCCCAGGGAAACAGTACATCATTACTGGGCCAGATTCCTCCTGGTTATGAACAGGATAAAGGACTGCCGCGAGGGGGATGCAATTTCATTCTTCTGCAACAACTGCACGGACATTGGAATCCTCAACGCCATAAGTCGCCGTGAAATTACACGCTTCGCCGACTTGGCATCCATAGTACGAAAGTACTGTGCGATAGAAAGCGTTCAGAAAACCGAAACAAAGTTCTGGGACAATCCGACCCTGAATACAATCCCAGTCCGAAACAAAAGGGCGCATTATCGCCAGGCACCTGGGCCAAACAACAAAAAACAAAACCCTCTATAGGGTATGGAACCGTACTGGAGGGATGGCTCAATGGACCCTGTAAAATTCATAGTACAGAGGGCGTCACACCAACTCATAGCCTTAGAGCATGTTGGATACTCCGGCAGGTGGCCAGAAGTGGCGAGGAGCTTCTAAATCCAGAATCCGCAGAGCACCACCCCAGGAACGCCAGTACGGTGTCGACAGTCTTTGAGACTTTCGCATCAAACAATGCCAGGAAACGAACGCTCCGCAGCCTTACCGAAGTCTACCAAGTAGCGACAATAAACCCATGGAGTGACACGGCTATTACCTTTAGTGCCAGTGATGAACCTAAATTCCGGACAGCCCGAGCACTAGCCGCACTGGTCCTCAGTCCGATAGTGGACGGCTTCCGGCTTACCAAAGTACTCATGGACGGTGGCAGCGGATTGAACCTCATCTATGAGGAAACCCTACGAAAAATGGAAATAAACTGGAGCCGCATTGAGCAAAGCAACACCACCTTTAGAGGAATAATCCCCAGTCGGGAAGCGTGCTGTACAGGAAAAATCACACTGGATGTGGTGTTCGGCACGCCGGATAATTACAGATCCGAGGAGGTCACATTTCAAGTGGGCCCGTTCAGCAGCGGATACCACGCTCTGTTAGGGCGAGAAGCATTCACAATTTTTCAAGCTATACCCCATTACGGGTACATAAAGCTCAAAATGCCCAGACCCAACAGAATCATCACTCTTGCTAGTGATCCGGACACAGCGCTCCGCGCCGAAAACAAGACAGCCGCACTGGCCCTCGAGGCATTATCCGAAGCCCTAGCGGCCGAGGAACTAACTGCGTTGCGCTCCACGGTGGACAGGGACGACGTGATACTCGACAAAAGATCCAAGTCCACCTCCTTCAAGCCGGCAGACAAAATAGTCAAGTTCCAAGTCCATCCAACGGACACTACAAAAATGGCCTCTATTGGGGCACAACTAAGCCCTGATGTAGACGCCGCACTAAGAGAATTCCTACGCAAAAATCGGGACATTTTTGCCTGGCACCCTTCAGACATGCCAGGAATCCCATGCAGGCTGGCCGAGCACAGCCTGAACATCCTAAAAGGATTCAAGCCTGTTAAGCAGGCTCTTCGGCATTTCTCCGAACCTAAGAGACAAGCAATGGGAGAGGAGCTAGCCAAACTACTGGAAGCCGGATTCATCAGAGATATAAAACATCCGGACTGGCTAGCAAACCTAGTAATGGTACCAAAGAAGGACAAATCCTGGTGCCTATGCGTCGATTTCAAAGACCTAAATAAGGCCTGCCCAAAGGATCCCTTCCCCCTCCCCCGCATTGATCAAATCATCGACGCCACCGCATGACACGATTCATTGTGTTTCCTCGATGGCAGTCTCCATGGGCATTCAACGCCTAGAGGTGCGTGGGGATTCGAACCTCGCAATATCCCAAATAAACGGAGACTTTGATGCCAAAGATCCGAAAATGGCAGCTTATCGTAACACCGTCATAAATATGTCAGCTCGGTTCAAAGGGCTGGAATTTCACCATATAGCCCAGGAAAACAATCAGGCAGCAGACATCTTGGCACGCATCGGCGCAAAGCGCGATGCATTCTCCTGGAAAGGCTATTCAAGCCATCCATACAGTGGGAAGGGGAATCCAGAAATAACAATCCGGACCTGGCCCCATCACCTGACCCCGAACACTCTGACACAACGGAAGACTCCGCCAACAAAGTCACACCCTCAGCCCACGTAATAATGGCAGTAATTGCCCCATGGACAGAACCATTCTTAGCCTACTTAACTAGGCAGGAACTTCCCGAGGACCAAAATGAGGCATGCTACATAGTGCGGCGATCTAAAGCCTATAAAGTCCACGAAGGAGAGCTTTATAAGAAAAGCACCACCGGAGTCCTTCAAAGGTGTATCTTCGAAGAGGAAGGGCTGAACCTTCTGGCTGAAATTCACGCCGGACTTGGCGGGCACCACGCCGTAGCCCGAGCCCTTGTGAGCAAGGCATTCCGTACCGGATTTTATTGGCCGACGGCCCGGGCAGACGCTCAGGACTTAGTCCAGCGATGCGTCGGTTGCCAATTATTCGCTAATCAAATCCACGTGCCGCCTACCGCCCTCCAAACTATACCCATTACCTGGCCTTTTGCGGTCTGGGGGCTTGACATGGTTGGACCCCTTAAAGGAGGAACCCACAAGCAGAAATATCTACTGGTCATGGTGGATTAATTCACCAAATGGATAGAGGCCAAGCCTGTTAAGACGGCCGAATCCGGACCGGTGATAGACTTCATATCCGGGGTTGTACACCGTTACGGCGTCCCCCACAGCATCATTACTAACAACGGCACAAACTTTACGGCCGATGAGGTTAAACTCTAGTGCAAAAACATGGGCATTAAGCTCGATTACGCTTCAGTTTATCACCCACAAACTAACGGTCAAGTCAAGCGAGCCAAGGGTCTAATCATGAGTGGCATCAAACCCAGATTAGTGCGATCCCTCAAGGAATCTAACACGCACTGGGTAGAGGAGCTCGACTCCGTACTTTGGGGGCTGCGGACCACGTCGAATCGCACTACCGGATTCACACCATTTTTTATGGTATACGGCGCAGAGGCAGTCCTGCCCTGTGACATAATTCATGACTCACCTCGCGTGCGCATGTACGAAGAAAGAGAAGCCGAGCTCGATTGGCGGGACATCTTGGACGCATTGGAGGAGGAGCGCGACGTGGCAGAAGCCCGTTCCGCATTCTATCAACAGCAGGCTCGAAGATATCAAAGCAGAGAAGTACAGGCCAAAACTTACAATGTTGGCGAACTAGTTCTACGCCTGCCGGACAAGAAAAAGGACAAACTCAAGCCCAAATGGGAGGGTCCCTTCATAATCGACCAAGTCCTGACTGGTGGAGCGTACTGTCTGCGAAACGCATCCGATAACCGACTCGAGCCGAACCCATGGAACGCAGCACGCCTACGAAGATTCTACGCCTAGCGCCGGACTCTGTGTTCGTCTCCTTCCTCTGTCACCTTTTTTTTATTAGCTGCCTTATATTTCTCTCCTTCTCCCCCCCTTTTTTTCTCCCAAGCCTTTAAGGGCTTGCTTGCGCGTTGTTCGCACATAATTGACGCGCCACCCGCGCTCACTATACCCGGGGGCTTCTTTATCAGAAGCTTATATACACAGGCCTCATGCCCAAAACATGTGTGACACTTCCGCATGAACCTTTTATGCACCATTATATGCATCGATATGACGTAAGTTTGGCCAAGCTGGGTTGCTTGGCTCCTGTGCTTACCCCTACGTTCTCGTTTGTTCGGCTAGGTGGTAAAGGGAGCACCTCTGCGATTGTTACTGCCGGGTCAGCCGGATGTGTACCTCAGATTGGGTGAAGCCGAAAGCTAGCGTTCTTAAGGGAATATTTGGTCGGTGAACTAAAAAATGATTTTTCACTTGTTTATTTATCTGCCCCCGGATGCTTTTCTGCTTTTTTCGCAGTCCGGACATGCACTTTAGGGCATGCCTCCCAGGGAAAGGAACCCCTAACGGAACTATTCTCCCTGGAAGATGTTTCTTACTAACCATGTAATATAACATAACTAGTTGGGCACTTGTCTGCTAAAGCACTTATGACCCCTACGCCTGGTCTCCATGCATGCCCCGGTTCTTACATAACCAAGAGGGTATTCGGACACACTCCGGACTATCGGTTCCAGAGGTTGAAGCGAAAAGGTCCGCAATGACAAACGATCTACAATCCGGCTAGAAGGCATTTTACATGTCATTTTAAATTACATAGTCAATTTGACTGGGTATATTCTTCTTCAATACCATCCAACAGGCTGTCTAATTTACAGTCCTATTGGGCATACTTGGCGGCCAGCTCTATTCTGGTCGTACACTAAACTGACAGGGATCTCCTTCCCGTCGGGCCCCACAGGGCCGACCTCGGCCATGTGGTTTGGGTCAGCCTTCGTGTACTGCGTCTTCACCATGGCCCAGGCCTCCCTGGCGCCTTGACGGCAGGCCGATATCTTCCATAATCAGAAGCGCTGCCGCACTCCCTTCAGCTTCTCTGCAAGCTCTCCAAGGCCTTCGGGCATGGAGAGGGATGGCCACAAAGCCTGGACGACGCCCTGCATCGCCTGCCGAACTCGTTCGTGTAGTTGCAATAGCTCGGGAAGAAGGTCACCCATAGAATCGGGAATTTCCTCCGCAGGCCGACCTGTCAGCATATCTACAGACATAACTTTGTCAATCGACTTCCTCGCCGAACTCTTTTTTGAAGATTCGTTCAAGCACTTACTAAAAATGCCGCGTCGAAGTCGCTGATTCTCCTTTACGAATTCCGATAGCTGAGCATGAACGTCCTTTAGTTCCTCGCCCAGCTGGGTATTGGCATCTTGAAGCTTGTTCTTCTCTTGCCTCACCCTTGTGAGCATGATCTCGCCGGCCTTTAACTGGCGCAAGAGTTCTTGCTTGTCCGGATCCACTCCGGCCCCATCTGCACTGTTATTGTCAGAATTGCACACATTCTGCACTTCACAACATACTTATCTTTCGAAGCATATATTACCTAAGGGGGTACCCTTGGCATTCTTTGTAGCGGCTAGTGCGGCCTCAAGTTGGGCCTTGCACTCTTCCAGCTCTTGGGACAATTGCGTATTCTTTTTTGTAAGATCCTGCATAACAAATGATCCTTAAATCAGTTATTTTAACTGTTTCAAGTCTCGGGGGCTACTGACATATATAGCCATCAGATTTACTCACTCGTATGTCTTTTACATACTGCTCTGTGGCTCTGGCTAGACCATTTTGAGCGGCACGGAGGTACGCATCTCCCGTACTAAAGGCGTCCAACGCCTCTTGGGAATAACATGCGTCATGAAGAACAGCCCGGCAACGCCCGTGGTTCATGGCACTCTCCACCTCTGAATTGGTGGCAGATAGCCCGTCCATGTCCTCTGTCGGAGGAGCGTCCGGTGCACACCCCGTGTTCGCCTCCGCTTCCGGACCCGGCCTTGAAGCCTGGCCGGTGGATATAGTCCGGCGGGCGCTCTTCTTCCTGAAGAGAGCATGAACGTTAGTATGCCTTGAAGGCATAAACCCTGGGCATTAAAGTCACACGTCGTAGCGTTGCACCGGCGTCTCGATCCGGTCCGCACTTCTTTTTAGCCCGCCGGGTCTCAATGGCCCTTGTTGGCTACCCGCCGCGGGCTCGGCCCTCCGCCTCAAGGATTTCCCCTGCAAAAAGAAATGCTATTGGTTTACGGCAATCAAAATAAGCATGAATGGATCCTCTTGAAAGTGCTGGGACTTCGGTCTCGGTTACCTTTGAGGCTGGAAGTAGTGCGGGATAATCGGCCGTAATGGCCACCAAGGTGTTGTCCTTACTCAATTGATGAAACACCCCATCAATTAGCTCCACACATAAGTCCGGGTCCTCTTGGGAGTCCGGGTCGAGGGACCGTTCCGGGTCCTCGGGTTGTGGAGGAGGGTTGTTTATCTCCTTTATAGTCTGGCGCAGCTCCTGCGTTAAAATTGCTGGACTAAGTACTCAATTATGGGAATTTGAAAACGGATAGGCAAGTGAAAGTGTTCGCTCACCCAGCTTGGAGGATTGTACATAGAGAATCCGCCCCGTGGGTTGACACGGAGGAATTCCTCTTCTTCTCCCTTGTACAAAGCAGATAAGATCTTCGTTAGAGTGGCAGCCGAATCCGACCCCTTGCGACCGCATCGGGTGGCATCGTCCTCCCCGTTGAAATCCCACATGGGGTGGCCTCTGTACTGAAGCGGCTGCACCCCCCCCCCCCCGCATAATGCATGTGGCCATGACCTCGATCATGATCAGTCCGGAATGAGCTAACAACCTTATCCGGCTCATCAGATAAAGGACGTCCCTGTCAGTTTCCCTCTGAGGGCTCCGTGGGCGCCAGCTCAGGCGTTTCTTCAAGGGAGCATTATTGAACTCAGGGAGGCTGATCCGTACAGGGTCCGGTAGGGGGACGTCATCTATATAAAACCATTCTAAAGGCCAGTCCTGGATGCCTTCTTTGGGGTTCCGGATAGATATCCGGTCCCGGCGATGCGCCATATTTCGGCTCCGCCCACTTGATAAATCGAACTCTCCTGAGAGCGGGGCACGAGGCAGAACAACTTCTTCCATAGCGCAAAATGGGCCTCAATGCCCAAAAACAGCTCACAAAGGGCCACGAAGCCCGCAATATGCAGTATGGAGGCAGGCGTGAGGTTGTATAGCTGGAGGCCATAAAACTCCAGTAGCACCCAGAGAAACGGATGAATTGGAAATCTGAGCCCTCTTATTAAATAAGGGACTAGGCATACCCGCTCTCCTTTGGAGGGATCGGGGACGCTCTCCGCCTGCTCTCCACCACTATAGGTAGCAAGCCCGGCTCGAACTGGGACCATATATGCTGGGGGAAGGAGCCCCTTGGATTGGAGCACTACTAGCTCGCTATGCGGGACGGAACACCGCTCCCAATCTCTGGGCCGAGGGCTAGAGGGGCGAGAGGAGGGGCTGCATCTACCGGCCATGATGGAATGGATCTCTGTCAAAAGCGCTTCGATGAATGCTCGCGGAGGGAAGATGGTGTGAATTGGATCTATATCCCCGTCTCTTTTATGGGCGGCTCATTTACGCAGCTAGGGGGGTAAATGAAAAAACTCCTTGGCTTTTCGCATTCGTTTGACACGTGGAAGATGGTCATTATTGGGCACAGAAGCCAAGGAGTGCAGCATGCACTAGAAGCCGGACACTATTTGACAGGTACATGGAATTTGGAGAAGAACCCGCCTTGCAATGCCGAAGACAAACTTGCTCGCGGACTCATCATCATTGAAGCCTGGTTCGGGGGCTACTGAGGGAGTCCTGGATTAGGGGGTGTCCGGATGGCCGGACTCCCGGACTATGAAGATACAAGATTGAAGACTTCGTCCCGTGTCCGGATGGGACTTTCCTTGGCGTGGAAGGCAAGCTTGGCGATACGATATGTAGATCTCCTCCCATTGTAACCAACTCTGTGTAACCCTAGCCCTCTCCGATGTCTATATAAACCGGAGAGTTTTAGTCCGTAGGATAGAACAACAATCATACATAGGCTAGCTTCTAGGGTTTAGCCTCTCTGATCTCGTGGTAGATCAACTCTTGTACTACCCATACCATAAATATTAATCAAGCAGGAGTAGGGTTTTACCTCCATTGAGAGGGCCCGAACCTGGGTAAAAACATCGTGTCCCTTGTCTCCTGTTACCATCCGCCTAGACGCATAGTTCGGGACCCCCTACCCGAGATCCGCGGGTTTTGACACCGACAGACCTAGAGGGGGGTGAATAGGTACAATTACAAATTTTAATTGTTACTAAGCAATTTTAGGCAATAATGCGGAATATGAGAGTGAGCCTAACAATTGCAAGAGTAGTACTAAGTGCTAAGCAAGTAACATGAGTATGAAAAGAAGCAAGCCCAATATGATATAAGTAAGTGCTAAGAGACAAGTAACCACAAGTAGGGAGTTAGGGTTAGGAATAACCACAACTCCGGGAGACGAGGATGTATGCCGATGTTCACTTCCTTGGAGGGAAGCTACGTCACCGTTAGAGAGGTGGATGGTACCACGAAGGCACACCAACACCACGAAGGCTCACCCTATTCTCCCTTTGAGACAACACCACCAAGGCGTTTATCAACCACTAGTGGTAGACCTTGGGGTGGTCTCCAAACCCTCACAAACTTTTCCGGGGGTAATCACAAAGGTCGATTCCTCTCCGAAAGACTCCTACCGCCTAGGAGTCTCCAACCTCCAATAGTAACAAGAACGATGGGGGAAAGCTCAAGACTTGCTCAAATCACAAATTTTTTTGGTCCAAAGAAGGGGAAGCAGCGGATCTATCACTTGATTGGAGAACTTCTCTCAAATGTTCCTAAATCCCTTAGGGATCTAGGATTTGGTGTAGAGGATTGAGAGAGAGTGAGTGAAAAGTGTTCTTAGCAAGCTCAAAGTGAAAATCAACCTTATCCCGTGGAAGGGAGAAGCCTATATATAGTGGGTGTGGAAAAAGTGACCGTTTGAGCCACTTAAGTGCACAGGATGGTTCGGACGTCCGGACAACCCCAGACATCCGGTGGCACAAGTATGTCTGGACGTCCGACAGTTATTATCACGACCGGTTTTCCGGGTATTAATTTCCAGAAAAAGGCCGTTGTGCTCACCAACCCCAGGATTACTGTTAGCTGATGAGGCACCAAATTGATACAGAAAATCCAAGAAAAGTACAAAATATGTAGTACAAGACCATTCTGGCCTATGAGTACAACAAGTGATTTCTAGAGGTTGCTGGCGGAAGCGGTTTGTGGATCATCGGTGTCTATGGGACTCATTTTCCAACAGGAACAGCTGACCAGGTTAACTCCTATCTTCACAAGGCTGCCATCACCGTTGCTTAGGTTCTAGGGCTGTCATCGCAACGCTCCTCTCCGTGTAGGAATTCTGGCCAAGACAATAGCCAGGGACAAGCTAGTGAGTACTTTGAATGTACTCGCAAACATTATGAACACGGGTATAATTATAAATGATAATCGTGCGTTGAAATATTCTATGATCACATCGTCGGTCATAAAATAAAATCTCTGATGCATGCAAGCAAGTTATTTATATGCAACATGAATATGCAATAATGGGGTAGCAATAACATGCACCGATCGGGTGTTTGAAGTGACGCCTCGAAAGGGCCAGGATATGACGCATGCCTCAGTCGGGCGTCTAAGCGACACCACATAAAGGGCTTATAAAGAAAAAAACAAGCATGCCACAGTCGGGCATCTGAGCGACACCACATAAAGGGCTTATAAAGAAAATAACAAGCATGCCACAGTCGGGCATCTGAGCGACACCACATAAAGGGCTTATAAAGAAAATAACAAACATGCCACAGTCGGGCGTCGGAGCGACACCACATAAAGGGCTTATAAAGAAAAAAACAAGCATGCCACAGTCGGGCATCTGAGCGACACCACATAAAGGGCTTATAAAGAAAATAACAAGCATGCCACAGTCGGGCATCTGAGCGACACCACATAAAGGGCTTATAAAGAAAATAACAAGCATGCCACAGTTGGGCATCGGAGCGACACCTCATAAAGGGCTGATAAGAAAAATAATCACAATGAATATCCAGGAGGTAGAACCGTCCCAGGGATACTCAATACTTCAAATAATATAAAGGGGTTAGTCCATAATAATAATCATCATAATCATCACAAGTCACAAATCATGATCCAAGTTTTGGTTTAGTAGTTTCTCCTCCGAAGACCGACACTAAGACCGACACTTGACCTGACCCAAACTGTAGTCCTTAACCATGGACACGGCTATTCGAATAGGTTTAATCTCTGCAGAGGGTGTACTCTTTACCCACGAGTAACGGATTCCTTTAGTCCATCAAGACTAATTCCGTCTACGGTCTTTTAAATGAAAACACACCTGACTTGCACACACCAGCTTAACTTACCGGTGTCTGGAATCACCCACGACATTGTTAAGCAAAACTCTAAGTGGGGAGGCTACAACCTCGATTAGCATGGGATCACAAAATTTATACCGCGTGCAAAACTGGGGAAGCTACCCCCTCGGCTACAACCGAAACACCCATGCCCCCTGACCGGATGACTGGCTTTAATCCATGGCCATGGTACCCTCATCCCGGCCCCTCTGTACGGTGTGTGCTAGAAAGGGGTTGACAAATTACTGAACCGTACCCTACCTGTGGCAGGGACAAGTGGTAGCACGAAACAAGTGTGGGGGTTACTGGAACAAGACTCGATCTACGGTCGACTCAGGAGGTTTATAGTTTCCTGCATGACATGTATAACAAATATATTTCAACCAATACAATCAACACTCATTATATCTTACTATGCCATACCGGACATACCCGTCCCGACGGAGACCGGCGACAAGCTCACGCCTACCCAAGGCAGAGGCTTTCCCGGATTCCTTTCCGGCATGCATGCAAGATACATGAGGATGATTACCATCACAAGTATACTCATTTCCAACAGCATGGAAATCACTAATATGCATCCATGCGAATGATCATCACATGAAATAACAAGTCCTTCGAAATGAGGTGGTGTTATAAACGTGACAACGAACACACCAAAAATATTATGCCGGGGTTCAGAATGCTTGCCTTCAAGGTGTGGAGAGGTGGGGGTGCTCTCCAAAACTTTTGAAAGCTTTCTACCTCTCTCCAAAATCCTATTTTGAAAATATTGGAATTAACACACAATTTCAAAACAGCACAAAAAAGGTGTTTGAAAAATGTCCAAACAAATCTTAAAATAAACTAGACAGAATTTGAGAGATGTAGAAAAAATCAATTCATTTGAAGTTATATTTTAAAAGATATAGCCAGTCAAACATTTGGTCAAAATCTGTTTTTTTTTAAATAGAAAAAGAAAAACGATTCAAACGGGATTACACTTTTGTGCAGAGGAGACGTACTTGAGCTTTTACGCCTCCACTTATCCAGCATGGACCACGCGGGGAGTCACTGACAGTGGGTCCAGGGGGGGCACTAGTCAGGTTTGACTAGTCCCCACTCCCTCCCCTTCTCTGCCCGAGCAGAGGCGGGACATCCGGCGATCGTCGCCGGCGAACGGAGGTTCTTCGCGGGCATCCGGGTGCAGGGATGGATCCGCCACTCCTAGGCGGCCCTTCCGGTGGTCGTAGGGTCGCTGTGGGTAGAGGGAGTCACCGGCGGTGAGCTCCACGACGGAGGGGAGGCTTCGGTGGATTTGGGGATTCCGACCATGGTGGTTCCTAGCTGTGTCTAGGAGGCTAGGCGGCTCCGCGGGTTCAAGTGGAGTCAGACGGTGGCGTTTGGGAGGGCAGGGGAGGTCTTTGTGCGTCGGAACTGACCGGGACGAGCCGGCGGCCGAGCTGACCGGAGAGGTTGAAGACGACCTCCTCGCTTCGATTGACAACTAAGGGGGTACGAGAAGGATGGCGTGAAGCTGCCTGGGTGCTCGCAGGAGTCCGGGAACCTCCCTTTATAGCACGTCCAAGTCGGTTCGTGGCGGCCGTGGATAAGCTCGCTGGCGAACTGCCCTACTGTACTGCAGGGCGACGTGGCGGTGGTTGGCCGGCTCCAGGAGCTACCGAAGAACGCTCCACTATCGAAGGAGGCGAGCTGGCGCACTGTGGTGGTTTGGGCGGTGCTGCCCATGGCGGTGGCGGATGCGGTCGCAGGCGTGCCGCCAAGAAGCTTGCTGGCAACGCTGCAGGGGGCGAGGAGGTGGTCGGGGCTCTTGGCGCGACGTGGCGAGTGGGAAAGGATCAGGATGAGCTCGGGGAAGCTTATCCAGGGGCGCGCTGGCTCGGGCGCGAGCACGTGCAAAACGCGTGCTCTGCTCGCGCTCCGGGCGTGCACGGCGACTGCTCGACGAAATGCCAGGATGGCCAAAACTGCTAGAGAGCTCATGCAAATCCACAGGCCTGGGCTAGAGATCGTTAGCAGGCTACTTGACAACTTGGTTTGGACAGATGGGAAAGTTCACAACACAAACTTACAATCATGCCAAATATGTCCATGCCCACAGGGTGTTTGACAAAATGCCAGAGGCATCTAGGCAGGTCTTGGAGTGGTCAAAAATTCCAGATGGTGGTCTCATTAGGTGAATAAAAGGGTGGTGAGGTTAGTTGGCAAAATACAGAAACTTGTTAGTGCAAGTTTTGCAAAAACTCAATTCTAGACAGGAGACAAATGGCATCACTTCATGAACCAAAAATTATCCAATGGGTGCATGCTCCTGGACGTAGGGGTTTAGTATGGAGGACTACAAGTAGGTAAAAGAATCATGGATAAAGGAGCAACTTAAAATATAGTTGTTGTACAAATCATCAAGTTGAATCAGAGTGGAAAAGAGGTTGATTCACTCAAATTTTTCAAGGGACAACACTGGGTTTTTGCAAATAGTTAATTAACATACTCATATTGACATCCCAAAATTTTGGTGGAAGTTTTAAAGAAATATTTAAATAGGTTGTAGTGTAAAAGTGCCCACTGGACCAGATTTGAAAATTTGGGATAGAGCTCAAAATATTAAATGAAAGAAATATCTCTTTGCATAAAAGTGATTTAGAAACATCACATGACATCTCCAAATTTTGGTGGGATTTTTAAAAGATTTTATCAAATGGTTGTAGTTCAAAAAGGACCACAAACCATGGAAAACCCATTTTTAAAGGAATAAGGATCAGGGAAATAATTTTATAATTAATCCCTCTGATAAAAGAAAAGTTTTATTTGAGAGGGTAAGAGAGTCCTATAAAATTGAGAAGTATTTCACTTGAGGTAAAAACTCCATGATGATAAGAAAGGAAATGTTTCAAAAATCAAAAGTGAGTCCAGAAAATAAGAGTTTTAATTTCCTGGCAAAATTTTAATCATCAAAACAAGGTTAAAATTTTGGGGTGTCACAACACTACCCCCCTTAAAAGAAAATCTCGTCCTCGAGATTTGTTAAGAGTTGTTTTGAAAATATCTATCCTGTGAGCTGGAAACAAAAGATTTATTCATAGCACAAACTTGCGTCGTCGAGGTTGGCACCTACGCCCGGGATAAAAATGCAGTCGCACATCCACATACTCATGCATGACTTATAACAAAAATAGGGATGCATAGGCAAACAGTATTTAATTATGGCGATATAGGATCACATAGTTACAAGGCGAGGACATACTAAGACTCGGTACTACTCGAGCGGCTTAGTCTACCTCGTTCATATCTAAGCGGGCTTGCCTCGCGGACGTCGAGGTTTCTCCACGGTTTTCACCGTCGTGATCTGCTGGAGGGGGTTGAGGGGCTACAGGGTCGGGGTAGCGATGATGACCATCTCGGGGATTGTTGGCCACAATCCCGTTGGAGCGTGTTCCCAAAAGGCGACGAAGCACTTCTGGGATCATCAAGGTATTTTGGTTGATGGCCGGGGCTGTGCTGTGTTGAGGCTAGCGTGCCCTTTTTATAGAAAAAGGGAACGGAGTCTTCCTTCGCACGCTAGCGAACAAGACAGATTATTTGTCGGTCACCGGCGCGTGATCGACAGGCTAGGCTGATAGGTTGGGCACCGACTGCCAAAAGTGTCGGGGTCACTGTGTGGCTATCCTGCACGGGAAGCTTGGCTGGGGTTTTGGCTAGGGTCTGGTGAGTTGGTTTTCCTAGGTTTTTCGACTTGGCTAAGATAGGATTAGCCAATGGTGAGCCTGGCTCTGATACCAAGTTTGTCACGACCGGTTTTCCGGGTATTAATTTCCAGAAAAAGGCCGTTGTGCTCACCAGCCCCAGGATTACTGTTAGCTGATGAGGCACCAAATTGATACAGAAATTCCAAGCAAAGTACAAAATATGTAGTACAAGACCATTCTGGCCTATGAGTACAACAAGTGATTTCTAGAGGTTGCTGGCGGAAGCGGTTTGTGGATCATCGTTGTCTATGGGACTCCACTTCCCAACAGGAACAGCTGACCAGGTTAACTCCTATCTTCACAAGGCTGCTATCACCGTTGCTTAGGTTCTAGGGCTGTCCTCACAACGCTACTCTCCATGCAGGAATTCTGGCCAAGACAATAGCCAGGGACAAGCCAGTGAGCACTTTGAATGTACTCGCAAACATTATGAACACGGGTATAATTATAAATGATAATCGTGCGCTGAAATATTCTATGATCACATCGTCGGTCATAAAATAAAATCTCTGATGCATGCAAGCAAGTTATTTATATGCAACATGAATATGCAATAATGGGGAGCAATAACATGCACCGATCGGGTGTTTGAAGCGACGCCTCGAAAGGGCCAGGATATGACGCATGCCTCAGTCGGGCGTCTAAGCGACACCACATAAAGGGCTTATAAAGAAAAAAAACAAGCATGCCACAGTCGGGCATCTGAGCGACACCACATAAAGGGCTTATAAAGAAAATAACAAGCATGCCACAGTCGGGCATCTAAGCGACACCACATAAAGGGCTTATAAAGAAAATAACAAGCATGCCACAGTCGGGCATCGGAGCGACACCACATAAAGGGCTTATAAAGAAAATAACAAGCATGCCACAGTCGGGCATCTGAGCGACACCACATAAAGGGCTTATAAAGAAAATAACAAGCATGCCACAGTCGGGCATCTAAGCAACACCACATAAAGGGCTTATAAAGAAAATAACAAGCATGCCACAGTTGGGCATCGGAGCGACACCTCATAAAGGGCTTATAAGAAAAATAATCACAATGAATATCCAGGAGGTAGAACCGTCCCAGGGATACTCAATACTTCAAATAATATAAAGGAGTTAGTCCATAATAATAATCATCATAATCATCACAAGTCACAAATCATGATCCAAGTTTTGGTTTAGTAGTTTCTCCTCCGAAGACCGACACTAAGACCGACACTTGACCTGACCCAGACTGTAGTCCTTAACCATGGACACGGCTATTCGAATAGGTTTAATCTCTGCAGAGGGTGTACTCTTTACCCACAAGTAACGGATTCCTTTAGTCCATCAAGACTAATTCCGTCTACGGTCTTTTAAATGAAAACACACCTGACTTGCACACACCAGCTTAACTTACCGGTGTCTGGAATCACCCACGACACTGTTAAGCAAAACTCTAAGTGGGGAGGCTACAACCTCGATTAGCATGGGATCACAAAATTTATACCGCGTGCAAAACTGGGGAAGCTACCCCCTCGGCTACAACCGAAACACCCATGCCCCCTGACCGGATGACTGGCTTTAATCCATGGCCATGGTACCCTCATCCCGGCCCCTCTGTACGGTGTGTGCTAGAAAGGGGTTGACAAATTACTGAACCGTACCCTACCTGTGGCAGGGACAAGTGGTAGCACGAAACAAGTGTGGGGGTTACTGGAACAAGACTCGATCTACGGTCGACTCAGGAGGTTTATAGTTTCCTGCATGACATGTATAACAAATATATTTCAACCAATACAATCAACACTCATTATATCTTACTATGCCATACCGGACATACCCGTCCCGACGGAGACCGGCGACAAGCTCACGCCTACCCAAGGCAGAGGCTTTCCCGGATTCCTTTCCGGCATGCATGCAAGATACATGAGGATGATTACCATCACAAGTATACTCATTTCCAACAGCATGGAAATCACTAATATGCATCCATGCGAATGATCATCACATGAAATAACAAGTCCTTCGAAATGAGGTGGTGTTATAAACGTGACAACGAACACACCAAAAATATTATGCCGGGGTTCAGAATGCTTGCCTTCAAGGTGTGGAAAGGTGGTGGTGCTCTCCAAAACTTTTGAAAGCTTTCTACCTCTCTCCAAAATCCTATTTTGAAAATATTGGAATTAACACACAATTTCAAAACAGCACAAAAAAGGTGTTTGAAAAATGTCCAAACAAATCTTAAAATAAACTAGACAGAATTTGAGAGATGTAGAAAAAAAATCAATTCATTTGAAGTTATATTTTAAAAGATATAGCCAGTCAAACATTTGGTCAAAATCTGTTTTTTTTAATAGAAAAGGAAAAACGGTTCAAACGGGATTACGCTTTTGCGCAGAGGAGACGTACTTGAGCTTTTACGCCTCCACTTATCCAGCATGGACCACGCGGGGAGTCACTGATAGTGGGTCCAGGGGGGCACTAGTCAGGTTTGACTAGTCCCCACTCCCTCCCCTTCTCTGCCCGAGCAGAGGCGGGACATCCGGCGATCGTCGCCGGTGAACGGAGGTTCTTCGCGGGGATCCAAGTGCAGGGATGGATCCACCACTCCTAGGCGGCCCTTCCGGTGGTCGTAGGGTCGCCGGGGGTGGAGGGAGTCGCCGGCGGCGAGCTCCGCGGCGGAGGGGAGGCTTCGGTGGATTTGGGGATTCCGGCCATGGTGGTTCCTAGCTGTGTCTGGGAGGCTAGGCAGCTCCGCGGGTTCAAGTGGAGTTGGACGGTGGCGTTTGGGAGGGCAGGGGAGGTCTTGGTGCGTCGGAACTGACCGGGACGAGGCGGCGGCTGAGCTGACCGGAGAGGTTGAAGACGACCTCCTCGCTTCGATTGACGACTAAGGGGGTACGAGAAGGACGGCGTGAAGCTGCCTGGGTGCTCGGAGGAGTCCGGGGACCTCCCTTTATAGCACGTCCAAGTCGGTTCGTGGCGGCCGTGGATAAGCTCATCGGCGAACCGCCCTACTGTACTGCAGGGCGACGTGGCGGTGGCTGGCCGGCTCCAGGAGCTACCGACGAACACTCCACTGTCGAAGGAGGCGAGCTGGCGCGCTGTGGTGGTTTGGGCGGTGCTGCCCATGGCGGTGGCGGATGCGGCCGCAGGCGTGCCGCCAAGAAGCTTGCTAGCAACGCTGCAGGGGGCGAGGAGGCGGTCGGGGCTCTTGGCGCAACGTGGCGAGTGGGAAAGGATCAGGATGAGCTCGGGGAAGCTTATCCAGGGGCGCGCTGGCTCGGGCGCGAGCACGTGCAAAACGCGTGCTCTGCTCGCGCTCCGGGCGTGCACGGCGACTGCTCGACGAAATGCCAGGATTTCCAAAACTGCTAGAGAGCTAATGCAAATCCACAGGCCTGGGCTAGAGATCGTTAGCAGGCTACTTGACAACTTGGTTTGGACATATGGGAAAGTTCACAACACAAACTTACAATCATGCCAAATCTGTCCATGCCCACAGGGTGTTTGACAAAATGCCAGAGGCATCTAGGCAGGTCTTGGAGTGGTCAAAAATTCCAGATGGTGGTCTCATTAGGTGAATAAAAGGGTGTGAGGTTAGTTGGCAAAATACAGAAACTTGTTAGTGCAAGTTTTGCAAAAACTCAATTCTGGACAGGAGACAAATGGCATCACTTCATGAACCAAAAATGATCCAATGGGTGCATGCTCCTGGACGTAGGGGTTTAGTATGGAGGACTACAAGTAGGTAAAAGAATCATGGATAAAGGAGCAACTTAAAACATAGTTGTTGTACAAATCATCAA
Source organism: Triticum aestivum (assembly GCF_018294505.1). NCBI lineage: Eukaryota > Viridiplantae > Streptophyta > Magnoliopsida > Poales > Poaceae > Triticum > Triticum aestivum. The sequence continues at coordinate 518,522,537 of NC_057801.1, forward strand.
GTTGAACTAGAGTGGAAAAGAGGTTGATTCACTCAAATTTTTCAAGGGACAACACTGGGTTTTTGCAAATAGTTAATTAACATACTCATATTGACATCCCAAAATTTTGGTGGAAGTTTTAAAGAAATATTTAAATAGGTTGTAGTGTAAAAGTGCCCACTGGACCAGATTTGAAAATTTGGGATAGAGCTCAAAATATTAAATGAAAGAAATATCTCTTTGCATAAAAGTGATTTAGAAACATCACATGACATCTCCAAATTTTGGTGGGATTTTTAAAAGATTTTATCAAATGGTTGTAGTTCAAAAAGGACCACAAACCATGGAAAAACCATTTTTAAAGGAATAAAGATCAGGGAAATAATTTTATAATTAATCCCTCTGATAAAAGAAAAGTTTTATTTGAGAGGGTAAGGGAGTCCAATAAAATTGAGAAGTATTTCACTTGAGGTAAAAACTCCATGATGATAAGAAAGGAAATGTTTCAAAAATCAAAAGTGAGTCCAGAAAATAAGAGTTTTAATTTCCTGGCAAAATTTTAATCATCAAAACAAGGTTAAAATTTTGGGGTGTCACAGTTATCGGTCGTCCGGCCGCTGGGAACAAATAAGCCATGAATCTGTGCATAGCACACGGACGTCCGAGACGTGTCTGTCGTCCGGAGCCCGGACGTCCGGAGAGGCCCAGAAATCCGTAAATATGGTTCTGTGGTGGAAATAGTGGACGTCCGAGATGTGCCGGCCGTCTGGAGGTCGGACGTCCAAAGTGTTTCGTAAATCCGTAAATAACTTTCTGTAAGGGGAACACCGGACGTCCGGAGAGAGCCGGACGTTCGGACAGCTGAGAGGGACCAGACGCCCATAGAGTACCGGACGACCGGAGAGAAAAACAGGAGTTGAGGGCTTTGAGCAAGTCTTTCACTAGATCCAGCGATCCCCTCTTAATAGTGCGGGATTCCTATACTCAAGAACAAACCATAAACAAGGCCAAGGCTAATGTCTGGTATCTCCAATCTTGAGTTATATGCATTTGTCCCTAGTCATGATCCACACACGGCCTTTGAGACATAATCCTGAGATATACTTGATAAACAAGATTAGTCCCAACATACATGTTGTCATCAACATCAAAATACGATTAAGGGCATGATTGCACTTTGAATCTCCCCCTTTTTGGTAGTTGATGACAACATATATGCACACACATAAACATAGGAATCAAAAGGATTTGTTGTGAAGCTCAATAGTCAAAGAATAAGCAAGGAGTGAGCTCCCCCTCAATATGATACCATAGAGAATAAACATGAAGAGAGCTCCCCCTCAATATGATACCAACACAACCAAATCTCATACACAAGATAATCAAGACAATAAGCTCCATATAGGTTCATCACTCAAGCATAGAACATAAATTTCTACAATCTCATAACATGAGTTCGATACAAGCTAATCAATAACATAGCAATGAGTTCGATTACAAGCTAACAAGCTAATATCATAGTATGCATAGAGCCTACTCCCCCTTGGCATCAAATATCCAAAAGGGGTGCATAACAGCATCAGAGAGCATCATCATCATCATCATCATCATCATCATCATGTGCACCACTGCCACCAGCTTCCTCAAAGAATTCAGTCCACTCAGGACTCGAGGGAAAGCCAAAATCAGAAGGTGGCTCATCAGGAAAGCGATTATCATCACTCACATCAAACACACCGGAGTCTCTCAGACAAGTCTTCAGAGCATTCTTGGAGGTGATAAGGCACGTGACAACAGCGTGGTTTTGGGAGCAATTAAACGAAACAGCCTTCATCAAGGCAGAGTGGGCCTTCCCTAGAAAGTGCACAATGCGACCAAAGGGTGCAGATCCGGAGGGAGCAGAACGAGGGATGCTAGCAGCAATGCGCCGCGGATGAGCAGAAGAGGAAGAGTCCTTGGGAACATAGTTATCAGCCATGTGTGGGGGCATAACGCATTTCTCATGCAAATGAGTGCGGGCAATAGGAAACAAAGCCACACTCTCGATGAAAGCCTGAAGAAAGGGAGTATGAGGAAAGGCCTGCTTGTGCTGAAACGAAACAAGGCGAATCTCATGCCATAGAAAATGAGGCACATTGATCTTCCCTTTGGGAGTCGTATAGAGGCGATGCATGAGATCGATGCAGTAGCTACTGCAGGACCCCTTGTCACCCATCTTAGGATAAATGGTGTGAATGGCACACTGATAGATAATGAAGAAAGGAGCACGCAAATGGAAACTTGGTTAAAACCCTTATGTTTCTCATCATCAGTCAGTTGGGAAATGGGTTTGATAAGATCAGCACATGCATCAGGGCCCTTGGGTCTGTGGTCGGGGTCATCATTGTGAATTTTGAACCCGATGTCAGGAAAACCAAGGGCAGTAACAAATTGAGAGTAAGAAGCCGAGAGCTTTGTGTCGGCGGTCATCCAAGTAACAGTGTTATTTGGACCAAAAAAGCATGTGGTATAAAATTGATGAATGGCGGCTTGGTTAAAGTCATGTTGAAATGTAAATGGGGCAGCAAGATTGGAGGACTCAATGAGCTCAATAGCCCCGGAATATTTTTCCAGATGAGTACGAATATGCTCTAAATCAATGCACAAATGCACAGAGAGACCCTTAGGAATGATGATAGTGGTAAAAATGTCAGCTTGGACATTAGTGCAAAAACAAGGGTCCCTGGAGTCACGAGCAATCGTGAATTGATCAACATCACAATGCAACTTAAGATAGGAGGCAATGGGAACCACGTTGAACCGCTTACCGTGACGGTCGTGTGCTAGAGGAGGTTCAAGTGAGATATGACAAGCATCACCATGAGGTTGGACCGGAGGAGGAGGAGGCTGGAAGGTGGGCCGACGAGTTCCCGGCTTGGGTGCGGAGGTGCGAACTGCCACACACGCGGGCTGCTCCAAATCATCCATTTCATCCTCATAGTCCGATCCCTTCGAGGATGAGTTGCTAGAAGAGCTGTGAGGATGGGCGGCGCGCTTCCGAGGACGAGCCCGCTCCTGGGAGTCATGGAAGCCACCACGAAGAGACATGCGGGACGGCCCACCGGTGACTTGCTTGCGTGCGGAGTGCTTGGTCTTGGACATCACGACCTTTGAGTGAGGAACGCGGAGGGAGGCGACGACTGGAGCAAATTAGTGAACGTCCGAGTGGCTACAGCGCATGGTGTGACGATGACAACTGAAGCTTGAGCGGGGACAGAGGCGACCCGTGCAGCCACAGCGATTGGCGGGACCACGGCGAGGACCCCGAGCAGTGAGCGGCCCCGACGAGGGGCACGGGCGGCGTGTGGCCGCGGTGAGGAGCCGCGGAACAGGAGCGGCGGCGGTGGGGAACAGAGGAGAGGGAGCGAGTGGATTAGGGCAACTGACCCAAAAACCTACCCCACGCTATATATAGCTGCCTGAGAATTTGTTCGGACGACCGGAGGTCCACGAACGTCCGGTGCCTGGGCCAGGGAAAAAATGAACGGACGTCCGAATGGGCCGGACGACCGGGCGGAGGTCAACAGAAAGCTTTTTACGGACGGCCGGAGTGCAACGGACGTCCGATGTCGGAGAGACGTCCGGACGACCAGGAGTCCACGGTCGTCCGGTGCCTGCACCAGGAAAAAATGAACGGACGTTCGGATGGGCCGGATGACCGGGCTGAGCTCAACAGAAGGTATTTTACGGACATCTGGTACACAACGGACATCCGGACGCATATAAGAATTTTTTAGAGGAGTAGGGTGCAATTATTTGTGCTACTAGTCATGATGAGGAGATGATGATGACCTTATGTAGTAAGAATTTCTATTAAGCAACGAGTATCCTATGCCAACAATAATAAAACATATGCCGCTCATATATTGTTCTAATGACAAGAGTGGTGGCTACTGCCACCATGTATGAGTATACGTGACATGGCACGGAAAGATTGGAACTTTGAGTGCAGAATCACTACTCCATCGTGGAAAGCACATAGTCTGAGAACCATGATAACTTTGAGAGTGTTTGTTCTTTTTATGCATTATGTAGGGTGAGTATATTCATGAATTGAATGTCTCCCCCTAAATATATGCCTACATCAAGACAAAACATTATGAAAATGCATGCATGGGTACTAGATTTCACATAATGTTGTCAAGATCCAAGATACCAAGTTCACGCCTAAGTCAACAAAACCTTGCTTCATCCAATGGTTTGGTGAAAATATCTGCAAGTTGCAAATCTGTACCAACATGATCGATGTTAATATCACCCCTTTCCACATGATCTCTCAAGAAGTGATACCTAATATCAATGTGCTTGGTGCGGAGATGATCCTTGGGGTTCTCAGCAATATTGATGGCACTTTCATTATCACATAGGAGAGGCACATGCCTATAAGTGATACCATAATCCTTCAAGGTTTGTCTCATCCATAGTAATTGAGTTGCACAACTGCGGGCTGTAATGTATTCAGCTTCTTTGGTAGAGAGGGCAATACAGTTTTGTTTCTTCGAGGACCAACTTACCAAGGAGCGACCAAGAAATTGACATGCACCGGAGGTGGAGTTACAATCCACTTTGTCTCCAGCCCAATCCGCATCCGTATACCCAATGAGATCAAACTTAGCATCCTTGGGGTACCATAGACCCAACTTTGGGGTGTGAACAAGGTATCTAAGAATATGCTTAACCGCCTTATGATGACTTTCCCTAGGGGAAGCTTGAAATCTAGCACACATGCATACACTAAACATGATGTCTGGTCTAGATGCACAAAGATAAAGCAATGAACCAATCATAGAGCGGTATTTAGATGGGTCGAAAGGGATATCGTTGGTGTCTTCAGTGAGTACAATTTTGGTTGGCATGGGTGTCTTACATGGACTAGCATCAGTCATGCCGAACTTTTCTAGGATATCCTTGAGGTATTTTGCTTGAGACAAGAAAATTCCTTCTTGAAATTGTTGAATTTGAAATCCAAGAAAGAACTTCAAATCCGTATTGAGTGACATTTCAAAATTCTTGGTCATGGAGTCCGCAAACTTCTTGCACAAATGAATGTTAGGAGAACCAAAAATTATATCATCTACATAGATTTGGCATAAGATCAAATCACCCTTGTCCCTCTTAGTAAAAAGAGTGGGATCGATCACCCCTCTCACAAAGCCATCATCGAGTAAAAACTTCTTAAGATGATCATACCAAGCACGAGGTGCTTGTTTGAGGCCATACAGAGCCTTATGAAGTTTATACACATAGTCTTTGTGATCGGGATCAACGAACCCAGGTGGTTGTGACACATATACTTCTTCTTGTAGAGGACCGTTAAGGAAAGCACTCTTTACATCCATTTGATGCAATGTAAATCCATTGAAAGCAGCATAAGCAAGTAAGATGCGAATGGATTCAAGACGGGCAACGGGGGCAAAGGTCTCACCAAAGTCCAAACCTTCAACTTGTGAGTACCCTTGAGCCACTAACCTTGCCTTGTTGCGGATGATTATACCATTCTCATCTTGCTTGTTCTTGAAAATCCATTTTGTTCCAATGACATTGTGTTCCGTAGTTGGCCTCTTGACTAATGACCACACTTGGTTGCGTTCAAAACTGTTCAACTCTTCTTGCATAGCAACGAGCCAATCATTGTCCATCAATGCATCTTGTACCTTGAGAGGTTCAAAACTAGACACAAACAAGAAGTGAGCACAAAAGTTAGTCAATTGTTTACGAGTGACTCTACCTTCCGATATGCCGGTGAGAATTTTGTCAACATCAACACGACTGGCCACTCGAGGCATGATGGAGGTTAGAGTTTCTCGAGGTTCAACTTCATGTCCATCATCCATGTCCTCAACATATGGATCATTAATGTGTGGAGGAAGATCTTCTTGTTCATATTGCATTTGTTGAGGTTCATCATCAATGATTGGACATTCTTGTTCTTGCCCTTGATGATGATCTTCTTCTTGAAGATTATCATGAAGAGGAACTTGATCATCTTCTTGTACTTGGACTAAGGGCATCGGTTGAACAATAGGAGGTTGTGGTGGTAGGGGTGTTGAAGTAGTTTGATGATGTGTGATACTTCCATCTTCTTCTTCATCATCAAGAGGTTCTTGTTCCATTGGAAGAAGTGCACCAACACCCATGGTCAAGATATCTTGAGAGGAATCTTCTTCACCTACATCACTTAGATCAACTTGCTCCCCATGGGAGCCATTAAATTCATCAAACACCATGTCACAAGTTTCTACAACACATCCATTGGATTTGTTGTAGACTCTATAGGCGTGAGAGTTTGATCCATAGCCAACAAATATGCCCTCAATTGTTTTGGATTGAAATTTTCCTAACCATTCTCTTTTGTTGAGGATGAAACATTTGCACCCAAATACACGAAAGTACTTGACATTTGGCTTGTTCCCAGTTAGGAGCTCATATGGAGTCTTTTCCAATATAGTATGGAGGAAGAGCCGGTTTGATGCATGGCATGCAGTGTTAACAGCTTCAGCCCAAAAACTATGTGGTGACTTGTATTCATCCAACATGGACCTTGCCATGGTTCTTCCTTTCGGCTACACCATTTTGCTGAGGAGTGTACGGAGCTGAATATTGATGCTTAATCCCTTCATCACTAAGGAATTCTTCCAAGGTATAGTTTTTGAACTCAGAGCCATTGTGACTTCTTATTGCCAAGATCTCTTTGTCAAACTTGCGTTGTGCTTGCTTGGCAAAATCAATGAAGGTGATCTTCGTATCGTCCTTGGACTTGAGGAAAAACACCCATGTATATCTTGAGTAGTCATCGACAATGACAAGTCCATACTTTTTCCCACCAAGACTATCCCATGAAGGAGGCACGAACAGATCCAAATGAAGGAGCTCCAGGGGCCTTGAAGTAGACACAATGTTCTTGGGGGGTGCTTTGATTGATGTTGCTTCCCGGCTATGCATGCACTACGCACACAATCTTTCTCAAAAGATACATTGGTTAGCCCAAGGATGTAATTCCCCTTTAAGAGATCTTGAAGATTTCTCATGCCGACATGGCTAGCCGACGATGCCATAGCCACCCCTTGTCAGCCTTGGCCATTAGACAAGTTGCATGGAATGTGCTCCCTTTCGAGAAATCAACCGTGTAAAGGTTGCCATCCAAGTCTCCAACAAAGGCCACTTTGAGAGTATCTCTCTTAAAGACTTTCACATCCATTAGTCCAAAAAGTGTATCATAACCAACAGAAGCCAATTGGCGAACCGAAAGCAAATGGTATTTAAGGGATTGGACAAGCATGACATTTGCAAGAGACATGTCATTTGTGATAGCCACCTTCCCCAACCCAAGTACCTGTCCTTTTGATCCTCCACCAAACATAATGCTCATAAATGGTTGAATAGCTTCCATGAAATCGTAGAGCAATTTGCTATCTCCGGTCATATGATTGGTACATCCACTATCAATCACCCATTTTACTCCACCGGAGAAGGCAACCTACACACAATTATTACTTGGTTAGAGGCACCCATTTTGCAATGGGACCTCTCAAGTTAGTCACAAGGGTCTTAGGGACCCAAATAGCATAAAATCGGAAAGAATTTCGAGGACCAACAAATTTTGCATAAACTTCTCCATCCTTAGTCTTGCGAAGTACATAGGATGGAGGCATGAACTCTTTTGGCTTGTTGAGAGTGGGCATGCCCCTTGTGGCCTTCCCACTAACAACCTTACCTTTCTCCTTGTGCCCTTCTCGTACAAATGTTTCTTTTAGAGGGGTTGTGCACTTTTGAGAGGACGTCTTCTTCTTGCTTGTGCTTGGGTCAAACCCGAGTCCCTCTTTGGCAAACACTTCATTGTGTTGGCTCAACACCTCATTAAGGTTCTTTTGCCCTTGAGCACATGTCATGAGCCCTTTCTCGATTTGAGCCTTGAGAAAACGATTCTCCTCAAGAATAGATGCTAGATCACTACTAGGGTTAGTAGAACAAGCATCAACATTGATAATAGGAGACGAGTAAGCCTTAGTTAGAGTTTCAAGATAAGTAAGTTTGAGCGTCTCAAAACTCTTTGTAAGAAGGGTGAGCTCTTCTTCCTTAGTCTTGAGGGACACGAATAGAAGCTCACGATCCTTAGAGAGAGAAGCATGAGACTTCACAAGCTTACTTTTATCATTCATCAACTCTTCACAAGAGTCAATAGCCTTTTTCAAGGAGGCAAGATCTTTAGTATGAACATCAATATTTGCACCAATTTTTAAGCATAGTTCATCATTTCATGCTTCCTCATATTGGACTTTCCGCTCAAGGATTTCACATTTTTCCTTTTCCTCGGTGACGAGGGTTTCGAGTTCCTTAATGGTGATGGTGTGCTTACTCACCATCTCCATAAGCCTACAAACATAGTGAGCTTCTTTCCTTTGAGGGAGCACATGAACTTATTAAGTTTGGCAAGCATAGGATCATCTAGATCATCATCCTCATAACTATCCTCCGCATCAAGATACTCATCACTAGGAGTAGAAGGAGTCAAAAGAGGGGGATTTGATTGTGAAGTTACATTGACCTTGTCAGGAGAACTTTGGTCCTCTCCATCTTCTACCACGGCTTTTGCCATTAGGCACTTGTGAGTGTTTCCCTTGTAGTCTTTCATGTAGTTGTAGGTGACCACATCACCACTCTTGTTTACTAACCTCGAAGTGTTTTGAGAGTCTTGAGCAACTCCGGCAACACCAGTAACATCATCCGGATTGGATTCTTCTTGAGCAACCATTGCTTTCCCATCTCCCTTCTTGAGCTTGGAGTTCAAAGGATTTGGCAACTTCTTCTTGGGAAAGGTCTTGGGAAAACTTGGTTTATCCTCTCTCTTCTCATAAGGACACTCGTTGGAGAAGTGGTTGGTTTCTTCACAGTTGTAGCATTTTCTTACTTTCTTCTTTTGAAATCTTCCCTTGAATTTTCCTGCGCTAAACTTCTTAACAAAGAGAACCATGTCTTCATATGAAGGGCCCTCATCGGATTCAATCTCATCACCATCTTCTTCATCATCATCTTCTTCTTCCTCTTCACTTTCCTCATCTTCACAACATGCTTGGCCTTCAATGCAAGATTGATCTTTGATGATGGGGTACCATGCATGGCTAGATGTTTTGTGGCATTAGCCTTTGACTCTTCAAATAGTAGGAAGGTGGATATGATGTCATCTGTAGTCATTTCCTTGAAGGCATGGTGTTGTCTTATGTCCCACACCATTTGATGGTGATATAGGGCAAGAGCATGAAGCAACTTATCCACAAGAAACCGCTTAGTCATGTTGAATCCATCTTGTGTCTTGTCACACTCACACAACTCAATATCGGCAGTGAGGGTCATGAGACGCTCAAGTAGTTGATTGGGGGTTTCACCTTTCTCCACACAAAAGTTATGCAATTTCCCCTTAGCAATTTCATATTGAGCACTCTGGAGGGTAGATGTGCCAGTCTTGGATCTTATAATACTTTCCCATAGTTCCTTGGCACTTGTGATGTGTATGAACGGTATCCTTTGCTTGTCATCCATACTTCTCCTTATACACATGATTGAAGTGTCATTGAGACTCTTGTCATAGATTTCTCTTGGTGTAGGGTTCTTTGGATCAACCACATGATAACCATACTCCATGATCTCCAGCATCTCATCGTTTCCATGTCGAAGATGATCCTGCATAGAAACTCTCCACAAGGCAAAATCGGAAGTGGCAGTAAGTAAAGGAGGTTTGCCTTGAGGATTATATCTCGGTTTCTCAACCTGGGGTCTTGCATAAAGCCAAGGAACACCAGGGTGAACATTGCTAGGAGGTTGTTGACCAAGTGACGGAGCAGTCACAGTTGGCCTCGAGGTCGCACCACCCGAAAGTGGTGCAAGCACCGTGGACAACGTGGATAATCTCATTTGGACCAAGGCCTCAAGAGAAGCATCATGCTCCTCCTTTTGCTTAGCAAGGGCCCATTCTAGATCTTCAGAAATAAAGGACTTGACTTCAGAAGAAGCCTCGCCTTTATCCTTCGGATCTACAACAAGGGGAGTCCCATCGGGGTTCATCTCGCTCTAGGGCAGTTAAGCCACAAGAATAGAGCACGAGGCTCTGATACCAATTGAAAAGGATCAAGATGGACCTAGAGGGGGGGTGAATAGGTACAATTACAAATTTTAATTGTTACTAAGCAATTTTAGGCAATAATGCGGAATATGAGAGTGAGCCTAACAATTGCAAGAGTAGTACTAAGTGCTAAGCAAGTAACACGAGTATGAAAAGAAGCAAGCACAATATGATATAAGTAAGTGCTAAGCGACAAGTAACCACAAGTAGGGAGTTAGGGTTAGGAATAACCGCAACTCCGGGAGACGAGGATGTATGTCGATGTTCACTTCCTTGGAGGGAAGCTACGTCACCGTTAGAGAGGTGGATGTTACCACGAAGGCACACCAACGCCATGAAGGCTCACCCTATTCTCCCTTTGAGACAACACCACGAAGGCGTTTCTCAACCACTAGTGGTAGACCTTGGGGTGGTCTCCAAACCCTCACAAACTTTTCTGGGGGTAATCACAAAGGTCGATTCCTCTCCGAAAGACTCCTACCACTTAGGAGTCTCCAACCTCCAAGAGTAACAAGAATGATGGGGAAAAGCTCAAGACTTGCTCAAATCACACATTCCTTTGGTCCAAAGAAGGGGAAGGAGAGGATCTATCACTTGATTGGAGAACTTCTCTCAAATGTTCCTAAATCCCTTGGGGATCTAGGATTTGGTGTAGAGGATTGAGAGAGAGAGAGTGAAAAGTGTTCTTGGCAAGCTCAAAGTGAAAAGCAACCTTATCCCGTGGAAGGGAGAAGCCTATATATAGTGGGTGTGGAAAAAGTGACCGTTTGAGCCACTTAAGTGCACAGGATGCTTTGGACGTCCGGACAACCCCGGACGTCTGGTGGCACAAGTATGTCCGGACGTCCGACAGTTAGCGATCGTCCGGCCGCTGGGAACAAATAAGCCACAAATCTGTGCACAGCACACGGACGTCCGAGACGTGTCGGTCGTCCAGAGCCTGGACGTCTGGAGAGGCCCGGAAATCCGTAAATATGGTTCTGTGGTGGAAATACCGGATGTCCGAGACGTGTCGGCCGTCCGGAGGTCGGACATTCGGAGTGTTTCGGAAATCCATAAATAACTTTCTGTAAGGGGAACACCGGACAACCAGAGAGAGCCGGACATGCGGACAGCTGAGAGGGACCGGACGTCCGTAGAGTACCGGACGACCGGTGAGAAAAACAGGAGTTGAGGGATTTGAGCAAGTCTTTCACTAGATCCAATGATCCCCTCATAATAGTGTGGGATCCCTATACTCAAGAACAAAACGTAAACAAAGCCAAGGCTAATGTCTTGTATCTCCAATCTTGAGTTATATGCATTTGTCCCTAGTCATGATCCACACACGGCCTTTGAGACATAATCCTGAGATATACTTGATAAACATGATTAGTCCCAACATACATGTTGTCATCAACATCAAAATACGATTAAGGGCATGATTGCACTTTCAGGGTGGACCGGTGCTTGGGTACTGCCCTTACTTGGACAAGCATCCCACTTATGATTAACCCCTATTGCAAGCATCCGCAACTACCAAAGAAGTATTAAGGTAAACCTAACCACAGCATTAGACATATGGATTCAAATCAGCCCCTTACGAAGCAACGCATAAACTAGGGTTTAAGCTTCTGTCACTCTAGCAACCCATCATCTACTTATTACTTCCCAATGCCTTCCTCTAGGCCCAAATAATGGTGAAGTGTCATGTAGTCGACGTTCACAGAACACCACTAGAGGAGAAACAACATACATCTCATCAAAATATCGAACGAATACCAAATTCACATGACTACTAATAGCAAGACTTCTCACATGTCCTCAGGAACAAAAGTAACTACTCACAAAGCATATTCATGTTCATAATTAGAGGAGTATTAATATGCATTAAGGATCTGAACATATGATCTTCCACCAAGTAAACCAGTTAGCATCAACTACAAGGAGTAATCAACACTACTAGCAACCCACAGGTACCAATTTGTGGTTTTGATACAAGATTGGATACAAGAGATGAAGTAGGGTTTTGAGAGGAGATGGTGCTGGTGAAGATGTTGATGGAGATTGACCCCCTCCCGATGAGAGGATCGTTGGTGATGATGATGGTGATGATTTCTCCCTCCCAGATGGAAGTTTCCCCGGCAAAACACCTCCGTCAAAGCCCTAGATTGGTTCCGCCAAGGTTCTGCCTCGTGGCGGCGGAGTTTCGTCCCGTAAGCTTGCTTATGATTTTTTCAGGGTAAAAGCCTTCATATAGCAGAAGATGGGCACCGGAGGACCACCAGGGGGGCCCAGGAGACAGGGGCGCGCCCAGTAGGGGTGGGCGCGCCCCCACCCTCCTGGCTAGGGTGTGGGCCCCCTCTTGTGTTTTCTTTGCTCAATAATTCTTATTAATTCCAAAAATGACTTCCGTGGAGTTTCAGGATTTTTGGAGCTGTGCAGAATAGGTTTCCAATATTTGCTCCTTTTCCAGCCAGAATTCTAGCTGCCGGCATTCCCCCTCTTCATGGTAAACCTTGTAAAATAAGAGACAATAGCCATAAGTATTGAGATATAATGTTGTGACGCCCGGGTAATTAAGCTACACTGAGCCTCTGCTAATGATGCCACGTCACCTCGTTTACTGTTGCTAATCTCGCGACGGTTCGAAACTTTTTAAATTAAAAATTTAAATATTGTCAAACATCAAAAATTTTCAAACATCAAAACAAAAATGTTCGGTTAGTGCCAAATATTACATAGGTAATTATAATAAAGAAAACACAAATTTATAAAATACTTATGTGCCCTAAGTTGAATTAAAACAATAAAAGTAAATAAATAAAAGAAAAGAAAAAAACAAAAGAGAGAAAGAGAAGCCCCCCCCCCCTCCTGGACCGCGGCCCAGCTGGCCACCAGGCCGGCCAGGCCGGCCCACCCCGGTCCCCCCCCATAACCCCCTGGGCGACCGAACCCTAGCCCGACACCCCCCACTTCCCCCACGATCCCCTTCTCCTCTCCCCACCGATCTGGATCGGGATCGGCCCCGATCCCGTCGACCCCGACCACCTCGCCTCGCCGCCGAACGCCGCCTCCTCGCCCTCCTCCTCGCCGGTCTTCCCCGACCGCCCCCAAGCCCATTGCCCGTGCCCTACATCTACCCCCCGTGAGCACCTCCCCTTCCCTCCCCGCTTCCCCGTGCGGCTCCCCTGCCGCGGCCGCCGCGCCTTTCCCCCCCTGGTCGCCTCAGCCACGTGCACCGGCACCGCCGATCGTGCCCTCGACCCCCCTCCTCCCCTTCCCTCGGCGTCGCTCGCCCGTGGCCACCACGCCCGGGGCGCACTCGAACCGCGGTCGCCGCACCCCCCCCCCCCCCCCGTCTGTCCCGGCCGCATCCCGCGCCATCGGGCGCGCGCTCGCACTGGCCACGCCCCGCGCGTCCCTGGTGGTGCTACTCGCCGAGGCCATCGGCCTGAGAGGCCATGACCTCGCCCACCGCCTGCCGTTGCTCGTCGACCGGTGTCCACGGCTACCGGACCGCGCCGGCGGAACCCCCTTGCTCCCTGACCTGCCCCCTCGCCGACTCCACCCGAGCGCCCCGCCGTCGCGCCCTGCTGCTTCCCCCCCCCCTCGGCATTTCCCCTCCGGTGGCCGCCCGGCCATGCCCCGGACCTCCTCGCCGCCAATTTGGGGCGAACGCCCAGTCGGGCGCCGCAACGCCCGACCCGCAAGCCCCCCCCCCCCCCCCCGAGCCACTGACCTTGGGGCCCCACCCCAGAACGTTTTTTTTAAAGGAAAAGAAAAAGGAATTAAAACAAATAAATATATTAAATAAATAAATAAACAATAACTAAAATAATTAAAATATTAATTAATTAAGTAATTAAGTTAATTAATCCTGATTAGATTAACCTAATCACTAACTAAATTAACTAATTTGTAATTAAACTAAACAGAGAATGACAGATGGGTCCCACTGGACCCACACGTCAGGTTGACCAGGTCAATGGTCAACATTGACTGCTGACATCACCCTGATGTCATGCTGATGTCAGCATTTACTATTCTGGATAATGTTGGATTAAATAATTAATTAAATTCCAGAAATTAATAAAATATTTAGAAAATTATATCTTTTAATCAGTAACTCGGATTAAAATATTTTCAACATGAAAGTTACTCAGAACGACGAGACGAATCCGGATGCGCGGTCCGTTCGTCCGCCACACACCCCTAACCTATCGAGCCCACAACTTTCCCCCTTCGGCTCCTCTGCCCGAAAACACGAAACACCGGGAATACTTTCCCGGGGGTTTTCCCCCCTTCACCGGTATCACCTACTACCGCGTTAGGGCACACCGAACACCGCGTATTGCCTTGATATATTTTGTGGTGCTTTGTTTGCTCTGTATTCATTATTTCTTCCCCCTCTTCTCTCCGGTAGACTACAAGACCGACGCTGCTGCTGACCAGTTCGACTACGGAGTTGACGACCCCTCTCTCTTGCCAGAGCAACCAGGCAAGCCCCCCCTTTGATCACCAGATATCGCCTACTCTTCTCTATACTGCTTGCATTAGAGTAGTGTAGCATGTTACTGCTTTCCGTTAATCCTATTCTGATGCATAGCCTGTCATTGCTGCTACAATCATTGATACCTTACCCGCAATCCTAAATGCTTAGTATAGGATGCTAGTGTTCCATCAGTGACCCTACACTCTTGTCTGTCTGCCATGCTATACTACTGGGCTGTGATCACTTCGGGAGGTGATCACGGGCATATACTATATACTTTACAATGTTACATTACTGGTGATACTGTTTGGAGATGGGGGCTGAAGGGGCAGGTGGCTCCATCCAGGTAGTGGTGGGCCTGAGTTCCCGACGGCCCCCGACTGTTACTTTGTGGCGGAGCGACAGGGCAGGTTGAGACCACCTAGGAGACAGGTGGGCCTGGCCTTATTCGGCATTCGCGGATACTTAACATGCTTAACGAGATCTTGGTATTTGATCTGAGTCTGGCTACTGGCCTATACGCACTAACCATCTACGCGGGAGTAGTTATGGGTATCCCGGCGTCGTGGTATCAGCCGAAGCACTTCAGACGTCAGCGACGGAGCGGCGCGCGCCGGATTGGAACGTAAGCCTGCTCTTGTATTAAGGGGGCTAGTTCTGCTTCCGGCCGCCCACGCAACGTGCAGGTGTGCTAAGGGCGATGGGCCCAGACCCCTGTGCGCTTAGGTTTAGACCGGCGTGTTGGCCTCTCTGTTTTGCCTAGGTGGGGCTGCGACGTGTTGATCTTCCGAGGCCGGGCATGACCCAGGAAAGTGTGTCCGGCCAAATGGGATCGAGCGTGTTGGGCTATGTGGTGCACCCCTGCAGGGAAGTTAATCTATTCGAATAGCCGTGATCTTCGGTAACAGGACGACTTGGAGTTGTACCTTGACCTTATGACAACTAGAACCGGATACTTAATAAAACACACCCTTCCAAGTTCCACAGACAACTCGGTGATCGCTTTTCTACAGGGCGACGAGGAGAGGATCGCCGGGTAGGTTTACGCTATGTGATGCTACTTGGAGATGCTATTTGGAGATGCTACTTGGAGATGCTACTTGGAGAACTTCAATCTACCCTCTTCTACATGCTGTAAGGCGGAGGCTGCCAGAAGCGTAGTCTTCGACAGGATTAGCTATCCCCTCTTATTCTGGCATTCTGCAGTTCAGTCCACTGATATGGCCTCCTTACACATATACCCATGCATATGTAGTGTAGCTCCTTGCTTGCGAGTACTTTGGATGAGTACTCACGGTTGCTTTTCTCCCTCTTTTCCCCCTTTCCCTTCTACCTGGTTGTCGCAACCAGATGCTGGAGCCCTGGAGCCAGACGCCACCATCGATGACGACCCCCTACTACACCGGAGGTGCCTACTACTACGTGCAGCCCGCTGACGACGACCAGGAGTAGTTAGGAGGATCCCAGGCAGGAGGCCTGCGCCTCTTTCGATCTGTATCCCAGTTTGTGCTAGCCTTCTTAAGGCAAACTTGTTTAACTTATGTCTGTACTCAGATATTGTTGCTTCCGCTGACTCGTCTATGATCAAGCACTTGTATTCGAGCCCTCGAGGCCCCTGGCTTGTATTATGATGCTTGTATGACTTATTTTATTTGTAGAGTTGTGTTGTGATATCTTCTCGTGAGTCCCTGATCTTGATCGTACACATTTGCGTGCATGATTAGTGTACGATTGAATCGGGGGCGTCACAAACGTGTAATAACAGCCCATAATGCAATAAATATTGATATAAAAGCATGATGCAAAATGGACATATCAGTATGTTGTCATAAGGTTGGACCGATAAAGATCTTCGTAGAACATGTAGGAGCCAATATGGGCATCCAGGTTCCACTATTGGTTATTTACCGGAGATGTGTCTCGGTCATGTCTACATAGTTCTCGAACCCATAGGGTCCGCACGCTTAACGTACGTTGATGATATAATGTTATATGTGTTATATGATTTGGTGACCGAATGTTGTTCGGAGTCCCGGATGAGATCACAGGCATGATGAGGAGCTCCGGAATGGTCCGGAGGAAAAGATTGATATATAGGACGATGATATTAGGATACCGGAAGAGTTCCGGAGTGCACGAGGTAGTCATCGGGTCACGGGAAGGGGTTCCGGAAACCTCTGATAGGTGTATGGGCCTAATGGGCCAAGGGGGGACAGACCAGCCCACAAGTGGGTTGGCGCGCCACTCTCTCTGGTCGTTCGGCCCTAGGGAAGGAAAGGGGGGTGGGCTAGCCCCTCCTGCCTTCCCCTCCACATGGAAGAAAGGAAAGGGGGGGCGCCACCCTCCCCTGCCTTTCCCCAGTCATCTAGAAAGGAAAGGAGGCGGCTTGGGGAGGACCTTATACATCTTCAACGTATCTATAATTTTTTGTTTTTACATCCTATTATATTATCTGTTTTGGATGTTTTATATGCATTAATATGCTATTTTATATTTTTTTTGGGACTAACCTATTAACCTAGAGCCTAGTGCAAGTTTCTATTTTCCCCTTGTTTTTGAGTTTTACACAAAAGGAATATCAAACGGAGTCCAAATGGAATAAAACTTTCATGATGATTTTTCTTGGTACAGAAGACACCCGTAGGACTTGGAGATGAAGTCAGAAGACCCTCGAGGCGGCCACAAGCCCTAGGGCTGGGGCGCGCCCCTAGGCTTGTGGGCCCCTCTAAGGTCTCCTAACCCTAAACCTTGGCCTATAAATTCTCAAATATTCCCCCAACATCAGAAGCATCCACGAAAATACTTTTCCGGCACCGCAAGCCTCTGTTCCCATGAGATCCCATCTTGGGGCCTTTTTCGACATCCAGTCGGAGGGGGATTCGATCACGAAGGGCATCTACATCAACTCTATTGCCCTACCGATCAAGCGTGAGTAGTTTACCTCAAACCTATGGGTCCATAGCTAGTATCTAGATGGCTTCTTCTCTCTCTATGATCTTCAATACCATGTTCTCCTCGATGTTCTTAGAGTTCTATCCGATGTAATTTCTTTTGCGGTGTGTTTGTCGAGGTTTGATGAATTGTGCATTTATGATCAGATTATGTATGAATATTATTTGAATCTTCTCTGAATTCTTATATGCATGATTTGGTATCTTTGTAATTCTCTTCTAATTATTAGTTTTATTTGGCCAACTAGATTGATTCTTCTTGCAATGAGAGAGGTGCTTAGTTTTGGGTTCAATCTTGCGGTGTCCTCACCCAGTGACAAAGTAGGGGTAGCGAGGCACGTATTGTATTGTTGCCATCAAGGGTAAAAAGATAGGGTTTATATCATATTCCTTGAGTTTATCCCTCTACATCATGTCATCATACATAAAGCGTTACTCCGTTCTTATGAACTTAATACTCTAGATGCATGCTGGATAGCGGTCGATCTGTGGAGTAATAGTAGTAGATGCAGAATCGTTTCGGTCTATTTGACACAGACATGATGCCTATATTCATAATCATTGCCTTGGATATTGTCATAACTTTGTGCTTTTTTATCAATTGCTCGACAGTAATTTGTTCACCCACTGTATGTTTTCTTTCAAGAGAGAAGCCTCTAGTGAAACCTATGGCCCCGGGATCTATTTACCATCATATATTTTATTATCTATAAAACCAAAAATCCAAAAATATCTCACCGCAATTTATTTACTTTTATTTTGTTTTACATTTTTAGTAATCTTTTATATCTATATCTATCAGATCTCATCCTTGCAAGTGCCCGTGAAGGGATTGACAACCCATTTATCGTGTTAGGTGCAAGTGTTTGATATTTTGTGCAGGTGCATAGATTGGGGACTTGTTCGTACCTCCTACTGGATTGATACCTTGGTTCTCAAACTGAGGGAAATACTTATCTCTACTTTCCTGCATTACCCTTTCCTCTTCAAGGGAAATTTTTTGTTTTCCATGCAATGTTTCCCAATAGTGGCATCTGAGCTAGGTCTATACGTAGATGGTATGCACGAGTAGAACACAAAGAGTTGTGGGCGGTGATAGTCATACTGCTTACCACCAACATCTTATTTTGATTCGACGGTATTGTGGTATGAAGCGGCCCGGACCAACCTTACATGTCCACGCACATGAGACCGGTTCCACCGACTGACATGCAACTAGTTTTGCATAAATGTGGCTGGCGGGTGTCTATTTCTCCTACTTTAGTTGAATCAAATTTGACTATGGCCGGTCCTTAAAGAAGGTTAAAACAACAAACTTGATGGATCACCGTTGTGGTTTTTGCATAGGAAGAACGGTTCTTGCTAGAAGCCCGTAGCGGCCACGTAAAACTTGCAACAACAAAGTAGAGGACATCTAACTTGTTTTTGCAGGGCATGTTGTGATGTGATATGGTCAAGCGTGATGTGATATATGTTGATGTATGATATGATCATGTTTTGTAATATCGACAACCGGTAGGAGCCTTAGGGTTGTCTCTTTATTGTATGAAGTGCAAACGCCATGCAATTGCTTTACTTTATCGCTATGCATTAGCAATAGTTGTAGAAGCAATAGTTGGCGAGACGACCCTGACGCAACGATGGAGATCAAGGTGTCGAGCCGGTGACAATGGAGATCATGATGATGCTTTGGAGATGGAGATCAAAAGCACAAGATGATGATGGCCATATCATGTCACATATTTTCATTGCATGTGATGTTTATCTTTTATGAATCTTATTTTGCTTAGAATGGCAGTAGCATTATAAGATGACCACTTCACTAAATTTCAAGATAAAAGTGTTCTCCCCGAGTATGCACCGTTGCCAAAGTTCATTGTTTCGAAGCACCTCGTGATGATCAGGTGTGATAGACTCTACATTCACATATAATGGGTGAAAGACGGTTTTGCACATGCAGAATACTTGGGTTAAACTTGACGAGCCTAGCATGTACAGACATGGTCTCGGAACACTCGAGTCCGAAAGGTAGAACATGAGTCATATAGTAGATATGATCAACATAGAGATGTTCACCATTGATGACTACCCCATCTCATGTGATGATCGGACATGGGTTAGTTGATTTGGATCATGTAGCACTTAGATAACTTGAGGGATGTTTATTTAAGTGAGAGTTCATTAGTAATTTAATTAACTGAACTTAATTTTATCATGAACTTAGTCTTATAGTTTTGCATATCTATGTTGTAGATCAATGGCCCGAGCTACCGTTCCCCTGAATTTTAATACGTTCCTAGAGAAAGCTAAGTTGAAAGATGATGGTAGCAACTACACGGACTGGGTCCATAACTTGAGGATTATCCTCATTGCTACATAGTAGAATTATGTCTGTGATGCACTGCTAGGCGATAGACCTGCTGCAGGAGCTACTGCAGATGTTATGAACGTCAGGCAGGCTCAATCTAATGACTACTACATAGTTCAGTGTGCCATTCTTTACGGCTTAGAACCGGGACTTCAAAGATATTTTGAACGTCATGGAGCATATGAAATGTTCCAAGAGTTGAAGTTAATATTTCAAGCAAATGCCTAGGTTCAGAGATATGAAGTCTCTAACAAGTTCTATAGCTGCAAGATGGAGAAAAATAGTTCTATCAGTGAACACATACTCAAAATGTCTGGGTATAATAACCACTTGACTCAGCTGGGAGTTGATCTTCCAGTTGATAGTGTTATTCACAAAGTTCTTCAATCACTGCCACCAAGCTACAAAGGCTTCGTGATGAACTATAATATGGAAGGGATGAATAAAATGATTCCCGAGCTCTTCGCAATGCTTAAGGCTACAAAGGTAGAAATCAAGAAGGAGCATCAAGTGTTGATGGTTAACAAGACCACTAGTTTCAAGAAAAAGGGCAAGGGAAAGAAAGGGAACTTCAAGAAGAATGGCAAGCAAGTTGCCACTCCCACGAAGAAGCCCAAAGCTAGACCCAAGCCTGAAACTGAGTGCTTCTACTACAATGGGAATGGTCACTGGAAGCGGAACTGCCCCAAATACTTGGCAGATAAGAAGGATGAAAAAGTGAACAAAGGTATATTATATATACATGTTATCGATGTGTACCTTACTAATGCTCGCAGTAGCGCCTGGGTATTTGATACTAGTTCGGTTGCTCATATTTGTAATTTGAAACAGGAGCTGCGTAATAAATGAATATTGGCTAGGGACGAGGTGACGATGCACGTTGGGAATGGTTCCAAGGTCGATGTGATCGCTGTCGGCACTCTACCTCTATATCTACCTTCCGAATTAGTTTTAGACCTCAATAATTATTATTTGGTGCCCCTTTGAGCATGAACATTATATCTGGATCTTGTTTATTGTGACACGGTTATTCATTTAAATCAGAGAATAATGGTTGTTCTATTTATACGAGTAATATCTTTTATGGTCATGCACCCTTGATGAATGGTCTATTCTTGTTGAATCTCGATCGTAGTGACACACAAATATTCTTAATATTGATACCAAAAGATGCAAAGTTGATATTGATAGTGCAACATACTTGTGGCACTACCGTTTAGGTCATATCAGTGTAAAGCGCATGAAGAAACTCCATGCAGATGGACTTTTGGAATCACTTGATTATGAATCATTTGATACTTGCGAACCATGCCTCATGGGCAAGATGACTAAAACTCTGTTCTCCAGAACAATGGAGCGAGCTAATGACTTATTGGAAATAATTCATATCGATGTATGCGGTCCGATGAGTGTTGAAGCACATGGCGGGTATCGTTATTTCCCGATCTTCACAGATGATTTGAGTAGGTATGGGTATATCTACTTGATGGAACACAAGTATGAAACATTTGAAAAGTTCAAAGAATTTCAGAGTGAAGTGGAGAATCGTCGTAACAAGAAAATAAAGTTTCTACGATTTGATCGCGGAGGCGAATATTTGAGTTACGAGTTTGGCCTTCATTTAAAACATTATGGAATTGTTTCACAACTCACGCCACCTGGAACACCACAGCGTAATTGTGTGTCCGAACATCATAACCATACTTTATTAGATATGGTGCATTCTATGATGTCTCTTACCGATTTACCACTACATTAGAGACAACTGCATTCACGTTAAATAGGGCACCGTCTAAATCCGTTGAGACGACATCGTATGAACTACGGTTTGGCAAGAAACCTAAGTTGTCGTTTCTTAAAGTTTGGGGATGCGATGCTTATGTCAAAAGGCTTTAGCCTGATAAGCTCGAACCAAAATCAGAGAAGTGCGTCTTCATAGGATACCTTAAAGAAACTATTGGGTACACGTTCTACCACAGATACAAAGGCAAGATCTTTGTTGCTAAGAATGTGTCCTTTCTAGAGAAAGAGTTTCTCTCAAAAGAAGTGAGTGGGAGGAAAGTAGAACTTGATGAGGTAATTGTACCTTCTCTCGAATTGGAAAGTAGCACATCATAGAAAACCATTCCCGTGATGCCTACACCAACTAGAGAGGAAGAAAATGATAATGATCATGAAACTTCAGATCAAGTTAATATTGAACCTCATAGGTCGACCAGAGCACGATCCGCACCAGAGTGGTACGATAATCCTGTCCTGGAAGTTATGTTATTAGACCATGGCGAACCTACGCTATGAAGAAGCTATCATGAGCCCAGATTCCAATAAATGGCTTGAGGCCATGAAATCTGAGATAGGATCCATGTATGAGAACAAAGTATGGTCTTTGGTGGACTTGCCCGATGATCGGCAAGCCATAGAAAATAAATGGATCTTCAAGAAGAAGACTGGTGCTGATGGTAATGTTACTATCTACAAAGCTCGACTTGTCTCCAAAGGTTTTTGACAAGTTCAAGGAGTTGACTATGATGAGAATTTCTCACCCGTAGCGATGCTTAAGCCTGTCCGAATCATGTTAGCGATTGCCGCATTTTATGATTATGAAATCTGGCAAATGGACGTCAAAACTGCATTCCTTAATGGATTTCTTCAAGAAGAGTTGTATATGATGCAACCAAAAGGTTTTGTTGATCCTAAAGGTGCTGACAAAGTGTGCAAGCTCCAACGATCCATCTATGGACTGGTGCAAGCATCTCGGAGTTGGAATATACACTTTGATGAGGTGATCAAAGCATATGGTTTTATACAGACTTACGGTGAAGCCTGTATTTACAAGAAAGTGGTGGGAGCTCTGTAGCATTTCTGATATTATATGTGGATGACATATTGTTGATTGAAATTGATATAGAATTTCTGGATAGCATAAAAGGATATTTGAATAAGAATTTTTCAATGAAAGACCTCAGTGAAACTGCTTATATATTGGGCATCAAGATCTATAGGGATAAATCGAGACACTTAATAGGACTTCCACAAAGCACATACCTTGACAAAGTTTTGAAGAAGTTCAAAATGGATCAGTCAAAGGAAGGGTTCTTGCCTGTGTTACAATGTGTGAAGTTGAACGAGACTCAAAGCCCGACCACTACAGAAGATAGAGAGAAAATGAAATTCATTCCCTATGCCTCAGCCATAGGTTCTATCATGTATGTTATGTTGTGTACCAAACCTGATGTGTGCCTTGCTATAGTTTGACATGGAGGTACCAAAGTAATCCAGGAGTGGATCACTGGAAAATGGTCAAGAACATCCTAAAGTACCTGAAAAGGACCAAGGATATGTTTCTCGTTTATGGAGGTGACGAAGAGCTCATCATAAAGGGTTACATCGATGCTAGCTTTGACACTGATCCAGATGACTCTAAGTCACAAACCGGATACGTTTTTATATTGAATGGTGGAGCTGTCAGTTGGTGAAATTCCAAGCAGAGCGTCGTGGCGAGATCTACGTGTGAAGCGGAGTACATAGCTGCTTCGGAAGCAGCGCATGAAGGAGTTCATATCCAATCTGGGTGTAATACATAGTGCATTGGGTCCAATGACAATCTTTTGTGGCAACACTGGAGCAATAGCCTTAAAGAAGGAATCCAGGTTTCACAAGAGAACCAAACACAACAAGAGACGCTTCGACTCCATTCGTGAAAAGGTTAAGGATGGAGACATAGAAATTTGCAAAATACATACAGATCTGAATGTAGCAGGCCCATTGACTAAGCCTCTTCCACGAGCAAAACATGATCAGCACCAAGACTCCATGGGTGTTAGATTCATTACAATATAATCTAGATTATTGACTCTAGTGCAAGTGGGAGACTGAAGGAAATATGCCCTGAGGCAATAATAAAGTTGTTATTTTATATTTCCTTATTCATGATAAAGGTTTATTATTCATGCTAGAATTGTATTGATCGAAAACTTAAATACATGTGTGAATACATAAACAAATACCATGTCCCCAGTAAGCCTCTACTAGACTAGCTCGTTGATCAAAGATGGTTAAGGTTTCCTAAACATAGACATGTGTTGTCATTTGATAACGGGATCACATCATTAGAAGAATGATGTGATGGACAAGACCCATCGGTTGGCTTAGCATATTGATCGCTCATTGTATTGGTATTGCTTTCTTAATGACAAATACATATTCCTTCGACTATGAGATTATGCAACTCCCGGCTACAGGAGGAATACCTTATGTGCTATCAAACATCACAACATAACTGGGTGATCATAAATATGCTCTATAGGTATCTCCGAAGGTGTTTGTTGAGTTAGCATAGATCGAGATTAGGATTTGTCACTCCGAGTATCGGAGAGGTATCTCTGGGCCCTCTTGGTAATACACATCATAAGAAGCTGAAAGCAAAAGTGCTCCCTAGGTGGTTTTGGTAATTAATGTCAACATATCTCTTGTTGGACTAACACTTTTATCTAGTATGTTTCAGATAAGTTCAAAAATGGAGTGGCATGGACTAAAGGATGTGGGAACTCCTTCAAGATGCTAAGGACAAAGGATTGGCTAAAGCTTCAAGCTCAAGACTCTTCATTTTACATTTTAGTGATCCAAGATCACATTGAGTCTATAGGAAAAGCCAATACTATCAAGGAGGGATGAGGTGTTGCTTAATGAGCCTCTTGCTTCATGTGCTTAGTGATATGCTCCAAAAACCCTCAACCACTTTCTCACATCCATATATGTCCTAAACCTAAAGTCAAACTCAGCCCCACTGATTCTTTCTATCCAGCGCCACCGAGTTTTGATGTCTTAGCCACTGCCACAAACTCTAGGCAAATCGGTCTCACCGATAGGGATCTCGGTCCCACCGAGATGGGATTGTAATCTCTCTGTGTATGTCCATTATCAAAATTGGTCTCACCGAGTTTGAGCAATCGGTACTACCGAGATTACAATGCAAACTCGCTGGTTAACTTATTACCAAAATCGGTCCCACCAAGTTTGATAATCGGTCAAACCGAGTTTGCCTGACCAACTCTATGGAAAGCTTATTACCAAAGTCGGTCCCACCAAGTTTGTGTAATCGGTCTTACCGAGATTACGTTATGCCCTAACCCTAATCGAATCGGTCCCACCGAGTTGCATTTCAGTTCCACCGAAAATCACTAACGATCACTAGGTTTACTAAATCGGTCCGACCGAGTT
This sequence comes from Triticum aestivum, assembly GCF_018294505.1. Taxonomy (NCBI): domain Eukaryota; kingdom Viridiplantae; phylum Streptophyta; class Magnoliopsida; order Poales; family Poaceae; genus Triticum; species Triticum aestivum. The sequence goes on from NC_057801.1 coordinate 518,547,685, forward strand.
CAACAATTCGGTCCCACCGAGTTTGGTAAATTGCGTGTAACGGTTAGATTTTGTGTGGAGGCTATATATACCCCTCCACCTCCTCTTCATTTGTGAAGAGAGCCATCAGACTAAACCTACACTTCCAGCATCCTATTTCTGAGAGAGAACTACCTACTCATGTGTTGAGGCCAAGATATTCCATTGCTACCATATGAATCTTGATCTCTAGCCTTCCCAAGTTGCTTTCCACTCAAACCCTCTTTCCACCAGATCCAAATCCTATGAGAGAGAGTTGAGTGTTGGGGAGACTATCATTTGAAGCACAAGAGCAAGGAGTTCATCATCAACGCACCATTTGTTACTTCTTGGAGAGTGGTGTCTCCTACATTGGCTAGGTGTCACTTGGGAGCCTCCGACAAAGATTGTGGAGTTGAACCAAGGAGTTTGTAAGGGCAAGGAGATCGCCTACTTCGTGAAGATCTACCGCTAGTGAGGCAAGTCCTTCGTGGGCGACGGCCATGGTGGGATAGACAAGGTTGCTTCTTCGTGGACCCTTCGTGGGTGGAGCCCTCCGTGGACTCGCGCAGCCGTTACCCTTCGTGGGTTGAAGTCTCCATCAACGTGGATGTACGATAGCACCACCTATCGGAACCACGCCAAAAACATCTGTGTCTCAAATTGCATTTGAATCCTCCAATCCCTTCCCTTTACATTCTTGCAAGTTGCATGCTTTACTTTCCGCTGCTCATATACTCTTTGCATGCTTGCTTGCTATATGTAGTGAATGTTAAACTTGTGCCTAAACTCCACTCAAACATTAAAGAAACTTAAAAACTGCAACTTTGGTACTTAGTGTCTAATCACCCCCCCCCCTCTAGACACCTCTTCTCAAGGTCCTACAAGTGGTATCAGAGCATTGGTCTCCATTGCTTTGGTTTAATCGCCATTGGAGGAAGATGGATGAGTCTACTTTGGGGAGTCTTAGACATAGAGTGCCTATTCTTGATGGAGAGTACTTTCATGAGTGGAAAAATGAGATGCTTGTAATTTTCAATCAATATCATTTGAACAAGTACATTGCTAGTCCTTGTGCACCTTGTGTTGATCCTATGCATCCTACCCTTGATGAGTCTATTGACATGATTAGAAATGTTAGAAATGTTAATCTTATCACTAGAGGCTTGCCTGGAAACTTGATTATAAAACTGCCTACTCTTGAGTGTGCCTACACTATATGGAAATTTCTTGAGGAACGATTTCCTGATTATTCTTTGAAAAATCTTGATGAAATTCTTCATAAGTCTATTGCCTTGAGTAAGATGAATTCTAGTGATCCTATGTTTGGTGATCGTCTTTTTGAGCTTACAAACCTTATGCGTGCCAAAGGAAATGTTGGTATTATTAGTGATATTATTTCCGAAGCTATAAAAATTCATAAGCAAGATCATTGTCAAAATCACTCTAACGAATCACCCTCTCTAGGATTTGATCCACCACATGACGATGTTGAACATGGATACTATGATGAGGATGATGATAGTGACTTCAATCTTGATGATGCAATGAGACATTTTGGTCTTATGGCAAATCTTCGGGGATATATGTCAGGAGGAAAGGAATGGGTTCTTGATAGTGGATGTACCGATCACATGACCGGAGATAAAGACATGTTTCGTGAGCTTGCTGATAATGATAGTCCTCGAAAGTATGTCACTTTCGGTGACAACTCAAAGGGTAAGGTGGTTGGCCTTGGTAAGGTGGCCATCTCACACGATAGCTCCACACAAAATGTCATGCTCGTTGAATCTCTTGGATACAACTTACTTTCAGTATCTAGACTTGCTGATTTCGGTTTCAATGTTCTATTTACTGAAGTTGATTGCCAAGTGTTTTGTCGAGACAATCATAAAATGGTTTTTACCGGTATACGTAGAGGTGATCTATACATTGTTGATTTCACTAAAAAGTCTCAACCTAAAACTTGCTTCATTGCTAAATCCTCAAAAGGCTGGTTATGGCATAGACGATTAGGTCATGTTGGTATGCGAAACCTTGACAAGCTTATTAAGGGGAATCATATCCTTGGAGTTAATGATGTCATATTTGATAAGGATAGACTTTGCAGTGCTTGTCAAGCAGGTAAACAGGTTGGAGGAAGGCATCCCGTGAAGAACATCATGACCACGAAGAGGCCACTCGAGCTACTTCACATGGATCTCTTTGGTCCCAACTCTTACAAGAGTCTCGGTGGAAATTCTTTTGGTCTAGTTATAGTTGATGATTTTTCCAGATTTACGTGGGTGTTCTTTCTCGATGATAAATCGCAGGTTCAGAAGATCTTCAAAAACTTCGCTAGGAAGGCCCAAAATCAATTTGAAGTGAAGATCAAGAAGGTTCGCAGCGACAATGGAACGGAGTTCAAGAACGCAAATGTGGACACTTTTCTTGACGAAGAAGGGATTTCACATGAGTTCTCGGCTACGTACACACCTCAACAAAATGGAGTTGTTGAGAGGAAGAACCGGACGCTCATCGAAATGGCGAGAACGACGCTTGATGAGTACAAGGCGCCGAAGCACTTTTGGGCAGAAGCGGTTGAGACAGCTTGTCATGCAACAAATCGCTTGTATCTTCACAAGCTACTCGGCAAGACGGCATACGAGCTACTCACCAGTAACAAACCCCAAGTTGGATACTTTCGAGTATTCGGCTCAAAGTGCTACATTCTTGATAAGCATCGTCGTTCTAAATTTGCTCCTAAGTCTCATGAAGGTTTCCTACTAGGTTATGGCTCAAACTCTCACACATACTGTGTCTACAACAATTTCACCCGAAAGGTTGAAGAGACGGTAGATGTGAAGTTTGATGAATCTAACGACTCGTAAGTAGAGCAATTGCCAATTGATGTAGGAGACAAAGACCCTTCGGAAGCAATCCAAGACTTGTCTATTGGCAAGGTCCGTCCAACGGAGGTGAAGGAGAGTACCTCGTCCATCCAAGTGGAAGCTTCTACTTCACGACAAGGTGAACCAAGAGTTGATACGGAAGCATCCACAAGTGGGACACACCAAGATGAAGGAAACAAGGAAGTGCATCAAGATGAACGTCAACAACCTCCTTCTCCACCACGACAAGAGAACGACAATGCCAACAATGAAGAAGGCCAAGAAGAAGAACAAGATGAAGAAGATGTTCAACAAAGATCCAAGCAAAAGCTTTCACGAGTTCGAGCAAGAATTGCTAAAGACCATCCCGTCGAGCAAATCTACAATGATATTCAAACCGGGAGAATCACTCGCTCTAAAACTCGTTTAGCTAACTTTTGTGAAAACTATTCTTTCATCTCTAGCATTGAACCTATGAAGGTCGAAGAAGCATTGGAAGATCCAGATTGGATAAATGCTATGCATGAAGAGCTACACAACTTTGAGAGGAACCAAGTTTGGACATTGGTTGAGAAGCCCGACAACAACCACAACATCATCGGTACCAAATGGGTGTTTCGCAACAAGAAAGATGAAGATGGACAAGTAGTTCGCAACAAAGCACGTCTCGTCGCCCAAGGCTACACACAAGTCGAAGGTATGGACTATGGTGAGACTTACGCCCCCGTTGCTAGACTTGAGTCCATTCGCATCTTACTTGCCTATGCTAATCACCATGATATCACCTTGTACCAAATGGACATTAAAAGTGCTTTTCTAAATGGTGAAATAGAGGAGGAAGTTTATGTTAAACAACCTCCCGACTTTGTCAATCCTAAGAAATCCAATCATGTTTACAAACTTCACAAAGCTCTTTATGGACTTAAACAAGCTCCTAGAGCATGGTATAAATGCTTGACCAAGTTCCTTATTGAAAAAGGCTTTGAAATTGGGAAAATTGATTCTACTCTCTTTACTAAAAGGGTTAATGGTGAACTCTTTATGTGCCAAATTTATGTTGATGATATTATATTTGGTTCAACTAACCCTTATTTTAGTGAAAAGTTTGGGAAGCTAATGTCGGAGAAGTTTGAGATGTCTATGATGAGTGAACTCAAATTCTTTCTTGGTCTGCAAATCAAGCAAACTACGGAAGGTACTTTTGTCTTGCAAACAAAGTACACCAAGGACTTATTCAAGAAGTTTAATATGCAAGAATGCAAAGGTATGACTACAACCATGCCCACTAGTGGACATCTTGACTTAACCAAAGATGGTGAACCGGTTGATCAAAAGGTTTATCGCTCTATGATTGGTTCATTGTTATATCTATGTGCTTCACGTCCCGATATTATGCTAAGTGTGTGCATGTGTGCAAGATATCAAGCTGCTCCTAAAGAATGTCATCTTAAGGCCGTGAAAAGGATAGTGAGATACTTAATCCATACACCAAATTTTGGCATTTGGTATCCTAAGAGGGCCTCTTTCGATCTTGTTGGCTATTCCGACTCGGACTATGCCGGAGACAAGGTTGATAGAAAGTCCACTTCGAGTACTTGTCAATTTCTTGGTAGATCTCTTGTGTCTTGGTCCTCCAAGAAACAAAACTCGGTATCCTTATCCACCGTCGAAGCTGAATATATTGCCACTGGATCATGTTGTGCTCAATTACTTTGGATGACCCAAACTCTTAAAGATTATGGGATATATGTGAGACATGTTCCATGCTTTGTGATAATGAAAGTGCTATCAAAATTGGTCATAATCATGTGCAACATTCTCGAACTAAGCATATTGAAGTTCATCATCATTTCATTCGAGATCATGTTGCTAAGGGTGACATTGATCTTAAGCATGTTCGCACCGAAAAGCAATTAGCGGATATATTCACTAAACCTCTTGATGAGAAAGTGTTTTGCAGGTTAAGAGGAGAATTGAACATCATTGATGCTTCAAACTTGGAGTAGAAACTCCATTGGATACATGCAAGACATGAGCTTATGACTAATCCTTGATATTTCTCTTATGATGAAAAACTTATGTCTTGGATATATTTGTATCTTGCATGTTATCTAACCCATGTAGGTACTTGGTTGAATCTAATTCCATGAGATTGTAATCTACTCACATCTTGATCAATCTCTACATCACCAAGTCTCTACACAAGGTGGGTGAAGACAAGGAAGCACGAAACCATTCAAACATATCCTTTGACAAATTCTATGTTGAGTTTCATGATTGTCATTTTTGGATATACAAGTGCTCTTCCTTGCAAGAACTAACCCATGTAGGTAGATGGACTCAAATTCCAAGTGGTGCTCCAAATTCCTGATGAGCTACATCAACCTCGAGCAACTCACACAAGTTCAACTACATGGACAACACCACCAACCAAGGTATGTTATTCCATCTTAGAGAAGCTTTACTCCAAGTCATGAGCTAAAGCAACTCGACAAGATGTGAATACATCAAGATGCTTACACAAAAAATGGTAACCCCATTTTGAGCTTAAACAATGAGTATGACCTATGATCAAGTGATCTCACTTGACTCCTAAGTCAATATACTCTAACATAGGTGACTTTGTCTCTGACCATCTCTAGATGAAGTTCCCTTGTGTTTTTTTGTGCTTTTGCATTTGTCTCATGCATATGTGTTTCCCCTTTCAAAAAAAAACTTCATCTAGATTTCTTTCTATTTTCTCTGCATTTTCTGCATCTAATTCCTTGCATATCTTTCAGTTAATTCCTTGCAAATCTTTGTGAGATCTTTCTAGTCTAGTGAGCTGAGGTGACAAGTGTTTTCCCTGCGATGAACTCGGTTCCACCAATTTGTTATTTTTGGTCCAACCGAATCTTTTCGGTACGACCGAAGCATACCACTCGGTGCCACCTATGTCATAACAGGAAAAACTCTTTGCCACATATTCTGTGTTTCTTCTGATCCAGCTCCACTCAATGAATCTTGTCCTCTACAAGCATCACATTTTCATCATTGCTTTGTTCTGTGTCTCAAGGACCAAACCCATTCGACAGACTCCAGAAGACCCTTCTTGGAAATTGATGTCAAAGGGGGAGAGAGAGATCACATCAAAGCTTATCACTTAGAGATATCACATCAGAGAAGGAGAGAGAGAGATCCTTCAGGGGGGGGAGAGAGAGATCTCCAGGGGGAGAGAATACTAGTAGAAAGTATTTCTCAAGGATCCCAGATGCTTGGTGTTCAAGAGGAGAGATGCCACATGTCTTCTTGAGGGGAAAGACATGTTCATATGTGCTTATTTGCATTAGCTTGCATTAGCTCTGTCATTTAAATTCATTGCATATCTTTACTCTTGGGGACATGTCTAATCCAATGTAGTACTTAGTACTCACTCTCTACATGTCATCCCAGTCTTGGTATTCTTGTGGTTTCTTTTGTTTGCTCTGGCTAGTAGATGTATCTATGTTATCTAACCTTGTTTACGCAGGTTCATTTCATCCTAAGCCAACTCAAGACTACAAGGTAAGTTTATGCATCACAATCATGTGTATGAGGAATTCTTGCTGATGTACATACTGTTTGCAAGAAGGACTCATGGGCATGAAGGTATTCTCTTTAATACTTTTTGCTCTGATGCATATGGCCAAGATACATGTAACACATTGCCTGCTCTATCATGGTTATGCTATCACATGCTTCTATATTCCATATTCACATGATTGCATACATGTAGGGGGAGCCTATGCTTGTTACATGTCCTTCCAAAGCTTTACTTGCTATTCTTTATATCTTTATCTAAAGCTTTGATGTATGTTGTCATCAATTACCAAAAAGGGGGAGATTGAAAGCACAAGTGCTCCCTAGGTGGTTTTGGTAATTAATGTCAACATATCTCTTGTTGGACTAACACTTTTATCTAGTATGTTTCAGATAAGTTCAACAATGGAGTGGCATGGACTAAAGGATGTGGGAACTCCTTCAAGATGCTAAGGACAAAGGATTGGCTAAAGCTTCAAGCTCAAGACTCTTCATTTTACATTTTAGTGATCCAAGATCACATTGAGTCTATAGGAAAAGCCAATACTATCAAGGAGGGATGAGGTATTGCTTAATGAGCCTCTTGCTTCATGTGCTTAGTGATATGCTCCAAAAACCCTCAACCACTTTCTCACATCCACATATGTCCTAAACATAAAGTCAAACTCGGCCCCACTGATTCTTTCTATCCGGCGCCACCGAGTTTTGATTTCTTAGCCACTGTCACAAACCCTAGGCAAATCGGTCTCATCGATAGGGATCTCGGTCCCACCGAGATGGGATTGTAATCTCTCCGTGTATGTCCATTACCAAAACCGGTCTCACCGAGTTTGAGCAATCGGTACTACCGAGATTACAATGCAAACTCTCTAGTTAACTTATTATCAAAATCGGTCCCACCGAGTTTGATAATCGGTCAAACCGAGTTTGCCTGACCAACTCTCTGGAAAGCTTATTACCAAAATCGGTCCCACCGAGTTTGTGTAATCGGTCTTACCGAGATTACGTTATGCCCTAACCCTAACCGAATCGGTCCCACCGAGTTGCATTCCGGTCCCACCAAAAATCACTAACGGTCACTAGGTTTACTAAATCGGTCCGACCGAGTTTAACGATTCGGTCCCACCAAGTTTGGTAAATTGTGTGTAACAGTTAGATTTTGTGTGGAGGCTATATATACCCCTCCACCTCCTCTTCATTCGTGAAGAGAACCATCAGACTAAACCTACACTTCCAGCATCCTATTTCTGAGAGAGAACTACCTACTCATGTGTTGAGGCCAAGATATTCGATTCCTACCATATGAATCTTGATCTCTAGCCTTCCCAAGTTGCTTTCCACTCAAACCCTCTTTCCACTAGATCCAAATCCTATGAGAGAGAGTTGAGTGTTGGGGAGACTATCATTTGAAGCACAAGAGCAAGGAGTTCATCATCAACGCACCATTTGTTACTTCTTGGAGAGTGGTGTCTCCTAGATTGGCTATGTGTCACTTGGGAGCCTCCGACAAAGATTGTGGAGTTGAACTAAGGAGTTTGTAAGGGCAAGGAGACCGCCTACTTCGTGAAGATCTACCGCTAGTGAGGCAAGTCCTTCGTGGGCGACGACCATGGTGGGATAGACAAGGTTGCTTCTTCGTGGACCCTTCGTGGGTGGAGCCCTCCGTGGACTCGCGCAGCCGTTACCCTTCGTGGGTTGAAGTCTCCATCAACGTGGATGTACGATAGCACCACCTATCGGAACCACGCCAAAAACATCTGTGTCTCAAATTGCGTTTGAATCCTCCAATCCCTTCCCTTTACATTCTTGCAAGTTTCATGCTTTAATTTCCGCTGCTCATATACTCTTTGCATGCTTGCTTGCTATATGTAGTGAATGTTAAACTTGTGCCTAAACTCCACTCAAACTTTAAAGAAACTTAAAAACTACAACTTTGGTACTTAGTGTCTAATCACCCCCCTCTAGACACCTCTTCTCAAGGTCCTACAGAAGCCTTGCAAACAAAGTAACTAAGGAGTTAGTTGAAAGATAATGTATTATGGAACGAGTAAAGAGACTTGCGGATAACGAGATTGAACTAGGTATGAAGATACCGACGATCGAATCTCAGGCAAGTAACATACCGATGGACAAAGGGAATTACGTATGTTGTCATAAGGTTCGACTAATAAAGATCTTCGTAGAATAAGTAGGAGCCAATATGGGCATCCAGGTTTGCTATTGGTTATTGACCGGAGAGGTGTCTCGGTCATGTCTAAATAGTTCTCGAACTCGTAGGGTCCGCACGCTTGATGTTCGTTGACAATATAGTGTTATATGATTTAGTGACCAAATGTTGTTTGTAGTCCCGGATGAGATCACAGACATGACGAGGAGCTCCAGAATGGTCTGGAGGTAAAGATTAATATACATGACGATGATATTCGGACACAGGAAGAGTTTCGGAGTGCACCGGGTAGTCATCGGGTCACTGGAAGGGGTTCCGCACAACCCCGGTAGGTGTACGGGCCTAATGGGCCAAGGGGCGGGGGACAGACCAGCCCACAAGGGGTTGGCGCGCCCCTCTCCCTGTCCGTCGGCCCTAGGGAAGGAAAGCGGGAGGGCTAGCCCCTCCTGCATTCCCCTCCACATGGGAGAAAGGAAGGGGGGGCGCCACCCTCCCCTGCCTTTCCCCGCTCACCTAGAAAGGAAAGGGGGGCGCGGCTTGGGGAGGACCCCAAGTAGGATTTGGCTTACTTGGGGTGCCTCCTTGGCTGCTCCTGCCCCCTATATATATGTGGGAGGGGGCGCCACACATAACCACGACAATCTCTTAGCCATGTGCGGTGCCCCCCTCCATAGTTTTGTCCCTCGGTCATGTTTTCGTAGTGCTTAGGCAAAGCCCTGCGGAGATAGCTTCACCATCACTGTCACCATGTCGTCGTGCTGCAGGAACTCATCCACTACTTCTTCATTTTACTGGATCAAGAAGGCGAGGATGTCACCGAGCTGAACGTGTGCTGAAAGCGGAGGTTTCGTACGTTCGGTACTCGATTGGTTGGATTGCAAAGAAGTTTGACTACATCAACCGCGTTACTAAACGCTTCCGCTTGCAGTCTACGAGGGTACGTAGACACACTCTCCCCTCTCATTGCTATGCATCTCCTTGATAGATCTTGCGTGTGCGAAGAGAATTTTTTTTCCATGCAACATTTCCCAACAATCATAGCATTCATCCTTTAGTAAGCACGAAGGGAAATTAAACAATGTATGAGTTGAAGAGTTACTCTCATTAGAAGGTGGGCATGGGTAGCTAATATGCTCTTCCTTCTTTTGTTCTTCGCTCTCCTCGTCATCTTTTACATCCAATGAGGTCACATTTTCATCAATTCCTTCTTCCATAGAGTCCTGCAAAATATTAGTCTCTTCTTGGACAGCGGAGACTTTCTCAATAAACTCATTAATATCGACATTATATTCATAATTCTCATAGCAATATTTTAAGTATATCAAAATTTTCAGGTCTATAAACTGAATCATCAAAATCTTCATACTTTTCAAACAAAGATTCAATTTCATAAGCATCCTTAAAAGCAACAAATTCTTCTATTCTTTCCACATCATAGTAATCATATATACCATTAGCATAGTCCTATCAACATACAACTAACCCTATGGTGTGATCCACACGTGCGCTCATATGATGGGCATCAAAGGACAACAACATAACCACAAGCAAATTAAACCAACCATAGCAATTCACCAATTACCAGTAGGACAACAAAAGTCTACTCAGACATCACAGAAAGGCAACATATCATTGGATAATAGTATGAAACATAAAGGACCATGTTCAAGTAGAGGGTATAGCGGGTTGCGGGAGAGTGGACTGTTGTAGATAGATGGGGGAAGGTGATGAAGATGTTGGTGAAGATGACAAAGTTGTTGGAGTAGATCGCAGTCACACGATGATTGCCCCGGCGGCGTTTTGACTCCACCGGGAGAGAGGGGGAGAGAGCCCCCTCCTTCTTCTTCTTCCTTGGCCTTCCCCTAGATGGGTGGAGAATCCACCTCTGGTCCATGGCCTCCATGGCGGCGTAGGGGCAGGAGCCCCTCCGAGATTGGATCTTCCTCTCAGTTTTTTTCTATTTCGCGTTTCTGTTTCTTGGCTGAAAACCGTTTCTTGTATTCTTGGAGATCCGTAACTCCGATTGCGCTTAGATTTTAACATGATTTTTTCAGATATAAGGTTCCTTATGCCCGAAGTAGAGCTCCAACCGACTTACGAGGAGGGCACAACCCACCACCACACGCATGGGCTGCCTGGCGTGCCTAGGCGTCTTGTGGTGACTGTGGGCCCCCATTTGCGACGATTCTACCTCCCAAAAATCATAAATATTCCAAAATAATTCTCCGTAAATTTTTATCGTGTTTGGACTTCATTTGATATGGATATTCTGCGTAACAAAAAACATACAGCAAACAGGAATTGACACTGGGCACTGGATCAATATGTTAGTCCAATAAATCATATAAATTATTGCCAAAAGTATGTAAAAGTTATATAATATTGAAATGGAACAATCAAAATTATAGATACGACGGAGACATATCATGTGCCTCGGTGTAGTCACCTGCCGCGAAGTTGGCAGCGTTGTCATCCTCGATGTAGCTTGTTAGGCTCTAGATGTGGGATCGGAGTTGGCGTCCACTTCGTGTGAGGTCGGGGGAGGGTGTTTGTTTCTCGTCATCGAGATGGATATGATTGTCAATAAGAGCAACAATGATGCTTGAGGAACCCCTTGTTACGCCTTCCTGGGGGAACATGGTGACCAGGATGTCATTTCCTACAGGTCCATCCATCGGTCGTTGTTCACTCGCTCTCTGCACATTTTTGGTCCTTTTTTTCCTTTTCCTTTCTTCTGTTTCTCTTTACATTTTTTTCTTTGGGTTTTTTCTTTGGTTTTCTTATTTCTTCTCTGTTTTTATTGTTTTTTTTCATCATTATACTTTTTTCGTTGGTTTCTCTTTGTTTCTTTCATGGTATTTACCGGATTGTGTTTTCTTTCTCATTTTCCCTCTTTTTGTCTTCGGATTTTGTTTCTTTGTTAGTTTTCAATGTTTTTGTTTTTCTTTATTTCTTTATCGGTTTCACTTTTTTTCATTATTTTTGCATTCATTTCTTTGGTTTATTTTTGTTGTCTTTTTTTGTTTCATTTTTTATTTTCATTGTTTTTCTTCGTATCTTTTGGTTTTCAACTTTTCATTCAACATTTTTCATATCCGTCATTTTTTTCTAATACATGTTTAACATTCTTCACATACAATTTAACATTTTTTAAATACATGGTCAACATTTTTTCTATACATATTTTAAACATTTTTCAAATACAAGATTAATACTTTTGAATATATGGTCAATATTTATATACACATTTAAACATTTTTAAATGCTTAATTAAAAAATCAATTAGAAGATTAACATTTTTAATACATTCTATTCCTTGCCCGAATGCAAATGTGAGGTTCTGAATGCATTAGGCGGAGCCGTTGTTTGCTATTAAAATGCGTTCAAAACAAGGACTTTGAGCTTGATTGTGAAAGATCATACGCCAGGTCTCGCAAATCAGCCAAAGAGGTACATTTTCTGTATACACATTTAACATTTTTCAAATGCTTGATTAGCATTTTTGAAATGCAAGATTAATTTTTAGTACATGGTCAACATTTTTCTATATACATTAAAAAATAAAATTCTTGATTAACATTTTAAAATACAAGTTTCATATTTTTAATACAATACAAGTTTCATATTTTTTAATACAATACAAGATAATTTTTTCATAATACATGGTAAACATTTTTTTCTATACACATTAAACATTTTTCATGTGCTTGATTCACATTTTTGATACGTTGCGATGTTTTCAATTCTCCATCAAGAGGCGAGCAACTATCTCTTTTAACACTAGACTTCGGATCGCCTTCCTACTAGTTTTTCTTCTCGGTCTCCCCAACTAGGGGAAACCTCAAAGCAAACAACAGAGCAACACCTATCTTTTTTCTTCAGATCCCCTTCCGACTTGCTTTTTCCGGGCACTGGTCATTCTAACAACTGGAACTCGTCTCCCTGTTTCTTGATTCACATCTTCTTCGGCTTTTGCTATGGTCTATCCCTTCCTTCAGTCAGTCCTTCCTTCAAGATTTTTGCCCGCAGATCTCTCTCTTCTAAACATATATATCTTTCGGCGTCAGTCTTTCATGCCTTACCTTAACCCCGCTTTCCTTTGCCGGCATGCATATTGGCTTCTCGGAAATTTATTCTTCTAAACATGATATCTTTTTCTCCTCTGGGGGGCATCATCACGATCCCACTCTTTATCCTTTTTCTTCTTATCCTCATCTTCCGAATCGTCAAGTGAGCAAGAATACATAATAAGAGAATGCGGGAATTGATATGAGACTGATGGCTGACCGGCCATACTTGTTTAAAAAAATTCAAATGCTTGATTAATTGTTTTAAAATGCATGACATATTTTTCACACACATTGTATTTTTTGTATAAATTTTTCGTATACATGAAAATATTTAACTTTTTCAAATACTTGGTTAGCATTGTTTTAATTTTTTTATGTAAATCCTTTTGCATTATATTTATTTAGAATATTTGGAAGTATAAACGAAGTAAAAAAAGAAATAAAAACGTGAAAAAAAACAAAGAAACCAGGCCGTGGCCTCCTGCGCTCCTGGGCTGGCCTACTCGAGGCTTCCCTATTCTGGGCGATAAGCGAGACATAGGGGAAATCTGGTTTGACCCGAGAAGCTGGCCGCCGGCAGGCCGCGGAGGAGTCGGGCAGTTGGCGGCCGTAGTCCGTGGAGCACTCCCGAAGGGCCCCTGTAGCCAAACCAAACTCCGCGCATCACCTTCTCTGACTCATGGGGCCCTCTCCGTCGCCGCCGCAGCCGCTTCCGGCGACCGGCCGCCTCCTCGTGCTCTACGCGTCGCAGACCGGCAACGCCATGGACGCCGCCGAACGTGTTGGGCGCGAGGCCGAGCGCGGTGGCTGCCCGGCCGTCGACGTCCTCTCCATGGACAGCTTCGACCCCGTAAGCTCCTAACCCTAGAAAAATCACCCCGCAACCCTTCCATCCGAAGTCATCTGAAATCTTCTTTTTCTGTGCAGAGTTGCCTGCCGGGCGAAAGGTCCGTGGTGTTCGTCGTGTCCACCACGGGGCAGGGCGATCCCCCGGATTCCATGAAGGCAAGGGAAATTGGAAATACATTTTTGCTTGCAAGTTTGTCGATCTTGGTTTGCTAATTGAGTTTTTTTTTTCACAATGGGTTTCGCACGTGACAGGGGTTTTGGAGGTACCTTCTTAAGAAGGACCTTGGTGCCAGGTGGCTGGAAGGGCTCCGTTTTGCCGTATTTGGGCTCGGGGATTCGGGCTACCAGAAGTACAATGTTAGTCTTCTGACAAGGATATTTTAGCTTGCTATTGTGCTTTTAAGATAATGATGTGCGTTATCTGTAGTTCACTGTTTTGGGGGTATGTAACTTAATTATGAATAGAAGTAGAACACTCTAGTTTGTGACATGTAAGAAACGGTTATGAAAAACTGTACATGGCGGCTATGTGTTCTGAACTGGCATTTGCTGCATGCTCAACCATGGTCATTTCTCATTGCTACTCCCTCCGTTCCATATTAGTTGTCGCTGAAACGGATGTATCTAGACGTATTTCAGTGCTAGATACATCCGTTTGAGCGACAACTAATATGGAACGGAGGGAGTACTTTGCTGCATGTTCTAAACAGTAGTAGTAGGTTTTGCCCTTTGTTGCTCATGCATCATTACTTCTGTTTCTTAAAATCTTACTGGCTTCTTGTCTCTGTTTTCCTGCTCACTGTTGCATACACACTGCAGTTACCTGCAAAGAAGATCGATAGAAGGCTTTTGCAACTTGGTGCAGAAATAATCATAGATGTAGGCTTGGGAGATGATCAACACCCTTCAGGGTATGATGATATTCATTTGCATGTTTTGGGAAAGTCTAATGTCATATTTTGCTGGTTATCTAAATTTTAAGCATTATTTTTTCGTATTGGAAATAAATTTCTCAAAGTTGCCAGGGATTATTTTTTTGTATGTCAGATATGAAGGAGCTCTAGATCCTTCGTTGCTGTCTTTGTGGGAATCACTGAATAAAGCAAATCCGTCACTTCTACCAAGAATAACTGATATCATTAATCCTAATTTGAATTATTTGGGGGAGGCAAAGATTGAAGTCATATATTACTCTTGCAATGATGCCCCTCCAGATTCCATTGTTTCAGGTGTGAGCTTTCGTCAATTATTCTAATGTTAGCGATAACCTGTAAACAGTTGTATAATGTCTCTTCTAAAGATTATGTCTGTCTTTTTTTTCATCAGACTCCACGAAATTAATCAAGAGAGCACGCTTAATGTCCCCTGCTCTGAAGTTCCATAGTGATGGAGAGCCACAATACATGTTAAAGATGGCACGTTCTGTACCCTCTCCAAGTGTTTAACAGTTTATACCCATTTTTATTTTATTTTTATTGCCCATTTATGGTTGGTTATTTCAGGTTCAGATGATCTAGCAGTTCCAAATATTAGCACACATTCATCTCTAGGGAATCTTCTTTAGTTACATATAAAACTATGCCCTTGTTGTGTCATTACTGAATGTAGTATTTGCTCCTGGGAATAACACTATTTAAAGTGTTTGAACTTACTTGTATAAAGTAGACTCCGTAAGCTATAATTTAATTGGGTTTTTGGGAGTTTTAACTGTCCTGAACTTACACCGAATTATAATTTATTTGCGAGTAGATTTCCTGTTGGCTGGCAAGGCACCTTATGCTGGATTTAGCTTGTTTGACCATTTATATTTTCAGTGGGCAAGTGTTCACCATAGACAAGCTCTTTTTTGTGGCGAAAAAAGAGTGGACACTGGACAAGAGTCGACCATACGCAATTTTTTCTTTTTAATTACCATAGGCAAGCTCTGATTGCAAAGGCAATCTCTATAGCACTAGTTGATGTCCTGTTACTTGTTCTGTAGACACTTCAACTGTCCATTCTGCTGCGAGAAGTTTGCCACTAACTGTGCATGCCAAGCTCAAGTTGCAGTTCTGTGTCATGAACGCGATGCTGCTTTGCTCAGGAGGTTCGGCTTGCACGGGAAGATATTTACAATGCTAAAAAAAAGTCGAACCTTAATGAACTAGAGTAATGAATTACATATGGGTGGTAGTATGATAAACAACAGACTGGGGATAGTTATGGTTCATTGTGGGGATGCTCCTCCTGTTCTGTGAGTATATAATACTCCCTCTGTCCCATAATATAAGAGCGTTTTTTACACTAGTGTGGGTTAAAACCGCTCTTATATTATGGGACGGAGGGAGTAGGTTGTTAATGTAATAATTGTTGTAATTTAGTCGATCCATCTTTATTCTCTTAGTTCATGTCACTGATGATACTCCTAACCTTTTTAGGTAACAAATCAGCGTTTGACTAAGGAGGATTATGAGAAAGATGTGCGCCACTTTGAATTGGAAGATCCATCTTCTGTGCGTTCTTTGTTCCATATGATGTTAGCTCGCAGTCATCTTGTTAACGCGAAGAGGTTGAAAGATTGTTTATTTTTTGCCATGTTAGGCGATCAGCTATCAAGTTGGCGATGCGTTAGAAATTCTACCGAGTCAGAATCCATCAGCTGTTAATGCTTTCATTGAACACTGTAACTTGGATCCAGATTGTTACATAATGGTAGGTTGATCTGTTTTGTTTTATCTAGTTGATTTAGTTTCTTGTACCTTTGTGTTTCCTCCGGCACTGACTTAACTTCCTTTAGTATCTCGGTCTATTAGTATCTGTATGCGCATTGTTTGTTGCAAAATTAAATACAACTGCTTTAACTGGGTCATTACTTTTGTAGCAAGTTATGGTTTATATTTCCTACATCCTTTTTCTTTCTTTCTTTCTCGAATACATGATTATTAAGTTTATCAATAAAGGGGAGAAAACTAGAGATACTTGTGCCTTTTTATATCTTATCAACTAGTCAACCTGTTGCAGTTATTTAGCTAACTAAAAAAGAGACTATTTTGTTTGCCCAGATTAGAGCAAAGGGAGGGGATGAAGTTCCCAACGGTTCACTTCTGAATGGGTCGATGGGTTGCATCAAGTTAAGCACCTTTGTTGCTTTGACAATGGATGTTGCATCAGCTTCCCCTCGTCGGTATTTCTTTGAGGCAAGAACAGCTACCCTGAATACTTTATCCCATGCACTTCCTTTCTAGCTGTTGATTAGCTTATAGATGCCAGTGATATTCTGATGTATATGGCTAATGAGTCATCTTTGATGTTCACACAACTTCAATTTTCTGTTGTAGATCATGAGCCATTTTGCAACAGCTGAACATGAAAAGGAAAGGCTTCAGTATTTTGCTTCTCCTGAAGGTAGAGATGACCTCTACCAGTACAATCAAAAGGAGAGTCGGACTGTTCTAGAAGTAAGTTATGTCTTAACTGGAGATTTTCTATATGTCGTTCTTGCAATACAAAAAATTAGTGTGTGAAAGTTATAGTATCATTTATATGACAATAGGTCATTGTCTTTGGAATGTTTTTCATGGTTGAACAGTGAGATATGGTTTTGTGCTACTTTTAGGTATTGGAGGATTTTCCCTCGGTGCACATGCCTTTTGAATGGCTGGTGCAACTAACTCCTCCATTGAAGAAACGGGCCTTTTCCATATCATCATCGCCATTAGTACATCCAAATCAGATACACTTGACTGTTAGTATTGTATCATGGCTTACTCCTTTCAAGAGGAAAAGGCAGGGTCTCTGCTCCACATGGCTGGCAGGTCTCAGTCCAAATGAAGGTATGCATTGTTTCTTTCTTTCTGTTCTTTTCCTGGATGTCACTGCTCCCGTTCCTGCTGTAATAATATACACTCTTCACTTTAACTTAGTACATGTACCCACTCACCCTGAAGAAAAAAAAGCATCGACCTCTCTTAATTGTCTCTTTGTTTATGTGCAGAAAATCTTATACCATGTTGGGTACACAAAGGATCCCTGCCTCCTCCAAAGCCATCGATTCCTCTTGTACTTATTGGACCAGGAACAGGATGTGCACCATTTCGAGCATTTGTGGAGGAAAGGGCTGCACAGAGTGCGAGAGAATCAACAGCTCCCATTCTGTTCTTTTTCGGCTGTGGAAATGAAGCCAACGATTTTCTATACAAGGACTTCTGGTTGAAGCATGCCCAGGACAAGGGAGTGCTGTCCCTGAAAGAAGGCGGTGGTTTCTTTGTTGCTTTTTCCAGGGATCAGCCTCAAAAGGTCTATGTACAACACAAGATAAAAGGGCAGAGTGCAAGAGTGTGGAACATATTATGCTCTGGGGCTGCAATATACGTTGCAGGGTCTTCTACCAAAATGCCTGCTGATGTTACAGCTGCACTAGAAGAAGTTATCCGCCAAAAGGGCGGTGAGGCTGCTTCAGGATGGCTCAGGAAACTGGAAAGGGCTGGTAAATTTAACATTGAAACTTGGTCGTGATTTTTCAGTCAAACAGGGCAAGAAAGTATGTATGAACAATCAGTCGTGCTCCGCGATTATTTATGGGGTAGCAATTCAGCGTAGATCAAAGATTTCAAGAAAGTAGATGTATATCTGCACATAAATACAGATAAACAGTCATTTATTCTTCGACAGAAAAAATCACAAGGGAAATCAAACACATTCCCTGTTTCACTGTTGTATCTGTACTCGGGACGATGTAGGTTTGGTTCAATGATGAAGAGTGGCGGCTTGATTTTACGAAGTGGGATAAAAACAAGTGAAATCAGGTGAGAGCAGTAGTTGCTATATTTGATGTGGTTTTAATCTGAGATACCCTGTTCAATTTGTTGACCTTATGGCTTGTGATGTAGGAGTATTATCCAGTAATTCTGTACTCAGTGGTCAGCCTTGAATTCTACATATACTAAACCTGGCCAGGTTTAGTTTATCCTGTTTTTTTGCATTTTTACTATCATAAAAAAGTGACCAATTGATGTCTGACGCGTGTAATACTGGGGGATACAGCGGTGTGCGTTCTTGGGTGCGTGCAGCGATCGCCGTTGGAAATCGTAAAAAAATGCGCCCTGTTTGGTTGCATGTTGTGGCCCGCTTCCTGTTTGCGATAGCTTGCATGTCCCGCCTTTGTGGAGACCAAGTTGGTTACCTCCTGTTTTGGACAGTTTTGCATGGGCCGTTGCTTATTCTTTTTGTTTCCTTGCCACGTACGCTAATCTGGGTCGGCTGCCGCTTCTATTCCCTCGATTTCTGTCGATGGCGGCTGCCGCTTTGGCACGATTTTCTAGGCCTTTCTCGCCGTCTTGCCTGGTCGTTTCCAATTTGGTTGCTTTCCTTCCGCTGCTTCTTATAAATACTGGTCCCTTCCTGCGTCCCTCGCTCATTCTGTGTGCTTCTGCTTGCGCTCTTCCTTCTCTAATCAGCAGTGTGATTTCTCCGGGGATGGTTCGTCCCGCTGCTGCTCGGTCTGGCCGACGCCGTCGGGGCCGCCCTCCTGGGATTTGGGCTGCCGTCATTGCCCGTGTGCGCCGCGCTGGTGGCCGTGTTTCTTCGGATTTTTCCTCGACGACGGCTGATGCTGCTGCGCGTGGCCGTCCGGCTGTAGTTGATTCAGCATGTCGTCTTCAGTCCGGTCCTCGCCGGCCGTTTCGTTCTTCCTGGAATGGTGACCTCCTTTGCCTTCCTGTGGTTGTACTTCTTTTTCTACTGATCTTGTGCTCCTTTGTTTGGGTTGTCGTCTTCTTGATTGGTTGCTTCATGTTGTAGGTATTCACCGATTGGACTCGCGTCAGGATGTTAATGTGCCCGTTGATAGTTGCCGTCGGGAGATTTTATTAGGGAAGCGGCCTGTAGATTTCACCATTGGTTAGTGCGTTCAATTCTTGCTGTGTGCATGGGAGTGCTTGTGTGTGCCTCCGGTTGCTTTGCTGCGTTCCTCCTTGTTGGTTTGATTGCTGTGGGTACTCATTCGTTGTTTCTTCTTCTGCAGGTATTCCTATTAGTGTGGGCTCTTCTTCAGCGGTTGCCGGGTCTGCTCCGGCTGTTTGGCCTGCCAGTGAGCGAACTGGTTTGTTCTTATTTCTTTGAATAGACTACTTATTTTATGCCTGTGGTATTGTTTCGTCTAGCCGTCCAGTGTTATGTTTACTGGTATGATTCTAATGCACTCTATCTAATGTTTGCTTGCAGATACTTTATCTGTCCAAGTGGTTGACAGACCGCGTGTTTCTCCTTCTGGTTTTCCTGCTGCTGTCCATCTTTATGAGTCTTTGGTTGGTGCTACGTCTCTTCGTGCCGTCCAAGAGTGGTGCCCTTATGTGCTGCTGGTGCCTTCGGTCGGCCTACTCCTCTTGGTAACTTCGACTTTCTAAATATGTATATGCTTTTCTTGGTTTCTGTGGTCTTCTTCTGGGATTGGTTCTAACTTCTGCACGTGGTTGCCATTTGAGTTATGCCTACCCCTGTTATGGAGCACTTTCGTGTTCTGCGTGCTCGCCGTAAGCGGACGTTGGTGCGATCATACTAGTCCGGCTGGAAAAGAGGTTTTTTTTTTCTGACCGCTGTGCTCACCCTTCTCCGGATGCTGCTGCATGTGGTCTCATTTCCCCCCTCTATTTCCAGTACGTGGGATGCAGCCTCCGTTTCCTAAGGATTATATCCAGCTGCTTAAGGGTGAGTATATATCATTTACGGTTTATGCGTCCGTGATGTTTTCGACCTCTGTTGCCAACTCTCTCGTGCAGCTACTTTTAAGGGGGCGTTCATATTATGGTGGACCGGATTTGTGTTGCCGGAAATGTGGGGCCTTCTTTTGGTTCCGCGAAGGATCTATTCACCATGCTGACGCGACTACTCGCTGTCTTGTTTACACGGGTTGTTGTCGGACGGGCAGGATTTCGTTGCCAAAATTTGGTGACTGGCCTTCTCCTTTGGATAGGCTGATGCGTTTTGATGGTGACGCGGTTTCCTCTCGGTTCATGCGATTAATACGGCAGTATAATTCCATGTTTTGTTTTACATCGTTGGGTGCACAGGTTGATCATAGTATTAATGTTGGAGGTGCTCCATATGTTTTCAAGATGAATGGGGTGGTCTACCATCGTATTGGTTCGTTGCTGCCGGCTGAGGGTGCACCTCCCAAGTTCGCGCAATTGTACATGGTCGATTCTGCTGACGAGTTGGACTGTAGGTTGAATGTGTTTGACAGATGAAAGATCGAGGATGTCACCTAGAGGGGGGGGGGGTGAATAGGCGCTTTAAAATAATTACGGTTTAGGCTTGAACAAATGCGGAATAAACCTAGCGGTTAATTTGTCAAGCACAAAACCTACAACAACTAGGCTCACCTACATGCACCAACAACTTATGCTAAGCAAGATAAGCAACTATGTGATAGCAAGATATATGACAAAGAACAATATGACTATCACAAAGTAAAGTGCATAAGTAAAGGGGCTCGGGTAAGAGATAACCGAGGCACGCGGAGACGATGATGTATCCCGAAGTTCACACCCTTGCGGATGCTAATCTCCGTTTGGAGCGGTGTGGAGGCACAATGCTCCCCAAGAAGCCACTAGGGCCACTGTAATCTCCTCACGCCCTCGCACGATGCAAGATGCCGTGATTCCACTAAGGGACCCTTGAGGGCGGTCACCGAACCCGTACAAATGGCGACCCTTGGGGGCGGTCACTGAACCCGTACACTTTGGCAACCCTTGGGGGCGGTCATCGGTACCCGTCAAATTGCTCGGGGCGATCTCCACAACCTAATTGGAGACCCCGACGCTTGCCCGGAGCTTTACACCACAATGATTAAGCTCCGAACACCATCAACCGTCTAGGGCGCCCAAGCACCCAAGAGGAACAAGCTCAAGGGCACCAAGCACCCAAGAGGAACAAGCTCAAGGGCACCAAGCACCCAAGAGTAATAAACTTCTCAACTTGTAACTTCCACGTATCACCGTGGAGAACTCAAACCGATGCACCAAATGCAATGGCAAGGGCACACGGAGTGCCCAAGTCCTTCTCTCTCAAATCCCACCGAAGCAACTAATGCTAGGGAGGAAAATGAGAGGAAGAACAAGAAGGAGAACACCAAGAACTCCAAGAACTAGATCCAAGGGGTTCCCCTCACATAGAGGAGAAAGTGATTGGTGGAAATGTGGATCTAGATCTTCTCTCTCTTTTCCCTCAAAAACTAGCAAGAAGCCATGAAGGGATTGAGAGTTAGCAAGCTCGAAGAAGGTCAACAATGGGGAAAGAACACGAGCTCAAAGGATAAGGTTCAAGGAGGAAGAAGACCCCCTTTTATAGGAGGGGGAAATCCAACCGTTACCCCACTGTACATCCCCGCACAGAGCAGTACTACCGCTAGGGAAGGGCGGTACTACCGCTCCGGGCGGTACTAGCGCTCCGGGCGGTACTACCGCTCAACCCAGCGGTACTGCCGCGCTGCCAGGGCCCTGACCCCAGGGCGGTACTACCGCTAGGGAAGAGCGGTACTACCGCTTAGGGCGGTACTACCGCTCCTACTACCTCCCTTAGTGCCGCAAAACCCGACACGAAAAACTTCATTCGAGAATCGAGGCGGAAGTAGCCCAGACACACAGCGGTACTACGGCCGAAAATCCCAAGCGGTACTACCGTTCGGAGAGCGGTACTACCGCTTGGAGCGGTACTACCGCTCTGAAAGCGGTACTACCGCTGGGGAGCTTCGGCGGTACTACTGCTGTGGTCGCGGTACTACCGCTGGGGCCAACCTTATGCCTCAACCACGAAAACAAAGAATACTCCAAGGAAAACCAGAACAGCCATAACTTCTTCATATGAGCTCCGAATTGAGCAAACTCAAGCTTGTTTGAAACAAGACAACGAGTAGCATCAAAACAACGAGTAACAAGGGTTATAGAAGAAGAGGCAGTGGAGGTATGCTTAGCAAACAAAGGAGTGACACCTCCAATAGAGAAGAACCGGCATACCCTTCAACATCGAAAACATCATAGAAGATGCATGTGAACTCCGTTTTCGATGAACTCGAGCTTGTCATGAACATGACCAAAAGCTCCAAATCTCACAAGGAGAAGAACCAAACAAGAACCAATAAAGATGATGCAAGGATGCAATGGTTTGATCTCTCTACGAACGATACGATCAAGCAACTCATCGAGAGCCCCCCTTGATAGTACGGCAAACGATCCTATAACCCGGTCTCCCACAACTACCATGAGACCGGAAAAATAGAAAACCTATCAAGGGCAAACCTTTGCCTTGCACATGGTCCACTTGAGCTAGATGATGACGATCTTGACTCCCTCAAGTTGGACCATCTTTCTTGATTGCGTTGGCTCGATGAAGACTAGTAGATTGCTCCCCCATACTCCACTATGGGTGAGACACTCTTCTGCACATCTTCACAAGTCCATTGTCGCCACAATGGACGGCAAGCTTCAAGCATATGATCTCTTCGTGATGATCCTACTTGAACTTGCACACCACCACCTAACCCCACAAAGAACTCTCACGAAGACCATGGGTTAGTACACAAAGCGTAATTGACCATGCTTACCATACCATGGGATCGCTTGATCCCTCTCGGTACATCTTTTATGCTTTGTGTGTTGAACAACTTGATTCATTCTTTGACTTAGTCTTGATCAACCTTGAATCTTTCCAACTCTCTTCATTTGGATGATGTCTTGAAGGTAAACATGAATGATCACACAATCTTCTTCTTCAAGACATGCTTGCAATAAGCTCAACACTCATAAGACCAATCTTTGGATAATTCCTTAATAGCAACTTGCACTACTGGAATCAGCTACTTTTCCATCTGCCAGTTCTTTGCCGTCCGCTAGCGGACGGCAAAGAAGCTCTTTGCCATCAGCTTCCAAAAAGCGGACGGCAAAGAACTGGCTGATGGCAAAGACCAAGTTCGCCATCAGCCAGTTCTTTGCCGTCTGCTAGCGGACGGCAAAGATTCTTTGTCGTCGGCTAG